>NC_091811.1:38906060-39209090 GCF_041296235.1 Equus asinus | reverse complement strand
AATAACTCAAGATATAGGGAATATTGTTGGAGAAATAAGCTATAAAAGAAGCAAAAGAAAATTCTAGAGTTTAAAAAAAATAACTGAAATGAAATATCTCTAGCTGATCTCAATTGCATATTTGAGATGGTGAAAGAAAGAATCAGTGATCAATAGGACTTTTTCAATCCGAAGATCCTGAGGTAAAAAGATTGAAGAAAATGAGTGAAGCTTCAGAGATCTTTAAAAAACTGTTCTATCAATATATGGTTCATAGGAATTCCAGAAAGAGAGGAGAGAGAGAAAGACAAAAAAATAATTAAAAATTAATGGTTGAGTGTTTATCAAATCTGATGAAAAGTATTAATCTACAGATCCAAAGAACCCCAAGTTAAAACAAAAAAACGGAAAGAGATTCACGTCCAAATGCATATAGTCAAACTATTGAAAGTCTACTTGATTTAAACCTTATTATATAACACTACAGTAATTAAGACAGTGTGTTATTGGTATAAGGACAGATGTATAGATCAAGGAACAGAATGGAGAGTCCAGGAAAAAAAATTACATATTTATAGTGAATTGACTTATGACAAAGGTGAAAAAGCATTTCAATTGGGGAAAGAGAGCTTTTTCAACAGATGTTGGAGATACGTAATTGGATAAGCATCTTTACCCCTCCCCTAAAAAGAATTTAGATACTTCCTTACCTTACCCCATACATAAAATTAATTCAAAATGGATCACAGTCCAAAATATTAGAGCTAAAACTATACGTCTTGTACAAGAAACATAGAAAAATCTTTGTGATTTCAATTAGGCAAAGATTTCTTAGATATGATATTGAAACCATGCTACATGAAAGAAGAATTTTATGAACTGAACTTCACCAGAATTTAAAACTTTTCCTCTTTACGTTTAAGAAAATGAAACCGTTAACCATGAAGAAAGTGAAAACAAGCCAAAGACTGGGAGAAAAATATTTGCAAGTTATATGTTTGATGAAGGATGCTGAAATATATAAAGAACTCATAACTCTATAAGAGGAGACAAAAAATTCTATTAAAAATGGGCCAAAGATGATAATAGACCAAAGAAAGGATATCACTGGCCAATAAGCACATGAAAAGATGCTTTGGATCATTAGTCATTAGGGAAATGCAAATTAAAACCATAATGAGATACCACCATACATCATTAGAATGGCCAAAATTAAAAGATCTGTCAATACCAAATACTGGCAAGGATGCAGAGAAACTCTCATATATTACTGATGGGAATGTAAAATGCTACATCCACTTTGGAAAACAGGATGCAGTTTCTTAAAAACATAAGCATACATTTCCCGTTCCAGTCAGCAGTTCCACTCCCAGGTATCCACTGAAGAGAAATGGAAACATATATCCACACAAGACTTGCACATAAATGTTTAGAGCATTCATTATTCAAAAACTGGAAGCAAACCAAATATCCCTCAGCTGGTGAACAGATACACAAAGTATGGGATATCCACAACTCGGATGACTACTCAGCAATGAAAAGGAGTGGACCACTGAATGTGCAACAATATGGATGAAGCTCAAAACATTATGCTAAGTGGGAGAAACCAGCCACCAGCCACAAAAGACACATAATAGTTGGTTTGAATTATTTGAAATTTGTAGAAAAGGAAAAACTATTGAGGTAGAAAGCAGGTCAGTGATTACCAGGGTCTGAGGGTGGAAGCGGGGATTGATTGCAGATTGCCTATGAGAACTTTTGGGGGATGATGGAAGTGTTTTAAAACTGGATTATGAAGATCGTTGCAGAATTGTTACAAATTTAATAAAAATCTTCATATTGTCCATTTAAATTGGGCAAATGTTATGGTATGTAAATTATAACTCCATAAAGCTTTTAAGAAACAAATTAGGATGTTTGGATGAATAGACAGAAGGGTTTGTGATAAAACAAGTACAATAAAATGTTAATGGAGAGTCAGTATGGTGGGTTTATGAATGTTCATTATAAAATTCTTAAAAATAAATATGAAGACACTTTTCCTTTAACAATTCAAATTTTATGTCTTCCCTTTTTCTCCTTAAACTTATGTTTTTGTTCTACTTCTACTATAGTATTTCATCCTCATTTAGTACTTCTTAAATTCGAATGACTTTCATTGACTACTCTATCATATTTCTTTGCAATAAAAATTTGTATATATATTTTCAAATTTTAAATCAACTATGACTGTAAGGACCTATATATTAGAAATGTTTCTGGATTTGGTTATGGATGCCAACAACCTAAATATATTTATTATAAATGCACTGAGACTACATAGGGTGTGGCTAAGCTCATACGCTCTGGAGTCAGACTGTCTAGATTCAAAACCCAAGTCTGCCCAGTTGTGTAGCCTTGGGCAAGTTTCTTAACCTCTCTGTGCATCCATTGCCTCAACTGTAGAATGGGGTAAAAATAATATCTAGCTCATGGGGATCCTAGGGGAGTTCAATGAGTTAAAAAATGTATAGCACTTAGAGTCCAAAGTAAGCACCGTATATGTGTTTGTTACTATTTTTATGTTGATGCTTATACACAGAAGATAAAATTTTATTGAAAATGTATGATGAGTATCAGTTATTGCTCACATCCACATTATCCCTATTTTCTGTTGTAACATTACAGAGAGAAACTTTTTTACATAAATCAGTAGATGAGAATGGAAGAAGAGTTTCTTTTCCTTAATGTATAAGAAAATCACTCAATCTGAGTTACATGCCAAAAAATCACTTACCATTTTTTCATTGAATATTTTTCATCGATCCTTCACTGGATGACCTGGTTCAATTTTTGTGTGTGTGTGTGTGAGGAAGATTGGCTCCAAGCTAACATCTGTTGCCAATCTTCCTCTTTTTGCTTGAGGAAGATTACTAAGCTAACATCTGAGACAATCTTCCTTTATTTTATATGGGATGCCACCACAGCAGGGCTTGACGAGCTGTGCTAGGTCCACACCCAGGATCCAAACTCTGAACCCCAGGCCACCGAAGTGGAGCACATGAACTTAACCACTACGCCACTGGGCCACCCTGATGTGGCTCCATTTTACTTAAAGCAAGAATTTGGAGACCCCTTGATTTGCCTAAGTTTTTTCCCCTCTGTCTTTCTGGTTATTTTCCATTGCAACCACAACACTGATTTTCAAATTACCCCTCTGTTTGTTGCCTCAGCAGGTTTTTCATCCTCCAGGACAGTGGACCTTTGTGACATTCTGGGAGAGGGAAAGGTTTGCCGTCTGTCTATAAAATGGTTAGAAAGAGCTACTGGGAAAGAGAAACAGTGAGCTGCCTGGCCTGCTGGCCTCCTCAGGTGACTCTAAGGAAACAGTACGTGTGGAAAGGCTTTGTGTGTGGCCTGGGGACAGGGACTTCAGTTTAAAGAACTGGCTGGCTTTAGGACCCTTCTTTTTGGTCAGCTGTTTGAACCAGGAACATAGGATGCCCAGCATCTGCCAACTTGAAATCTCTGTTCTTGTCCCTGTTGGGTGTGTGTACTCAGAGTGGCCTGTTAGTAAACAGGAGGAAATGAAGTTGGGAAGAAAAGAATGGTTAGTATGGCTGAGCACATATTGTGGGTTAAATTTTGTCTTCAGGGCTTAACCTGTTTGGACATTTTTACATAAAAAGCAGTTTCTTACACAAAATGATACTCTTTTTATTCTTTGGGTTTTTAAAAAATATAGAGGCAGCATTACATTACAGAAAAAATTTAAAATATAGTAAAAAATTCACCCCTAATCTCATTATTACCCTAAAAGATTCTGATTTTTCTAAGTTACATTCATACAGTATATTTCTTTTTTCTCCCATGGTCTCAAAAATTTTATTTAATTTTGGAATAATTTAGCTTTACAGAAGAGTTGCAGCAATAGTAGAGAGTTCCCATATACCTCTCACCCACCTTCCTCTAAGGTTTTTTTCCAGCTTTATTGAGGTATAATTGACAAATAAAAATGGTATGTATTTAAGGTATACAACATGATGCTTTGATATAGGTGCACATTGTGAAATGATTACCACAATCAAGCTAATTAAGATATCCATCACCTCTCATGGTTACCATTCTGCTTTTTGTAGTGAGGAACAGTTAAGATCGACTCTCTTAGCAAATTTCAAGTATACCATACAGTATTCCCAGCTATAGTCACCACTGTGCATTAGATCCCTAGAACTTACTCATCTTATCACTGCAAGTCTGTACCCTTTGACCAGCGTCTCCCCACCCCCAGCCCCATTCTACCCTCTGTTCCTGTGAGCTCAACTCTTTCAGTTTCCACATATAAGTGAGATCATATGGTATTTGTCTTTCTGCCCAACGCGATACTCTTAGTGTGTTTTCTGTCTGTTGTAAAATGAACGGTCTAAAAATAGCATTCATTTTTAAGATTCTCTTCCATGTAATTTCTTTTTACTTTTTCCGGGGAAAGCTATACTACATTTGAAAGTGGCGGAGCCTCAGGGAAAGAGTATCTGAGATGGGCCAGTGGAGACAGGGCAGCTGCGTAAAGTGGCTTTGGGAGCATTTTGTAAAGTGCATGCAGAGGTTCAACAATTTGTTTTTATGTCCTGCCTCTGATCCCACATCCCTGAGCATTTTCCATGCACGCTCCAGCTGCTCCATTAACCTCCCTGTTACAGATGTGTTAGAAATATACTGTCTCTGCAGTTTACAGCTTGAGTGAAAAAAAAGGTCACCAAATCCTAGCTCAACGCATTTAATTTTTTCACATTAGAACTTACAGGACAATGCAGAACATTTCAATAGGTAAGAGGGAATAGAAAAGCAACATTTTGAACTGAAAAACAGAAATCTGTGGACCTTGAATGCTCCTTTATTCCCCTCCCTCCAAATCATCACAGAAAACTAGTTCCTGTGTAAATATTTTCCCTTCTTAGCTTGTAAAATATTTAACTTTCATATTTCTCACTCTGCGAATGGCCTTCAGGGGTGCAAGCTTTTGCCAAGGACATCTGAGGTCCAGGTTGATGACAAACATTGAGTACCATCACCATTTGGTTCCTCAGACACGTGTTTCCCAAATAGGAGTGTGGGTCCAATGGCTGCGGAGAAATAGCAGCCTGCAGACAAACTGGCACGCAGCAGGGAACAGATGCAGATGATTCACAAAGGATGCTCTGTGTCCTAACAGGCCTGCAGATTTTCTGGAGACCCCGGCAAGGTGGTGCGGGCTGCCCTCGGAGCTCAGTCTGGAAGCCACTTAGCAGTGTGGCAGCCGCTTGATTGAAGAATGCTGTTCAGTAGAATCAATAGGAACAGAAATCAACTATAAACTCTGCTTGCTCCTGTGAGGAAGGACAAAGTATGTTTTTGCACAGCCAACCAGTGAGGGGCCTGTCTTATTTAGTGCAAGCCTGTCAGAAAAATCTCCTTTGACCTAATCCTATCCTGATGTTGGTCCTTGTCTTAGCAAAGCAACCATTTCATACTTGTTCAAGATCACTTGCCTTATGCTGTGAGTGCCTATCTTTCTGTGCATAATTTTCTTCATGTATATTTTCATATGATGGTGAGCCATTTGGATAGCATTTTTTGCTTTTCATTGTGTTTTGTGTACGTTTATGTCTGTTATAAGCCTATCTTACAGGTCAGCATCAAAAAACATCGAGTGAAGCTATTTAAATAACTTTTTTTTAAAAAAAAATGGAGACATAAAGCCATAGTTTGATTTTAAAGCAAAGTTCACACAGCAGACACAGAGCCGGAAGAACGTTCTGCAATCATGACGGTCCATCACCGTCTGGGAGTTGAGCTCTGAAAGAGCAGCAGAGGATGGATAAACAGCTCAGCCAAGGGGGAGTTCTCTGATTTCTTTTCCATGTCTTGCCTCTTTCTTTTGGACATCTGTGAAATTTCCCTCCCTCAAAACTTTTGTTTCTGATAGTGTATTTTAAAAAATGGTGGTTGTACGTGGAAACATGTTATTCTGTTTTTTACTCAACTCTCTTTAATGTGGGAGTATTTTTTCTTTCTCCTTTTTTCTTTTCCACTTTCTTTCCTGCATTTTTTTAATATGCCAAGTATTGTACGTTTTACATGGATTGCCTTATCTAATGTTTACACAGCCCTATGAGGCTGTTATTGTTACTGTTGTTTTTATGATTACTATTACTTCTCCCATTTGGCAGAAGAGGAAAACAGGCTCTGGAAGGTTAAATGTGTAGACCAAGGTCAGTCAGTTCAAAATGGATTCACAGTCATTTGTACCAGCAGTTTGGCCCCATTGACTATGTTTTTGGGTTTTTTTTTCCTTCTCCCCCAAAGCCCCAGTGCATAGTTATGTATCCTAGTTGTAAGCCCTTCTAGTTCTTCTATGTGGGATGCCACCACAGCATGGCAACTGACACATGGGTGGTGTGGGTCCACAACTGGGAATCGAACCTGGGCCACCAAAGTGGAGAGTGTGGAACTTTAACCGCTAGGCCATCAGGGCTGCCCTGATTCTGTTTTTAAAACCACTCTATAAAATGGCATCCCTAAACTCTGAAACTTTTCTCCGAATTTGAAACAGATATTTTTTGTTATATGGTAGAAAAAGAAACAAAAACAATGATTCTTCTCTTCCTCATTTTGCTGCTCTCCACTTGTTCAGTATCCTTTCTCGCTGATGTTTCTCCCACTGGAAAGAAGTAGTCTGGAAGCACATACACGTAGCAGAAACAGCACTTTTCTTCTATTCCCATGTTTACAAGAGAAATAAAATAGCTTGCTTTACTCAGAAGAAAACGAGATATCATCTTATTTTGACTTTGTTCTTACGTAAGATATGGATTTGATTTGCAAAGCTTCTAAACACAGCGGATCTGTGGACTATTTTTGTGGACTATTTCTCCTTTTTCTGCATCTCCCCAAAACAGGGTTTAAGAAAATATATTCTAGATTGGTGTTTGAACTTCTGTGGATTTGTTTTCAAGGAAAGCGTCTTTACTTTGGAATTTCTCAAACAAATCAAAGTTTTTCAGATGACCTGCTATTCTGGATGTGCTGTAGCTCTGATTGGAAAATTCTAATATACACTGACTGTCTGTGATGCTATATATCTAAAAGTATTGTGAGAAAAATGCATTTAGAGTAGGAGTCTTTCTCATGGCATTCACGAGTTTCAGAGGGGCTCATTGCAATCGTCTGCAAACATTTGTTGTTTCAGGGTTCCAGGGGGTCCAGGAAATGTTAACAGCACAGCTTTGGATGATCTCTAAAGTTACTTCCAGTCAAATTATTTATTTTATGATTTTCATTGATTATGATTTGTAGTTTCTCTTTTTTGTATTTCATATGGATTTATTTAGTAAATAAAGTGTATTAAGTTTGTCGGGAGCTTCCTTGCACATATTTCCTCCTCCTCTTAGCTGTATTCATTCCTTCACTCATTCATTTATTGAATTGACACTGTGTCAAAGCAAAACAATGTCCCCTCAAACTCAGTAGATCCCCCCATTGTAAACTCATCATGGTGTTCTGTAGTTCTCCATGGTAATTTTATCACTCTTTGCAAATTGAGTATTTGTAGGATGTCTCCCTCACTGGACTGAAAGCTGCAGGAGGCCAGGGTCCCTCAGTGTTGGGCACACTGCTTGACACACAACAGGATCTCAAAATCATTGTTGAATGAATATACCTCTGTCCCCTTAGAGTGCCTAGTGTCTCACTAAGACTTAGTTTATATCCATTATAAGCAAGTAATCACAGTGGAGTGCTGACAGGGCAGAAAAGAGAAGAAATACAAGGTGATCCATACTTCAGGGAGCTCACAGTTCAGCAGAGGAAAAGGAAGCTTGCAACCCGTAGCTCTCAGGGAAGTGCTATGGGAGTGAAGAGAAGGGGTAGGAGAGTGGGCAGCAAGAAAGGAAGGTTTCTCAGTGGAGAGCTGACGTGAGGAAGCATTTGTGGGGAGAGAACATGTCAAGGTCACCTGAAGAGCAGGACCAGCAAGAAAGATGAGAAAGACCATGGGATGCAGAGACCAGCGCAAGGATACCATAAAGTCGGGGGAATTCTCCCAGTTGCACTACTGTCTCTGCCTCTCTCCTCTGGGGATAGAAATAAGCGCTTTGCCTAATGTCAGTGAGTGAAGGGCTGGGGCCACAGCCAAGGTAGGGGGCTGTTGGAAATTAGTGATGGGGAAAAGAGTTTTCAAGAAAGAGAAAAGAAAGCCCAGGGAGCAATAACAAGGCTCTGAAAGATAGCCTTGGAGCATAGGATGCCTCAGGCTGGAGGGCAGAGGAGGGAAAGACTTGTGTGGAAGCACAAGGGCAAGATGCTAAAAGGAACTGCATAATAGCAGCAAGCCCTGTTACAGAAGGAGACAGAATACCTATGAGCCAAGCAGTGCCTACGCGTCTCATGAAACTCATGAGGATGAAAATGAGGATGGCGGGGCAGAAGCCAAGCCAAGAGGGAGCATCACTGAGCCTGTCAGGGCTGAGGGGCCCTTAAAAGGTGGGGTGACCTGTGTATGTGGTCCATGGGCTCTAAAACCAAGACATCCCAGTGTCATCCCAAATATCTACTTTGTATCTATTTCAAGATCTTTAGCCTTCTGCCCAAGGATTGTTTGTCCCTAAGCTCCCAACCTGTCTGCCTCCTAATACCCAAGATGGCCCCAGATGTAACTGATTCATCCTCTCAAGGACAGGAATGCTGACAGCTTCATCCACTACAGCTCCCATTCACAGGCTTTCCACAAATAATGACATCCACTTCTCTGCTAGCAGTTTATTATTTTCTCTCATCATTGCTCCTCCCCCCACATCACATATCAACGATAAAGTCTAATCTATAGGCATCATTTCTCTTACTCTTTTCTTTTTTGTCACAATTTAAAAAACAAAACGACAAGAATAACAAAACCTCCATCAACTTAGAAAAGAAGATGGGAGGGGCTTTGTAAAGTGAGAAACCACAGCACAGAAACAATAGTTTACCAAAAACACCCTTAGAGAGTGTCATCAGTAGTGTCAACAATAAAATCCTGGGAACTAGGCATCTGATTCTAGTTATTTGTTTCCAACAGAAATAATTATTTTTATAGATGACCGTTCCCAAGTGGTTGACGATTCCCAGGGCCAGCGTTCCAGATGAAAGCATCTGTTCTAAACCCCATTAAAGTGCTTCCAGAATCGCTTGTTCACATTCCCACATTTCAGTGAAGAAGCCAAAATGTAGCTAGAAGTAATTACTTCAGACTAAATCCTGATGCTAATGGTGCTACCTCATTAGCGTTGTGGCTCAGTGAGGAGCCAGAGTGTATTTTTAATGAGTTTAGAATGGCCATAAAATTAAAGTGGAATTGTTGGGCAGAAGGAATATGTAATCCTATTATACTAATGTCTCAACATAAAGGGAATAGCATGGGGGATTGCGAAGGATTGTATTCCTTTGCTCTTGTCTCCGCCTTAATGTTCCTGGTTGCTCAAGCCCTCCATCCAAACCCTTCTCTCCCTGCAGGTGTCAGATGACACTTCAGCCTCTCCATGAAGCTCTTCCCGATCACCAGATGCGTCTTTCTCTGAGAGCTGGTGGTATTGTTGTTTGGGTACCAAAAACTCAGTTCTGTGTTTCATGTCACAATTCTCTCTCTCTGCCTTTGTGGTAGGGCCACACACAAAACAGCCTTGATAGGTTGATTTTATTTCTGGAAAGCACAGGAGGAGGATATGTAGAGAACAGAGCAACATTCAATTTTAGTCAATAAGCATTATCTGAGGAATTATTTTGTAAAGAGCACAGTGAGAAATCAAAAAATTAATCTGAAGCCCTTGTTCTTATCCAAAATGTCATTGAAATTGAATAGATATGCAAATACACCAAACTCACCAGGATCCCATCTGGAAGCATATATAATTATCATCATAAATATCATATGAACACTTTCTAATGGGAGCGTTATCAATGAATGAAGGCCTGAGAGACGTAAAATCATTCATGTATTCATTCATTCGTTTATTATCCACCCACCCATTTAGAAGCATTAAGTGTTAGAACAAGGTGTTGGGACACAGAAATAAAAAATGTCATAGATGGAGTTCTTGCTCTCACAGATCCCACCTCTATAGATGCTGTTGTTAGTTGTTTGTTAGTAGTTGTTGAGTGAGATCTGACACCTAGCAACCCTGTGTACAGCAGAGCGGAACCCTGCCTAGTCTTTTTGCGCCATCCTCTCACCTTCCAGTGCTCTATCAGACAACGCTCTGCAGCTATTCATAGCATTTTCAGGGCCAATCATTTTGGAAGTAGGTGGCCAGGTCTTATTCCTGGTCTGTCATAGTCTGGAAGCTCCGCTGAAGCCTGTCCACTATGGATGACCCTGCTGGTATTTGAAATATCAGTGGCATAGGTTTCAGCATCACAGCAACATGCAGCCGCCACAGTATGACAACCAACAGACAGGTGGCGTGATATGGTTCCCTGACCAGGGAACAAACCCAGGCTGCAGCAGTGAGAGTGCTGATTCTTAACCACTGGACCACCAGGGCTGCTTGTATAAATAGAGGGGGACAGAAATGAGGTTAGAACCAAATTATGAAGGGCTGTGTATGCCATGGAAAGGGATTTGAATTTTATCTGAATTCTATGGGGAAATGCTGATGATGTTAAGCAAGGAAGTAATGAGAATTATTTATGTCCTAGAAAGCTTTTTCAGGGAGCATTATGAGAGATAATAGCAGACTAGAGATATGTCAGAGCAAGTCTGGATAAAGGGAGATCAGAAAAAGACCATCAGATGTTTAAGATAATCCCTCCAAATAGAACTCTTTAAGAATAGATATCTTGACCACTAATTGAGGAACTTGGAATATTTCTGGCTGAATATTGTACCTGTTTAAAAGCTTTTGATCATACAAACTAAAGATGAATTAAAACAACTAGGCACTTCTTGGCTTTTGAAAAGGAATTAATTTTGAAAGCAAAATTTTGATTATAATTATACGTATTTTTGTTAAACATATGTGCAATGAGAAGCTACATTTACCTCAGTTGTTAAACATGGAGTCTTTAAAAATAGTGTGGCATTTAAATGGAATTTAAACTATTTTATGGTTTAATAGAACTTTTTTGTTCTCTTGCATAGGATTATATTTTATTGATAAGACACACTAAAATTCAGTTTGTTTTCTTCATCTTTATTGTTTTATTTTCCAAGAGTTGAAATATTCATTTTCATATAAGAGAATGTGTAAAAAAAAAAATGTAAAATTCAATGAAAGTAGTAAAATCTTGTCTAGACATGTAAAAGGAAGAATTTCACATGAGCGAGCATTCTTTGGTTGACACACCAAAGAAATTCACAGATCTTGCTCTGTGCAGCTGTTACCTGCCCTACTGTGAAATTTGGTTAAAAGAAAACAATTCCTTAGTCCAGGTCCAGTTCCTCCATCTCCTCCCCCTCCTATCTTGGAACAACCAGGACGTTCCTAAGTTGAGCATCTTGTGGGGTCCACAGTTAAAAAGTATACTTGTGTGCATACACTTAGCTTGTCTTCTTCAGTCTTGATGGTAGATTTATAACCCCACCTATCAAAAAGTCACAATTCTGTTGCCTCTTAGTCTTAATAAAGCAGCAGGAGTTTCCTGGAGGGAATGCTGACAATCCTAATTGTTCACAGCTGGAGGCTGTAGGGTTGGTTCCAATGATGAGATTTTTAACCCTCTCCTTTCCCATTTCCCTCTTGACTTTACAGATAGGAGTTGAGCTCCAAGGATGAGTAACAGAGATAGTATTTAGACTTTCGAGATAGGGATGCTCTGTCCATACTCTGGGAAGACTTTGAGATATTGACTTGGATTTAGTGATGTAGCGACTGTTAGTATCAGAGCTCTGTGCAAGAGTGTCAATGTTTGAGGCAAGAGCATCAGTGCCAAAGTGTGACTGTTTTGGAGGGTCAACCAAATGAGATACTGGAGCAGCAATAGAAGAAAGTTTTCTTTTAGGATTTTCTATGAAGTTCTGTATAAAGCATGAGAATTAAGAGATAGTTTATTTATAAACATCTCCAAAACAAATGTAATATGCTAAATGACTGTAGAGATATATTCTTTGGAGACCAAACCCCTTAGAAATATTAGAGAAGGCTTCACAATCCACTATTGCTGTCATGCAAAAGTGCTTTCTGAACATCTGTTATGAGAAGATGCCATAGTGGACACTGGCGATGCAAAGAGAGGCTTATAAAAGGATCTAGAGTGGTAAGAATGATCATGTAAAGGCAGAAGACATACCAGGGTAGATGCTATGCCAAGTGCTAAAAGACGAGGAGGAAAAAGGGAAATCCATACAAGAATCAAAGGAAATGGCAGAGTAGTAAGATGTGTAAAACAAGGTTAGGAAACCAAAGAATGGAAATTTCAGGAAGGAGAAGACCAACATTATTGATTATTACAGGGAAGTTAATGAGACTAATGAACTAAAAATAATTAAGGTAATTGCGTTTGGCTGTTTGGAGGTCATCCGTGACTAGAACATGCAGCTTCAGTTGAATGGAGATGATGAATGAGAAGATGTGAACATGGGTTGAAGTGAGATAAATTCAAAATCATAGTCATGATGGATAACAAAGTATTAGCAAATTGAATCCAGTCCTACACACAAAGATTATTCACCATCATGAACTAAGGGGTTTATCTCAACAACGCAAGTTGTTTGGTAAATATGCACACACACACATACACAGTTGGTTTATCTATTAATTACCATATTAACATAATAAAATAAAAAAATAAATAAAATACTCATATGATCATCTTAATCAATGCTGAAACACATATGACAAAATTTTACATCCATTAATGGTTTTAAAAAATCTCTCAGCAAACTTGAAATTAAAGGAAAATTCTTCAACCTGATGGAAAGGCATCTACAAAAAGTCTACAACTTATATCTCACTTAGTGGGGAGAGTCTAAACAACGCTAGGCAGAAGATAGGAATGATTACTCTCACTGCTTGTGTTCAACTTTGTACTAGAGGTCCTAACATGAGAAATAAGGCAAGAGAAAATTAAAATGCATAAATATTGGAAAGAAATAAGTATCACTGGATTTGCTCATAGAGAACATGAGCATTCTAATAAAATCTGCATATGAGAAAGCTACTACAACTAGTAAGTGAGTTTAGGAAGGTAACACGATACAAAGTTAGTATGCAAAGATCAGTACTATTTCCATATACTAGCAATGAACCGCTGCAAAATGAAATTAAAATAATATCATTTGCGGGGCCAGCCTGGTGGTGCAGCGGTTAACTGCGCATGTTCTGCTTTGGTGGCCCGGGGTTTGCCAGTTCGGATCCTGGGTGCAGACATGGCACCACGTATCAAGCTGTGTTGTGGTAGGTGTCCCACATATAAAGTAGAGGAAGATGGGTACGGATGTTAGTTCAGGGCCAGTCTTCCTCAGCAAAAAGAGGAGGATTGGTGGCAGATGTTAGCTCAGGGCTAATCTTCCTCAAAAAAAACCAAAAATAAAACAAAACAAAAAATAATATCATTTGCAGTAGCAAAAACCTTGAAATTCTTAGGGATAATTTTATCAAAGTATGTACCAGAGCTGTGCACTGAAAGTTATAAAATATTGTGGACAGAAATCAGTGAAGACAAAATAAATGGGGAGGCATACCATGTTCATGATTCAAAATATTCATTATGGTTAAGATGTCAGTTCACTTCAAATTGGTCTAAAGATTCAATATCATTCTAATTAAAATTCCACCAGGTTTGTTTCCAAAAATTTATTTTTAAATTGTAAAATGTAAATTTTGAGAATTCAAAGGTCTTTGGATAGTTAGAACAATTTTAATGAAAAGAAAAAGTTGGAGAATTTATACTATGTGATTTTAAAACTTACTATAAATATATCGTAACCAATACAGTGTGATTTTGGTCTACAGTAGACATATAGATCAATGCAGCAGAATAGAGTCCAGGAGCCAACTCACACATGATTTGTCAATTGATATACCAAAGTAATTTATGGAGAAAGGATAGATTTGTCAACAGTGTTGGGAAAATTGAATATCATTGTAGAGGAGAAAACACAGCCTCAAACCTTCCATCACGCCATATTAGAAATTAACTTTAGATGGATCATAGACATAAATGTAAAAGCAAAATCTATAAAACTTTTAGAAGAAACAAAAAATAGCATCTTTGTGACCTTGGGGTAGCAAAGATTTTTTAGATAGGAGAGATAAGGCACCAAGCATAAAAGGAAAAACTGATAAATTGTTCTTCATCAAAGTGTAAAGCATCATTAAGAAAATAAAAATGGAAAGGTAAGCTTTAGGCTGGTGGAAAATCCCACAGTACATGTGTCTGACATAGGACTTGTGTTCAAAATATATAAAGAAAGTTTAGAGCACAATAATAAGGCAAACAACCAAATGGAAAAAATGAGTAAGATTTGAACAGGTATTTCACAAAACTAGATCTATAAATGGCCAATAAGCAGACAATAGATGCTTGACATCATTAGTCATCAAAGAAGTACAAATTAAAACCACCTTGAGGGCACGATTCGCTCACTAGAATGGCCCAAATGAAAGACTCACAATACCATGTGTGAAGCAACTGGAACGCCCATACATTTCTAGGAAAGTGTAAAATAGTTCAACTATCTGAAAAATAATTGGTAGTTTTTAATAAAGTTAAACATACACTTGGCATAAGACTTAGCAATGACACTCCTTGAGTATTTATCCAAGAGAAATGAAAACATTTGTTCACAAAAAGACTCATACATGAATATTTATAGAAGATTTATTTGTAATACACAAAATGGAGACAACCCAAATGTCCATCAACAAGTGAATGTATAAACAAATTGTGGCATATTCATACCATAAGCATAGAATAATCCATGTCCTATCCATAGGATAATACTCAGCAATAAAAAGCTATGAATTACTGATACATACAACAACATGAATTCGTCTTAAGAACATAACGCTGAGTAAAAGAAGCCAGACCCAAAAGAGTATATGCTGCATGAATTTCTAGAACAAGCAGTCCTAACCTACAGGGACAAAAAGCAGATCTGTGACTGCCTTGTGCAGGGCAAGGTGGCGAATGACTGCATAGGAGCACAAGGGAATTTTTGAAGGAGATGAAAATGCATACATCTGCCAAAGTGTATCTAAGTATGTATTTATCATAAATAAAATGTGTGCATTTTATTTCATAGAAATTATACCTTATAAAGTTAGTTCCAAAAGTAAAGAAACATAATATGTATGCAAATTTTGAGTTTTGTCTTTTTTGAAAGAGTTAATGTTATAGATAGCACAGTGTCCAATATAGGGAGGTATAATACAATTAAAAATTAAGGGTAAAGCCCTCTTAGTCCGTGGTGTACGCTATATTCAAGTTCAGCTCTTAAAATATGAACCTCCACTGAAAGTAACCAAGCAGCTTTTCAGTTCACTAAATAAAATCTTTAAAACCCATTAGATTGTACATACTAGTTTATTCCAAATAGTCTTAGAAGTTATTAAACTCTTGTTCCTCCCGTCTCTTTCTTTTCTTCTTGTGATTTTAATAAAATGAAAATGTAAAAGTTGTTACACTGGCTGATTTCAATCTAATGAAAGAATTTGCTTGACAGTCATAAAGTGCGGATGAGAAAATTGTAGTTCTCCTGTTTTCAGAATGAATGAGCTGAAACCAGTTAGTATTTATTTTCCACTGGAGAAACACTAGCTTTTGTATACTTTTTATACACAATAAATGAGTTATGGATCCCAGAGATATATTCAGGGCAGGATGAAGGAAGTGTTCTTTTCTTTGCATTTTTGGTTAGTCTTTATTCTTTTGCATTGTACCCACTTGCTGGAGGATGGCAACTTCATCTCATGTGTATACCTCTAGAATCTACAACTTTCTGGTAGAAAATTTTCAGAGGAGTTTGATTTGAGCATGAGTTCAGGTTTAGAACAAAAAGTGTATCATTAAAAATAACAATTTTAAATATGACGCTAGTCAGATTTTTATAAGAGAGGGTACGAATGGAATCTTTCTTTCATAAATTCTATTGGGTGAATTAAAGGCTTACTGTGCAAAGGCCAGTGTTGGGCCAGCAGAAGAAACACAGATGGGTAAGGCAATCATTACTCCAACAGACTTAGAAAAATTGAATGACTTTCTTCATTTGAACGTTAATTTACACATGGTTTGGTGATTGGAAATACAGCAATAGTGTGACAGTACATCAGGGAGGAAATGAAATTGGTGGCAAATAAAATGGAAACATTAGACTAAACAAGTCTCTGTGAAGGTCATTAGCAATATGAAGTCCATATGTGCTAAATGATAGTAGAGTCAGGGCCCCTGTGTGCGCATTAGAATGAGGGGTGGGCACAGAGCCCGTGATTCGGTGTGCAGAGGGCACTTCTGTACGTAAGTCGGAGGGCTTCCTTTTCCCAGAATAGATGCAATCTCCAGCCTGAGCACGTGCGTTATTTCTGTCACTATTTGTCACCTCAGCTGGGCACCCTTGCACCACTGCACTGTAGTAGTCTGACTTCAGTATCCAAGCTGAATTAAGAAGGAGAGTGTTGAAAGTCAAATTACGGTTTTATCTTTCAGGGTGATACTGTACATTTTCCTCTTCCTTCCAAGAAGGAGGAGATTTACAGCCTTTTTGATTGTTCTTATACAGAAGTGCTTATCTGAGTTGAATTCCTTTACTCCTGGATGGAGGGAGGCAATTGTTTCCTATTTGCATGTGGCCCCAGAAGGCACAGGCCATAGTGTTTTAGTATTTTAAGCTGAGTTGTGCTCACTATTCTAATAATGGCTACTTTGGGCGCCTTTATGTGCTGGGCACTGTGTTGAGCCACTCTCATAACTTATTTCATTGAAATTCTTTCAACAATCTTGTCAGGTAGAAATGATGCTGACCATTTTATGGCTGGGGCACTTGAGGCCCAGGAAGATTAAATGGTTTTTCCAGTCCCCCAGCTCAACTCTGGCTGAGCCAGGATGCACACAGGTCTGTCTCCCTCCCTGGGCTGTGGTGCATTCACCATACCAAGACGCCTGTAGAAAGGAGGCCACCGTTTTTATGAGAGCTTAGAATGAGAGGAATCATTAGAGATCATTCCAGAAACAGAGGCTCACAAGTTTTTTCAGAAGGTTCAGGAACTTAACCAAAGTCATAGAGCTGGAACTAAAGAGTCTGCCAAGGAGAAAAGGGTCCTGATGAAAGGATTTTAAGCATCAGAACAACTGCCATCTTCAGGAAGCCCAGTCAGTGAGTAGCTTGGATCAGTTTGCAGCTACTATTCAGGGGCCAGAAGGAGGCAGATCAGTGCCATGGACAAAGGCTTGGGCTAGTGGGGTCATCTGGCCTGAGTGACATCCCAGGTCTGTCATTCGCTTGCTGTGTGACTTTGGGCTGTGTGACCAAAGTGTGTGATGATGATGACAAGAACAGCTCCTACCCAGTTAGAGTGAAGATTGTGCAAGGCCATCAATATATAATCACTACTATTATTTTCAGTATGGGTAATACAGGAACCCAATGTCTGAATAAAAAATAAACAAAAAAGAACATACAAAAACCTATTTTTGAGAAGGACAGAAAGGCGTTTTGGGGATGAATTTGGTTTTTATTTTGTTTATTTTTGTCTATGTATCTGCATTTTAGTGACTCCCCTCTGGCTGGGTGGCCATGTAATTACTATCCACTCGCACACCCAGACTGTCTAAGGACCGCAGTGGACAAGTGGGGCTCTGCAGACAGACTTCCTCATTCTCAGGACACACCATAGGTATGGATCTATGGACAACCCAACAACTGGGGTATTTGTGATTGATTTCTGATTTTTACATTGGAAATATCTTATACTTTGGTTGGTTTGATTAAAAATATTAAATTACAAGCAAATATGCACACATATTGCATGATAGGACAGACCAGAATTTCTAGTTTCTTTAGCAACTTTCTGACTTAAACTTCCTTTCTGTGTCTTAAACATAGATTTCTCAGGTCTACGGAGAAATTAGGAGAAGGTTTCAAAAATTACAAAACCAAAAGAAGCACATATTTCATTTTTATATAAACCATGATTGTGATGTATACATTACTTCTCCAATACTGATAGACATGTTTGTCAGACTTTAAAATCCTGCCCTGAATAATGTCTGTATATACGTCTTGAATACTCTGTGCTAGGATCAATGAGGTTCTCATTTCTGCTCTAAAATCTTATTTATGCCTTTTCCCTAAGGAACCAGCTTTCTATGTGAGTGAAAATTCGGAATAAAAAATGAAATAAAAAATGCATCAAATATTCTAGAAATGAAGGCTTAAGAAAAGTCTACTGGCTGTTTTTAACATAACACAGACTTCTGTCCTCAAGGTAAAAATAACCAAAGTTCCAACTACAGATCTACAGAGCCCTCTGTCCAGGCAGCTCCCTCCTCTCCATGCCCGTTGATCTCCAGCTGGGACCCCCAGTCCAGTCTAGGAGACCTCAGGGCTCCACCTTGCACTGTGGCCTGAGAAATTCCCCCAGGTGAGTAAGGTGGGGCAATTGTTTCCACTCTCAGGGGTCATGGGCCTTCATTGCCTGATGTTTTGTGTGGTGTTTGTTTGTAGGTGTTTTTGTTTGTTTGTTTTTGGTAGCAAAAAGGAAATTTAAAGGTATTTGGCAAGACTGTTCAGAGAATGACTTATTTCCCACTTTCTAGCCCCATCTGCCATGATAGTCAAATCTTTACACCTTAAATACAAAGCCACGTTGAGCACTGGAGGGAGGATGTGACTAGTTCTTTGGATGACTTTTGTTTGGGCTAAGAAAGATTTCTTTTCTCTTGTATCAACAGTATTCACACCCTTTAAATTGTGTTTCATTACGGCCACCTACTCTGCTGAAGGGCTTTGACGGTCGCTGTGAGGTGATCTGTTCGAGGAGGAGCTGTGGTCTGCCAGAAGCTGAGGCTGCCAAATGTCTTCTTTGGCCCCTGTGTGAACTCAGCTCCAGAAACTCCTGGACTTTAAATTTTTTTTAACTCTTTGTTTTGAAACTATTTTGCACTGAGAGAGAAATGGCAAAAATCATACTAAGAAGTTAGCATTGATACAATATTATTGTCATCTGTGGATCTTATTCAAAACTTGCCACTGTCCCCACTAATGTTCTTTTTCTGCTTTAAGATCCAATTCAGAATCCTACATACAAATGCACACATCTTAAGTAAACATTTCAACGAGTTTCAACAAATTTATACAGCATGTAACTACTATCTAAATTCATATATAAAACATTTTTACCACTCCCAAAAGAATCTCACAGTACACTCCCAACACCCCACAAAGTTCGTTGTGCCCCTTCCTAGTCAATCCCCCATCCACTTGCAGCCTTGGCAACCACTGGCCTGCTTTCTATCACTGTAGACAAGATTTGTCTTTTCTAGTATTTCGAACGGGTGGAATCCTATAGTGCGCAGTCACGCGTCACTTCTATGTTCTGAGAAATCCGTTGGTGGGTGGTTCTGTCATTGTGCGAACATCATAGAGTGCACTCACAAGCCTAGATGGTATAGCCGACTACACACCTAGGCTCTATGGCACTAATCTTATGGGACCACCGTCGTATATGTGGTCTGTTGTTGACTCAAGTGTCGTTATGCATCACTTGACTGTACAGCTTTCTGTGTCTGGCTGTTTGTGTCCAGGATGATGGTTTGGAGAGTCATCCATGTTGTTGTATCAGTAGTTTTTTTCTTTTATTGCTGACTTTGGAAATACCCCGCAATCCGTATATTTGCTCACCTGCTGATGAATGTTTGGCTTGTTTCTGGGTTCGAGGTATCCGGGGAAGGAATCATGGGCAGGTGGACCCTTCCCTGATCTTCTGCTTACTCTTCCTCCAGGTAGGATTCTTTTTTTTTTTTTTAAAGATTTTATTTTTTTCTTTTTCTCCCCAAAGCCCTCCGGTACATAGTTGTATATTCCTCGTTGTGGGTCTTTCTAGTTGTGGCATGTGGGATGCTGCCTCAGCGTGGTTTGATGAGCAGTGCCATGTCCGCGCCCAGGATTCAAACGAACGAAACACTGGGCCGCCTGCAGCGGAGCGCGCGAACTTAACCACTTGACCACGGGGTTGACTAATGAAGTAAATACAAAGAACGATAGCAGACTGGAAATCAGAATGCCGTTAAATATCCCTGGTTCAGAGCCCTCTCTTGAAGGCTGCATTGGCGAAATTGGTTTGGGATTAAGGCTTAAATGAGGCTTCTTCTTCCCCTCGCCTTAAAGCTGAGATGTCTAGGATTGTGGATCAGGCTCCAGCCTAGATTATTCACTCAATTGCAAGCACCACAAAATTGCAATAAAGAGAAAGAGAGCTGGTGTTGAGAGCGTGGACTCAGAACCAGACTGCGCAGGTCAGAGTCTCTGTTCAGCTAATTACTGGACGTGTGACCCTGGGCAAGTTAAGTCACCTCTCAGTGCCTCAGGTTTCTTTTCTATAAAATGTAGATAACAATAGCACCTGCTTCCTGGGGTGGTTGTGAGGAGTGAAAAAGTTAGTCCGTGTGTTTAGAACAGTGTCTGGCCCCAGTGTACATTCAGTAAATTTTAGCTATTGTTATTAAAATATTTAATATGTGCATTTTGTTCAGGCTTGACTGGATGTTCCTGGAGGTCAGATTCTTTTGTGTTACCTCCAGATCCACCACAAGGCTGGCCAGATAGTAGCTGCTCAATATTGGCTTTTCAAATTAAATATTGATGTCTGAATTGTTCATCATTTTCCTAGTGATGAAGTTATAGCTGTTCTTTCTTTGGTTTCCCAAATTAAGCAGCAATATCCTGTTATCCTGTATTGTCATTATCTCTAACATGTATCATTGATCTATTTGTATTTCTGGGAATAGTATTTGAAGTTCAAGTATCCTCTTGAAAACTTGGAGACAGAGATTTTGCTAATGATGCTATGAGAGGCAGCAGAGCGTCACAGGTTCTGGTTCACCATGGCCTAGGATTAAATCTGGCTCTACCTGCTAGTTGTGGGACCTTGGGCAAGTGACTGACCACTCAGTGCCCCAGGTTCCCCTCTACAAAATAAAGATAATAATAGTCCCCATGTCATTGAGTTATACTGAGGATTGATGTATAGAAAAGTCCCTTGCACAAGGTAAGCGTTTAGTAAATGTGATTTGTTGTTATTATCATAAAGTGGCATGTCTCCAATTTTCCAAGACACTCCCAATGTCAGACATTCTGCTTCACTAGCTTAATTGTGCTAAAATTCACTGGCCTGTGTATCCCAATTAGGGATTCAGAAAATATGATTGCAGCAGCATTGGCTCTTTTTAATCTTCTTAGTGTTAAGCTGACTTACGCCCCTGCGTGAGTAGATTTTGTTTGCCTGGATTCCTTGGAGCCTCTGCTGTGCAACAAGTTTGGACAGAAGGAGACAGAAGAAAAAACACACTAAATTCTGTATGTTTCTGATCATGTAGCTAAGAGAACATTGAACCTCAGAAGACTCAAATTCTCGTTCATTGTTCACGGCCTCTGACGACTTTACATCTGTGAACCTCATCTATAATATGGGGACAGTGCTTGCTGGCTTGCCAACTTCACAAGGATCTTTTAAGGATTAAATAAGAAAATGGGTGGAAAAGCCTGATGTAACTTATGAATTCATAAATAAATGCATAATGTACATATTTATGTGAGTGGTTGATATTCTGGCAAATTAAATGTTCAGATAATAAAGAATTCTGACATGTAATAAATTAATGACCAATTAGCGGAAGATTGAAATACACTGGGAAAAACTTAAATCATCTCTCTCTCTCTCTATATATAAAACATGCTTTCCTCATTCATTCTTATCTATGATTAAAAAGGTTTTTAGCCTCCTCAATATTTCTAAAAGTTCCTCTGATTATATCTCAGAGGTTCTCCCAAAGTACTGTGGTCTACCTCTTATTCTGGCTCCCATCACTGGTGTTGCTCTCTGGTCCTTGGGCCTTGCCTCACCACCCTGTTCCATGGTGATGCTTTCTACCATGGACCCCAGAGTGGCAGGATACAAATGTTATGTGCCACAGGTGCTGCCTTGCCCCAAATCTAATCGTGCCATCTACTTAAAGCCCTTCCCTGGTTCCTCACTGCCCCAGAATGAAGGTCAGATTCCTTAACAGGCCTCAAAAACCCAGTTTCTTCTGAACTCTCCCTCACTCTCCAGCCTCACTTCTCACCGCCATGTTAGCAGTTTATACCCCCACCATATTGAATTTCCTTCATTTCCTCACCACATGCCTTGCTCTCTTTCAACCCTAAGCTTTTACATATCCTTCTCCCTCTAAGTTGTCTTCATTTGGTCTCATGAATTCTTCACCATCCTTTATGTGTTAGCTTCAATGCCATTCTTTCAGGGCATTTGTCCTTGACCCACTCCCAGCTTCTTCTTGCAGCTTCTCTCAGCCTCGGCTGTGGATCTGCGTTCGTGGGGCCGGTTGACTGGTCCATTTTAGAAGCTGCACTGCAGTGAGCTGCTCTAGGGTTTGCCCTCTCATCTGTGTGCACTCACTCTCTATGGTCAGCTGTATTTTACTTAGGATCTCTGAATCAGCCTTTTCTACATGGGGTTCTGCTTTACCTTGCCATGTCCAGTATGCACATTTATCTTTTAAAATATTTGGTAGAAGGACTTTTAGGAATGCACATTGCCTAAGTTCATTCTTTTTCAACAAACATTTTGTACTGACTGTGTGCTAGGAATTGGTCTAACTTATGGAGATATCCAAGATATGTGAAGGAGGTGGTTGTTTTTTAATAAAAACCAATTATCATTGTATTACAGACACTCAGAAATACCAGTGAATAAAAGACATTATGTTGAAAAATGCTGGAAAACTGACTTTTGTTTTACTTTTATAGGGTCTAGATTGGTTGATGGATTTGGGTTGGGGTCCTACCTCTACCACTTACCAGCTCTGGGCTTTTGTATAAGAATCTTTCTAAGCCTCATTTGCAAGATGGGGAAGAGTTCTGACTCAGCGGGCTATTGTGAGGATTAGATAAGATAACGAATGCAATGTGCTTTGCACAAGGACCAGCACATATTAAATGCACCAAATACCAGATTTCCTTGTTACATTGAAAATTCCCTGAGACTGTTAACCACAGAAGTAGCCAATATCACCAAAACTGAGTAACGCTATTAATTGTAGAGGGCATAGAAATTATTACTCTGGGGTCTCTGACTAAATTTGTGGTATGGCGTATTGAGAACAACACTGAAGTAAGCATAAAGAACCTGAAACTTGGTTGACCTTTGACACTTTGATACTACGTGACTGTATAAATTTATGCAAGTCATTTGATATCTGTGACTTCATTTTTCTCATCTGTAAAACTACAGGAACTCATATGGTCCCTTGTAAACATAGTATGCTAGAACTTTGTCAACTTTTTAATAATTTGCAAACTGGTTTAGAGAATTGAAATTATATTCCTACACATCTCTCTATTATATCTCCTATTCTACATTTCCTAGTATGATAATAGGAAATACTTTCTCGTGCACAATCCTTTCTTTGTAAGTAATGTGCTGGTATAAGAGTTTAATGTTTAGGAAGAAAAATTTACTGTAGCTGTAGACCAGGGTATTGCAGGTTAATTTGAGCTTTGGTGTCATGGAGACATTTTTGTGTACCTTCCTTGACTGGTTGGACAGCTTCTTCCCTTCAGAATTTGCCTTTGAGTATCAAAGGAGACTTCAAACGTTTCTCTGCTCCCCTGTAGCATGCCATTAGTTATTAAGGTTTAGATGAAGCACTTCATTTGTTCAAGGGAGTACATTCCAGAGAGAACCCAGACACTTACATTCTCTTTGCTGTTTTTGTTAAACTGTAGTCTTCCCTAATGTGAGCTGTGTCTTTGGTAATTTGGTCAGTTGATAAATCTTTTTTCCTATTGTTCAAAAGGAAATAGGATTTTTGAATTTTTATTCTAAAAACTTTGAATTCAAATTCTTTCCTGTTAGAAGATGTGTCTTTCTTCTTCTCCTTTATTGCTTAAAAGAATAAGGAAAAATATATTAGTATGATTAATATTTTAGAAGAAATTTTATATAAAACTCTTTGCGACTTATGGGTATAATGTAAAATAGTAACAACTCTGCAATGAAATGTTGGTCACCAGAACCAGTATTTAAGCAAAATTATCAAGTGTTTATATATTCTGTGAAGGGCTTGAGACCCTAATAGAATATTTTCATTTAAATAATGGGGAATAAGATGGGTAAACAATACTTTCCAAACAATTCTTCTCCTCCATCCTGCTGTGCATATCCCAAACTATAAGCATTCTTACTTTTCACCCTGATTTAGCACTGGATGGTAAGAAAAGAAAAAGGGAGAGCAAGAGAATGAGAAAGAGTGAGAGAGATAGCAGGAGTGGGGAGAGAAAGTTCTAATTGGAGGAGCAATAAAGATTTTATAAGTTCATTTCAGCTCAGTAAATATTTATTGATCATCTTGCTATATGTAAGGGATATAGTAGTCATTTGGTGGTACAAATGAATGAGAAAGAAAGTCCCTTCATTAATTAGGAGCTCACAAACTTGTGAGAGAGATGGATGAATGCATTTTGACTATTACCAGGCTGATTCTGATAAAGGCTGTTATGTAGACATCAAGGATGAGTGTACACAGAGTTGAGAGCAGAGGCTGCCAAAGAAGACAGACCTAGCCAAGTCAAGCTCTCCTCTTTATATTTTATGTGGCCTTGGCCAAGGTATTGACTGTTCCAAAGACTCAGTTTCCTCATTTAAAGGGAGATAATAACGTCTACCTCTAAGGGTCACCGTGAGGATCATAGGCACAGAGGATTATATGTCCAGATACCTATATGCATTGGCACAATGTCAAACAGGTAGTAGGAGTTCAGGAAATGGAAACTAAGTGATATGAAAGTCCAGGGAAGGGAGAGATGAAGTCCTACTGGGGGATTATGGACGCCCTCTTGGAGAAGGTGAGATTTTATTTTGGTCTTAAAGAATGAACAGGTCTCTGATAGGGGCCATGGAAGGGAAAGTCATTCTAGGCAGAAGAAGCTGTATATTCAGAGGTTCAAAGTACAGAGAAAGAGGACCTGGAGAGCATTGGTGGGGATTTGGGTGTGTCTGTAGTGGGAGGTCATCTGGATATGGAGCTCATGGTCACGTGTTGGAGACTTTCAATGCCAGGTCAAGAAATTTGGACTTTAACTTTAGTAAGAGCTACCTATTTGAAATAAACTTCATAGTTTTCAAAGAACTTTCTTACACATTTTTAAGAAAATCTTTACAGTTCCTGAGGTAGGTCAGGCAAATATTACATAATCTCATTATATGTGTGGAGAAATTTAGCCTCACAGAGGTTGAATAACATGTTCAAGACCACAGGACCAGTAAGTAGCAGAATTAGAACTGGGTCTCAAGTCCCTTTACCTTGACAAATGTCTTGTCCCAAATGCCCCCTCTGATTGCAGTGAGTGCTACTGAAGGTATCGGGTAGAGGGCTTGGTTAGACCTGTTTTTTTAAGAAGGAAACTCTCCTTGGAGTGAAGGGCATTGAGGAAAGAGACTCTAGTTGAGAAGACTAGGGAAGGGGGCATTGAGGTGATCAAGGGGAGAGCTAACAGAGACCCGAGCTAAGGAACTTCCAGGGCAAATAGAAAAGAGAGAGGACACTGAAGAGCCTTTGTGAAGGTAGAGTCAACAGGAGGGAACATCAAGTAACCTTGAAGGGGGAACTTCAGGAAGAAGCCATTTCTTGCTCTGAGGTTTCGAACCTGATCAACTGGGAAGGTGATGTGAGTGCTCAGAGAACGTGAGGTGTTTTTGTTGTTGGCTGTCTGTGCAGTACCAAACTTTAGAGAACTTGACTGAAATTGAAATGTAACTAATGAAGTTTAAATTGTGCCTTACGTTTACACAGCACATTCAAGTTCTTTCATGACTAAATTACATAGCTGAGAATATCTGATATGACAATTAAGTATTATTTCTAGTTCTTTGTTCCTCTCATCTATAAAATGGGGGTTATAATTATTTGTCCCTAGACTTATATTACATGAATTAACATATTCAAATCACTTACAACAGTGGCATGTACAAATTGTTTCCCATTACTACTTTTGGTTTTGTTGTTGTTAAGTTCTGTTTCTGCAGACCATGTATAATGGACTGATGAAGAAAATCCCACAGGCCAATTTTATAGGGGTGAGGGGCAGAAGGAGGAGATTTAGAGGACTCAGCCCCTGGAGTGTTCTCTGTATGAATTTATGAATTTCAGCCTCTGATCCAGAGTGGGAGAAAGGCCAGGTCATTTTTGGCTTATTTTCTATTTTATTATGAGTTGACAAATAGAAATAGAAACCTTGAAATAGAGGCCATTTCTTCAGCCACTCCTCATTCTAGTCCTTCATTGCTATGGGAAGCTAACTTTTAATTAAGAGTAAATTATTTGGTCCCTTTAGATTCACTTCTTGAGGAAATGGAATTTTTCATAGAGGAAGAATTACCAAACAAGGGAGAGCCTTGTACATAAAGCTCCTTGAAATAACAACTCCAGCACATTTGCAAGGAACCAGAATATGAGAAATTTACCTCAATACAACATTTTAATAAAAACCCTAAACATGAAGTTTATCATTTCAGAAAATGGGAACCACTGCTAATTTCATCCACCATGTTAAAAGAAAATAACAAAAGAAGAAGTTGAGGACATGAGCCTTCAGGAGCAGCTTCATATTCACCTCCAGGCTTCCCGAGCACCTTTTCCCACAGTGTCATTCTCTCTCTCTTCCTGCTACTGTTTATTTTGATCCTATAGAGAAGTTGCAGGAGTATCCAGAGTTTGGTCTTTGTGCTACTGAGCTGAAAAATGATACCCATAAGGGAGCCAGGGCTGAGAGGAGGAGGATGGTTAGCAGGACTGTAGCAGTGTGAGATCACCGACCGCCTTGAGATTGAAAGTCAAAGGTAGGCTTTTACTTCGGAATAATGCATGAATGCAAATATGTGCAAAATACTACTTATAATTTGAAGGATTGTGGACTCCCTTAAGCCCATTTTGGGACAGGAACTGCACCTGTTTTGGGAAAGCTGACAATATCTCTGGGCGTCCTCCTCGCCAAGCCCACTGTTAGGAGCTAACAGAGAAGAGAGAGAGAAAATTAATAAATATGGTGCTTGGGAGTGAATGCAGTCCAGGGCTTACTGAAAGGGACTCAGTTTAGTGTTTTCCAGATTCTTCTCATTTTCTCCATTGCCTAAATACATGGACAGCCAGTTTTCTAGGTGTGTACCACTTGTGCCAGGCTTGTTGGTATGGTAACAGCGTACCTGACATTAGGAGAGAGAAGGAGGAAGATTGGGGAAAGACACATGATCTGAGTAAGTTGGTCATTTCCTCTCTGTGCCATTTGGGTACATTTAAGTGTTATAAAATATACGAAACCACATAAATTTGCTAAATATCAAAATAGAAGTTTCTTTTGGAGGCACTAATTCACTCTGGCGGTCAGGCCTTACAGAAGAATTTTCCCAGAGAGATTTCATTCAAGTGCAAAATCTTGAGGGAGGTGGGGAGAAATCCTCGGAGGAAAAATTGGATGAAAAAAAAATAGTGAAAGGGCAGGGAAAAAGGAAAAGTGTGTGGACCGTAAGGGTGAGGGAAATGCTTGCAGGATTTTAGGATCGGATGCAACTCTTTGTCTCCTCTCTGCCCTTTAATATGTAGTTAGCTTACATGCAGTTCACACATAGAATCATGCAAAATTTGACACTGAATAGAAAGTAAGTGATCATACAATTTAAAATTGTGGTTGTGAAGATCACAGAGAAAATACGGACCCATGATATAAAACAGGTGGCCACTGAGCCTACCTTTGATGCTTATTAACTTTGTGACTTTGGGGAGATCAAGTAACCTCACCCAACCAAGGTATCCCTTCTTTTTCTTGTTTTTTATTTTTTTTGTGTGTGTTTGAGGAAGATTGGCCCTGAGCTAAAATGTGTGCCAATCTTCCTCTGTTTCATGTGGGATGCTGCCACAGCATGGCTTGATGAGCAGTGCTAGGTCTGCACCTGAGATCTGAACCTGCAAACCCTGGGCCACTGAATATGAAACTCCTCCTGAATTCATCACAGCATCAGTGTCACCTCAGCCTCCCTGGTCTTGCCCAAGGTAGCTACAGGGTCCCACTAGTCAATGGTTTAAAATAAAAAAGAAAAGAAAAACCTTTCCATGGGGTCTTTTGAAATAAACTTTTGCTAGTGTTTTGTCTTAGGAAATTCAAGAATTGGCATTGTTCCAACTGTTTTCGAGCAAGAAACAAAGTTATGAATCACATTAAAAATGACTTTCAGGGGCCAGCCCAGTGGCATGGTGGTTGGGTTTGCTTGCAACACTTCCACAGCCCTGGGTTCTCGGTTTGTTTCCCAGGTGCTGACCTACACACCGCTCATCAAGCCATGCTGTGGCAGCATCCCACATACAAAATAGAGAAAGACTGGCATGGATGTTACCTCAGTGACAATCTTCTCCAAATGAAAAGAGGAGGATTGACAACAGATGTTAGCTCAGAGCCAATCTTCCTCACCAAAAAGAAGATAATAATAATAACTTTCAGGACCAGCCTCATGGCCGAGTGGTTAAGTTTGCGTGCTCTGCTTCAGCAGCCCAGGGTTTCATCTGTTCAGATCCTGGGTGAGGACATGGCACCACTCATTGGGCCATGTTGAGGTGGTCTCCCACATGCCACAACTAGAAGGACCCACAACTAAAATATACAGTTACATACTGGGGGGATTTGGGGAGAAAAAGCAGAAAAAAATAATGATAACTTTCAGAAGGTGGTGTGAGCAGAATAGTTAAAAGCTTTGACTTTGGATTTTAAAGCCTAGCTCTTGCAATGTACTAGCTGTGTGACCCTGGACAGATTAGTTAACTTCTCTAAGCCTGATCTTGCCTGTAAAGGACAGTACAATGATACCTGCCTCCTAGAGTTACGAGGATAAAATGAAATGTACAGCATTTAGCACAATGATGGAAGGGTGCAGTAACTGGCAGCTGTTACCTTTGCCCAGTTTTGCCTTTGCCTCACCACTTTCATTACTTAGTCTTCTTCTCCCCGGTTGCTTCCACTTATCCTACTTAGTTCAACACCAGCAGAGAAATGCTCACCATAGGAGGTGTTTGTAAAGTGTCTCGAGATGTCGTCCAGAAGGGTGTATCACTCTACTGAGTGACTATATGCTCACCAATTTCTTTGTTCTCTGCAGTGATGGTGTTTGTGCTGCTGTGTTTCTGCCTGTGGATAATGCAAGGGTCCATGCTACTCTTTTCAGAGCAAGAGAATCCAGTTTCATTTTTGCCTTACATTTTTGCAAGGTCAGTAGAAATATTTTTGAAACCTCATCAAGATATTTGTTGAACAGCTTTTAGTAATCCTACAATGTTATGTTTTGGTTTTGTACTTTGAGGAAAGAACAGACACATTCTATTCAAGGTGTGAAGAGGTTAGAGTGGCAAATAGAAAGAAAAATGAATAGCTATTTTTGCAAAGATACATTTGGTTATGTCATCATTTGTCTGCAAGAGTTCTGGAATTATTAGGATAAAAGGTAATGTTGATCAGTGTGTCTGATTCAATGACAGGTTTTCACTGAAATTTATGCTTTGGTGAATTGGTTAAGGAGCTGTTTAAATATTCTATTATATGGTATATATAACATATGGTACTTATAGGGGAAGCAGTATAAATAAGGCTAAATTAGCTTATTTAGAGGTACTTTTTATTCTTTTACATTCAACCCCACTTTGAGGTCTACCTTTTAAAAACAGGCACTCGGGAGTTTCATTTGTGCGGGAGATTTTTTCGGAGACTATCTATTGACTGTCACCATGTTATCAATGGTGGTTATAATGATAATCATGAAAAAAGGTATTTAGAGGCATTCAATAAACTCTCTTTTATGTTCTTTCAAAACCTCTAGAATCAATTCTGAGCAGCCTATGGAGAGTTAGAGGCAGCTATTTGAAAGAGTGAGGCTAAAGCAGAGTTGGATTTTATTTGAGAAAGTGAAATATTAATGAGTATCAATGTGTTAATTTCTATACCATTGAAATTGTTCGTAAAAACATGGTGTCTAATAAAATAATATGATGTCATGTTTAATAAAATGTTCACCCTTCAAATTCTTTCCCTTTTATCTTAAAACCAGCCAGTGGTAACAGTTTCTTTTGATGTTTGTTTTAGCTGCTTTAGAATGATTTAAATGATGTTTCTATTTTGTCACTAAAATTTCTTTACAAATTAGACCTTCAACAAAAACTCCCAGCAGTGTCATGCTGGTCCTCTACCCTTAATCTATTCCACAGGCCAATTCCTATCCCCTGTGACTTGGTGGAAGCTGAGAGCAATAAGTCGTATAGATGATGGAGAGTTGGAGGTTATCGAGATAAAAATGCAAAGTGCTAAGCACTGTAACCACTCTAGAATGAGTGTCCCATATATGAGACCTTTTATTGTTACTTATTATTATTATATTTATAATATTTTTGGTCTACAGGCCTTGATAAATCTCCTCTTGGTGAAACACATAGTCACACACACACTCACAGCAAAGAAATTTGCCTTCTCTAGAGCTTGCTTCCACAGGGCTGTACTCTCTGTGATTTTTAATAAACTTAAGCAGCTCCGTAGAAAAAAATAAAACCTAGTGAACATCTGATTCTATTTATGTCACCTTAGCACTTAATATCCTATGATAATATCATATTTCATAGTATGAGTATATACCCAGTAGTATGTTTATTATTCTATATGTAAATAATAATAAATATATATATCGTCTAAGTAATACATTATTGTAATCTAGATTTTCTTCACGACATAAGCACATACTGGAGCGGTTTTAGAATCTGCTTCTGTTATTTATCATATTGCAAGGTAAAATATAATAAATACAGATTCTCTCCCTTTCTGATATTTATTAATTATGTTTTTCTTATCTAAGCAATCCTAAAAAATAATGTATATAGACTTCATAAAAAAGTGCTTCTTCTGTCTCGTCATTAAGTTCGCACTTTCACGGTTACTTTAACTCATTTATGATTTGATACAGTTTTGAAAATTGTATCATATCTATATTTTAAATTTCACATCTACTAAACTTGGCATTGTAAATGATGAGGCTTTCAGGTACAATTATATTTCCCACTTTTAATATATTTTTATTCAGAATATAGTATTACTATGTTCAGAACATACACATACAATATTGTTAGATATTCTCTTGTTTAATATAACTTTATAGGTAAATTTATTTGTTTAATATAATAGTAACATTATTAATCTGTTCTAATTTTTTGCTAGAGTAGAAAACTCATTTATTTTTCCTTTTGTATTTGCACAGACATGATAAACTTTAAATTATCCCTTAGCTTTTAGCCCACTTATAATTTTCATGTATCTCTTATAGGCATCGAATTGTTGGATTTTGTTTTCATGCCAGTCAGTGACCTATGCCTTATATTGGAGTTGAGTTAATTTGCCTCATACATTTTAATTGATAACTTTCTACTAAATTTTTTGCCCTGTAAGTTTTTATTTATTGCTGCCTTCTTTTATTCCATATTCTTATAATGTTTCTGTAGCTTTAAACTTTTTATTTCCCATTGAAAAGATTACCTGCCAATCTGATTACAAATTTTCAACACCACCACATTTTGACATAGTTGTTATCATTACTTTTAATATACATTTCAATTAAATAAGTTAATCTTGAATATGTTTTAAAAGGTGACAGGAAATCTAAATTCTATACTGGCTTTCCCATTTAGCAGTCTTGAACACTTTATAAAATATGATTTATATTTTGTGCTTCTCAAGATGTAGTTTAATTAACCCTTTTACATGGTATTTCTAATCATTCCTTTTATTAATCTTACAATCCACCAGTCCTTAATAGGTATCTGTCATTGTTTTTAGATCTGCATTTCTCCTTATTGAAATAGTTTTAGCTGTGAGACTTGATTGATTTTTTTTCCCCAGATTTTTGAGGTTTTCAATAACTTTCGAAAGTTAACTCGTCTTCAAAGAGAAAAATCATCTTCGCTGGATTGTGTTCTTTTATAATGCCTCCTTTTCCCTTAGCTTTGGGTTGATTTCCCTTGGAGCCTGCCTCCTGCCTTAAGTCTGCGCATTAGGGCACTGTAAGCTTGGTAGTAAGATGGAGCTTGTTCCTTGGGACTATCGTTCTCCAGAAAACTAAAATGAATAGTCAAAGAGAGAGATGAACAAGAGTATGTGTAATCTGCCATGCCAGACTGCTATCAACTCACCAAACAGGGATGTCTACCATATGTTCTGTCATCAGTAAAGAAGTACTTGCCCTTCGCTCCTTTGATCTCCAGCTTACTGCTCTACAGACTGTGCCACTTACCTTCCAAGGAGTTGTGTGTGGCTTCTTCCTATCTGGTGGTCTGAAAAAAAAAATGTCTTCTCTTTCTTTGGTGGATCTCATGGCAAAATTAATACCTGAGGTCATTCATTTACCAGGCCCTGCCTTCAACTCCCAAGAATCCAGGCATGTACACACTATAAAAGTAATAATACTCCTTCGAAGAGGGCTCTGGTGGAAATTCGATCCATGACTTCTCCGTATGAGTCTGTCCAAGTGTCTGGACTCGGGCTATATAATCCATAGAGTGCAATCAGAATATCCCATTAATCACATCTTCGTCTTTTCTCACTCCTTTCTTCTCAAGATCTCATATTCTTTAGTTCATGTGTTTCAAGCTTTATAAATGTGACAAGTAGGTACCCAGGGATATTTCAGTGAAGACTATTCCCAACTGGCTTTTCATATTCCTTCAAGATATCTGTATTAGAAGTTATCTTGATGGTCCGTAAAATTATCTATAATTTATTCCCTAGGTAAGATTTCTGCTTTGCTTGCATTTGTGTGTCCTTTGGTACGCTGATTATTCTCAAATTGGATATTCCTGGTTTGTTCCCCGATTCTGCAGACTTTTCTTTCTTTGTCATTGTCTCTGTAACTTAGCTGTGCTTTCCCATAGTCTGTTTTTATTACCACAGATTCTTCATTCTGGTTGTCAGTTTTGTTCCTAATGGTCTCCTCAGATACTTGACTTATTTTATAGGATTTATAAATTTACACAACTTTTAATGTGTCTTTGCACCTTGTTTTGGTGATAATGATCTCTTCTTTTAAAGTCATGATAAATAATTGCTCGACAATCATGTAAAGCAGTTTTCAGATGATGCATGCTTTTATCTAGCTTCCTGTTCCTTTAGCAGTCGCCCTACCACTAAACCCGAGGTTTCAAACACCTTATTTGTGTTCTATGTGTAACTTGTTGATGTTTGCTATTACATTTTCCTGTTTCAAATATTATCTTCTTGTGAGTTTCTCTCTGAGTTTCCTTGTCTTTTGGATTATCTCTTTTTCTGAATTTAGCTAGGAGAAAGTAGCCTGTCATTTGCTTGTCAATCTTTCCCAGAAGTTTCTTTCTTTGGCTTTAACCAAACTGAGGAGGAAAACCCCCACATTTCTTTATGCTTATATGAGAAGGCAGAGAGTGCCCCCTCCCACAATTAATCTTCCCTTCACGTTCATCTCAAATGCATTTGTATAGTAGCTTCTAGAATAATCTCTTCCACCATATGACTTAACCGAAAGGGTTGAGATAATAATAATGGCAAAAATACATATGACAATTTGTCAACAATCAAAAATTGTGCAACTCTAGAGTGCTTTCCCAATCATTACCTATTTTGTAACCTTACAAAGTCCTTGGGTTACCATTTACAAATGAGTAAACTTAGTCTCAGAGAGCTTCAGTGACGTGCTCTCAGTCACCCAGCATGGCCAGACCAGGAACTTATATATTCTGGCTATAAAGCTTGAAATCTTTCTACTATAACATCCTCATTTCTAAATTAATGCTAGGATTTTCAACTAAGCAGGAAAGATTCTGTCTTGGTCCAGTAAGAGATAATGTCAGCCCAGTAGGACTTTCTGACCCCCCTGAAGCCACGCTGATAATTTGTCACATGGCTCATGAGTGGGCTAATCTGAAGATCAGCCGCATAAGCCCTACCTGGAGAGAGCTAACAGCATGCCTGAGAAACAGTTTATGTTGCCAGAAGTTTGGGTGCCTTTTGGAACTTGACTTCTTAATTTTGATCAGTTGGCCTGTCAAATCACACAGGAGACCGTTACTAATCAGGGATCATTATTCAAGATATGCTAGTGACAAGAACCCTTTAATCTTTCACATTTCTATTTCATCTCATGACCAATTGTAGGCTGTCAGCACTTCTGTGCATGTGAGCAATAACTTTTCCAACCTGTAGTGAGTAGAGTGCACTGATCAATTGAATGACGTGACATTGAATCGTAAATGTGTCTTTCAAGTTGTGTAGAAAACTGTAATTAAAAGTTGGAAGATAAAGGAGCCATTGTATTTTGATGGGAAGGACAGCGAAAGGCAGCCTGTGCATTAGCAACCTATAAGGAAGAATGAGGTGCAGTCTCTGGACCACTTCCTCCTGCCTATGGAAGCCCCCCAAGGGTCCACCATCTTACTAGTTGTTTAGGCCAAAATATCTGGCAATCATTTTGTCTACTGCTTCTCCTTCACCTGTCACAGTCGGGCAGTCACCAGGGCCTGTGGTTTTGATCATTCCATTTCTCCAGAATTTGACCACTTATCTCCATCCCCACTGCCACCACCTTGGTTAAGGCCCTCATTGTATCTCACCTGGGTTACTGCAAACAGCCTCCAAACTGGTCGAGCTGCCCCTAGTTTTGCACCTCTTCACAACCATTCTCCATCCCACTGGCACTGGATCTTTCTAATTATCTTAAAATAGTAAGTGGTTTCCCATAACCTTGAAGGTGGAGGCTAACACTCCCTGGCAAGTCATCATTTTGTGGTCTGGCCCTTGCTGATCTTTTCAGTCTCATCTCTTGGCACCTCCTCTTGCACTGCCTCTTTAATGTTAGGCATTATCCATCCTAAATTACTCTCAGTTCCCCAAATATACCAAGTTCCATTTGGCTCACAGCTTTTTCAGGACCTTCTTCCTGTTCCTAGAATGCCCTTTCCTTTATCCCTAGCTACAGTTGCTTCTAGGTTGCGTCTAGGACTTTTTGCCTGAACTTTCTTATCCCCAGTGTTTGTTATGTCTGATGTCCCAACACCCTATGCTTACTTCTATCTTATTACGGTAGGTAGGATTATTGTTTATTTGCTGATGGCTTTTCTCCACTCTGATGTGAGGTCCTTGAGGGCTGGGACCATGCCTTCCTTTGTATCTCCAGCAGATTGTACAGTGATCAAGTCAGAATAGACCTACTATAAGTGTTTTTTCCCCTAGCTTTATCAAGGTATGATTGACAAAATTTGTCATACGTGTGATGATTTGATATACATACACATTGTGAAATGATTATCACAATCAAGTTAATTAACACATCCATCACCTCACATAGTTGTCATTTTTGTGTGTGGTGCATATGCTTAACATCTGCTCTCTTAGCAAGTTTCAAGTATATAATACAATGTTATTAACTGCAGTCACCATGCTGTACTTTAGATCCCCAGAAATTATTCATCTTATAACTGAAAGTTTGTATCCTTTGACCAACGTTTCCCCATTTCACCCACTGCCAAGTCCCTGGTAACCCATATTCTACTTTCTATTTTTATGAGTTTCACTTTTCTTTTCAAATTCCACATTAAAGTTAGCTCATACAGTATTTGTCTTTCTTTGTCTGGCTTATTTCTCTTAGTATAATGTCCTTGAGGTTCATCCATGTTGTTGTGTATGGCACAATTTCCGTCTTTTTTATGGTTGAATAATATTCCAGTATATGTGTATGTGTTTGTGTATACATATCTTCTTTATCCATTCATCCATTGATGGACACTTAGATTGTTTCCATGTCTTGGTTATTGTAAATAATGCTGTAATGAACATGGAAGTGCCGATAGCTCTTCAAGATACTGATTTCATTTCCTTCAGATATATAATCCCACAAGTCGGATAGCTGGAGGATGTTAGCTGTGGGCTTGTCATATATGGCCTTTATTGTGTTGAGGTACATTCCTTCCATTTCTAATTTGTTGTGAGTTTTTATCATGAAAGAATGCTGAATTTTGTCAACTGCTTTTTCTGCATCTATTGAGATGGTCATCTGAATTTTATCCTTCATTCTGTCAATGTGGTGTATCACTCATTAATTTCTGTATGTTGAATCATCCTTGCATCCAGGGATAAATCCCACTTGATCATAGTGTGTGGTCCTTTCATTGTGCTGTGTAACTCAGCTTGCTAGTATTTTGTTCAGGATTTTTACATCTATGTTCATCAGGAATATTGGCCTGTGGTTTTCTTTTCTTGTATTCTTATTTGGTTTTGATATCAGGATAATGCTGGCCTTGTAAAATAAATTCGAGAGTGTTCTCTCCTCTTCAGTTTTTTGGAAGAGTTCAAGATGAATTAGTATTAATTCTACTTTAAATTTTTGATAGAATTCACCGTGAAGTTATCTGGTCCTGGGCTTTTCTTTGTTGGGAGATTTTTAATTACTGATTCAATCTCCTTACTTGTTATTTGTCTGTTGGGATTTTCTATTTCTTCATGATTCAGTCTTGACTGATTTTATGTTTCTAGGAATTTATTCATTTTTTTCAGATTATCCAATTTGTTAGATGTTGCCATTTTTAAAAGTCCTTTAGCCACTCTGCCGAGGTGATTTCTTGTTGGTTGATTTTTCTCTGCAAGCCCCTTGCCTTCACCGTCTTGCTTGTCCTTTCCCTGTTGTTCTCTCTTCCCTTCTCTGGACTACACTTTCCCAAAGTCCTGCTAGTCTTACACAAAGAGTCATCTTAGAAATTGTGTCTTTGTCTAGCTCCAGACCATATAGGCTATTCCAGGCTATGGACTATCTTCGGAATCCAACTTGAGAGTCAACTCTACCTCTGTATTCTTCAAGTTAGGCTAGGCTACACTGAGATAGCAACAAACCCCCAAATCTCAGTGGCTTAACACGTAAAGATTTCTATCTCATTCACACAAGATCTGCTTTGGGTCTTCAAGCCAACTCTCTTCTAGGCAGTGACCTGGGCTTCCACACTGTGGTGTCCTACAGCTTTACCTCTGAAATAGGTGGCTTTTGAGTCATTACCGCGGGAGGGGAAAGTGAGAGGTCTCAAACCAGCTCATCTTTTCAAAACTTTTTATAACAGTAAATTTCAATTACGCACAACAATAATCAATGCAGGGCCAATTTTGCTTCACTTGTATCCCCACTCACCCTGCCTGCTCTCACTGGACTATTTTGAAACTGGTCCTAGAAATTTACTCTGCAAATACTTCAGTAGGTACCTTTAAAAGATATGGGTTCCTTCTAAAAGCACTATCACAGTACTGTTATGAGACCTAAAAGACGCCACAGTTGTCTAATATCATCAAATGTTCCATTAGCTCCACCAGCTCTTAGGTATTTTAGCCAGGAAATGACACATAACATTTCTGCTCACATATGTTGGCCAGAACTCATCCATGGCTTCAACTAAATGCAAAGATGCTGGGAAATGCAGTCTTTCTGTGCAACCAGAAAAGCATTATGAAGCAGGGCTTGATGAACACAATCTAATAAATTCCTGAGCCAACTTTGTTTTTTTTTCTAGCATTTTTTCTTCCCAAACCTGGCTGGGAATCAAGAACACCGGGTTGGGGGGGGGGGGCGGGGGCAGTTAAAAGTCCCAGCTCTGGGTGCAGTGTTTAGAGAGTCTGATTTAATACTCTCGGTGGACTTGAATTTGAGAACTCATATCACAGCTTGTTATGCAACTTGTTCTGTCAGAGTAGTGTCATTTATATTTCTGTGAATATTAATCTTTAGGAATTGGATACTTAGCACTTAATTATGGAATTTTGAGACTAAAAATGAACAAACAGAAAGCCTGAGTTAATTATGATTCACCAAAGGGTTGGAGCCTGCCGTAGACAAGGCAAGCTGGCAGTTTTGGAGGCAAGACTAAATGTTGTCCAAACTCTCTCCAAACTTCACCTCCTGGTACTTGAAGGAGAGAAGTAATGTAGTGTATACTCGGTTGAACATGTTCTGCCTTTAGAATATTGAAAATCTTGGCTTCCATATCTGCATAAATGGATCAAATTGGACCCATAGGGAAAGCACATATGGACCCCCTGTCAGCATCATGTTATTTTCATGAGATGTGTTATGGATGAGGAGATGAAATAGATTTACTTAAGTGGACAGGTCTGTTTTTGCTATGGAAAAATGTATGAAAAGGCATGTGCTACTTTAGGAAAACAACAGGACAGGAAATGACAGAAAGGCTAGTTATTTGAGACAGAATTCAACATTTTTCTTTCTAAAAAAGCTCTTTCTCCTGACTTTTCCATTTCTCCTGATGACATTACAGAGACTGAAACCCTGAGGTTTTGTCTTTTACTGACTTCCTGGCCTTATGTTAGAGTAATCCACTGCCTACAGGACAGATCTGGCCCCCACCTGTTTCCATAAGGCCCCCAAAATCATTTTTACATTTTTAAAATGGTTTGACAAAACTCTAAGGATGAATAATATTTCATGATATGTGGAAATGATATGAAATCCAAATGTTAGTATCTATAAATGAAGTTTTGTTGGAAGACAGCCAAGCTCATTCATTTACATATTATCTCTGGCTACTTCTACAGTGGCGGAACTGACTAGCTACCCAGAGGCCACGTGGCCCACAAGGCCCAAAAGACAGTCTCTGGAGCTTTACAGAAAGTGTTTGTCTCGGTAGATTGTCAGCTCCTTGAGTCCAGGAACTGTATCTTTCTAATACCTGTATCCTAAGAAGCTCCTAACAGAGTGCTTAGCATGCAGGAAATTCTCACTGAATGTCTGAAGACACATGCATTTCAATAATAATGTAGTACTGAATGAGCTGGTCCTTTTCCTTGCAGCAACTAACCCCGGGGACTTTACTCAGGAGGGTCTTAGCGTTTGTCTTTTGTTGGATTTAAATGCACCTATTCTCTGGTTTAGATCAGTGGTTCTCAAACTTCACTGCGTGTGGAAACCACCTGGAGGGCTTGACAAAAGACAGATTTCTGGGAGTCTACCCCTAGAATCTCTGATTCAGTAGATCTGGGACCAGACCCGAGAATTTTCATTTCTAAAATGTTCCCAGGTGATGCTGCTGCTGCAGGCCACGGGACCACACTTTGGGAAACATTGGTTTAAATAATGCTTCCAAAACCAGGGTGAACGTCAGAATCACCCAAGGAAGCATGCTAAAAATAGAGATTTCTAGGGCCTGGCCTGCTGGCCCAAGGAGTAAGTTCACACATTCTGCTTCGGCGGCCTGGAGTTTGTTAGTTAGCATCCTGGGTGTGGACCTGGGCACTGCTTGTCAAACCATGCTGTGGCAGGTGCCCCACATACAAAGTAGAGGAAGCTCAGGGCCAGTCTTCCTCAGCAAAAAGAGGAGGATTGGTAGCAGATGTTAGCTCAGGGATAATCTTCCTCAAAAAAAGAGAGAGAGAAAGAGAGAGAGATTTCTAGCCTTCACTGTCAAAAATTCTGATTCAATATGTCTGGATTTGGGCCTGAGAATCTGTGTATCTAACAAAGCATTCAAGTGTTTCTGGGATTTTTGTGGGTCACTTTACTCATAGAATAATAGATTCATGGGTTTAGAAGAGATCATATGTGGAAGAGAAACAAGCAAACACACAGACACATAGCTAAGGAGAACAGATTGGTCGTTACCAGAAGGGAAGGGAGTCGGGGAAGGGCCAAAGGAGTAAAGGGGCACATATGTGTGGGGACGGACGGAAACTAGACTTTTGGTATAGACGATGCAGTCTGCACAGAAGCCGAAATATGATGTGCACCCGAAATTTACACGATGTTATAAACCAATGTGATCTCAATAAAATGAAAATAAATAACTACACACATAGAAGAGATGATCTACTTTACTAGTTTGATTTTCAAAACTCAAATGGCACAATGGTTGGGTGATGTATTTAATTCTTTTTTTGTTTTAATTTCAGACTTAGGAATGAAACGAAATAGTATGAAGTAGGATGAAGAGGAGATTGGAGCAACTTATGTTGTCTCTAGGATGGCATCTGAGGATGGAGGTGACAAAATTTGCCTCTGGATAATGGTTCAGCAGTAGGAAAATACTGATCCAGTCTAACAATTGGCTTTTTACTTCTTAGAGAAAACTACATAATCCTGTATATTAATATTTCCATTAAAATCTTCAGTTGCTGAGAAACCAGTGAAAGTGAAGGGAACAATCCTTTTCTTGAAAAATTGGAATATAATGGCAAAAATAGGTTTCATAAAGACAAAAATGCCAGGCTCTAGTGAACACTGTGTAAAGATTTTAATTCGCAATTTTATTTCTGGCTGTGTGATGCTCTAACAAAAATTTTCAGCGGTGTAATCATCTGTTGACTGTGCCATTAGAAAAGACTATACACTCATTGTAAGCTCACTTCAGCCCTGATTTAGTCACACGGAAGCTCGGGTTCACCTGGGCTGCATTGCGGAACAGTCTGGGTCTCAGGCAGGTGCGTCTGCAGAAGCAATATTTGACAGTAACAGTTGACACAATGCATTCCCCTGTCCACTCTCCACACTAATGAAGAAGTGGGAATAAAAGGCCGTACGATGCAGTGGAGAACTGGATTTGCAGCCAGACAACCTGGGGTCGTGTGGGACTCTGCTATGTACTTGGAGTGACCTCGAGAGTCACAACACCCTCTGTAGGCTGTTTCCTGCACTGTAAGATTGAAGGGTTTTTTTTTTTTTTTTTTAAAGATTGGCACCTGGGCTAACAACTGCTGCCAATCATTTTTTTTTTTCTTTTCTGCTTTATCTCCCCAACCCCCTCCTGTACACAGTTGTATATCTTAGCTGCACGTCCTTCTAGTTGTGGGATGTGGGATGCCACCTCAATGTGGCCTGACGAGCAGTGCCATGTCTACGCCCAGGATCCGAACCCTGGGCCGCCGCAGCAGAGCACGCAAACTTAACCACTCGGCCGTGGAGCCGGCCTTGATTGATGGGGTTTTGTTGGAATCAGATGATTCTTATACGAAAGTGCTTCATAAACCAGAGCGCACTGTGTGATTGCTAATATGTTCTTTAATGGATAAGCAAGATTCTTGTCTGGAAACACGTGCCTGGTGTAGGATATGCAATCTGCACATGTTTCTTGAATGAAACTGAGAGAAAAAAATGAGAGAAAGAAAATATTTTTGTTTAAAATAAATAGATCAAATGCTTTACAGAGCACAGACTATAAGTAAGAAATGAACCAAATATACATCTTGTAGAAGGGCTCATTTGCTGTTTTTGCAGGTATGTGGTTTAGAATTTGTTGCTACCAGTCCCAGACATAGAGATTTACTTTTTTAAAATCCCTATGAAACTGTCTCTGTTAATAAGATAACTATGTGACTGCATTTTAAAAATTCACTTTTGATTTTGAATCCACTTTAGATTTATCCATGGTAAGGAAAATCCTCATTTAAACTGTGTTGCTGTTCAATGCAAAATAGAAAAGAATCTGGTGTAACTTTGTGTATTTATTGACATTTGTGTAGCCTGTAAAGGGGATACATTCTCATTCACTTCTCACTGGCTGATCTCACGGGTACTAAGGGGTTACACAAAAGAAGCAGATCTTCGGCGTGTGCCCTCGGCTAGACGCCTGAACAACTAGAAGGATAGCAGGTGCGTTTATAGAAATGTGGAAGTTTATAAGCTGGCCTCAGCAAGAGCAAAATGTACAGACGAAGTGTTTCCATATTTGTAGACATTATTGTAATATAGAATTGATTTATTAAAATCCATTGGCTCCATGTTAATTTATTTAAAGAGCTGGGTGCTGGGGAAATACTATATGCAAGAAATAGTCCTGTCCCCAAAGAACGTCTGTTTTAGTGGGAGGACAGACACATTGATGGGCAGCTACAGGGCAGCGTGCTAAGCCCCGAGGCTGTTGGAGCTCATAGAAGGGACACCTGCCTGGTCTGGGAAGGGGGCCATGACAGGGAAGGCTTGTCAGAGGAAACATCTACACTGGGACTTAAAGGGTCAGGAGAAGTCGGAGTTCAACGACCTGTGAGGCTTGATTTCAGAAGATGAGATGAGCTAATAGGTACAGCTGTCAGGAATTTAAAACCCGAGAGTGAGCTGCGAAGACTGCAGTGACAGGTGCATGAAGACAAGATAAACAGAGAGCCTGGGAAGCCGAGAGGACCATGTTCCAGCCTCAGTTATGAACGAGCATGGCAAGCCCATGAGCAGAGAGAGGAGGTAGATGAATTGTACAGCAGGGTGGCCACAAAGGAGACCTGTGGTCCAGAGAGTGGGTGCTCCCTTGCTTCTGGTGGCTGCCCATTGCAATTCCCAAGATGCCTGGTGTTACTATTATTTCCTGTCCTTGGCTTCTGTGAGATTCCTGTATTCTCAAAGCAACCTCGTCTTTACTTGGACTAGTTGAATGGTTCTTTGTGCTTTATGAGCCAGAAGATCTTGAACTCACTGGGAAACCACCCAGAAAGTCTACCGGTGTCTCTTTAGAAACAGTCTTGCCTTCTCTATTCCAGGTGCTGAAGCAATGTACTTCAGGGCTCCTGTTGAGTCAAAAGCTAGAATACCCTCATGGGAGAGCCATACATCTTGTCTGGACCTTCTACTCTGCTCTCACGGTTTCCAGAGACAGTTCTGTGCCCTCCTGGGGGGAACAAGTTACTGAGGAGCACCACCCTCTATCGTATCAACTGACTGGGAATTGCCTTTGGTTTCCCACTGCTAGGTCTGTGACCTGGGGGTTTGGCTCTGTTCCCAATCAGTTCAACCTTGGTTTATACGACGTTCCTTAAATGAGCCTCCTTTGTTGCAAGCTCTCATCAAGCTCCCTTGATGTGCTTATCAAGAACCATGGTCTGTGCCATTGGCCTTGATGCCTGCTTAGTAACTACTGGAACCTACCAACTCCACTTGACCTTGAGCTATGATTGTCAGCCCCTCTCGAGGTAACATTATTGCAGCAATATTGCCATATGACCCTTACAAAGTCACTAGGGGGCTAAACTCTGAGTATCACTATTTTCCCAGTTTAACCTTTGGATGTCAGTTGATTGAAGCTATTAGAATAAAATTTACCCAGTATATAAAGTGTTACTTTTGTTTTTTCTTCTAAAAGTAGAATTGAGCAAAAACGTAGCAGTTATTGGTCATTGCGCAATGTATGATAATATCAGAGGCAGGGGATGGATGGAAGGATAGAAATGACGCCAGCCAGTATATGAAGACTCCCATAGTGAAGTTCCCCGATGAGAACAGGACTGAAACAAAATCCCATTGTTTGCAAGAAGGAGGAACCGCTACCCAAACTGAAATTGTGATTTGATTATCTACATTTGACAGATTTTAGAGCCTGGAGGTGATACGGAATTAGCCAGTGGCAGAACCCATGCCTTCTGACTCTTGAAGTAACTCAAACTCCTGAGATAATCAGAAAAACAACTTCTTTTACTCCATACACACCATCTACTTGGCTAGAAATACAAGAGTTAGGCAGGACCCTGGGGCTTATCTAGCCTAGTCCACCATATTGTCTGAAGCAAATATTCTCACCACAATATGCTTGAGCAGCAAGCTTCTTTCCATAATTTCATAGCTTTCATAATTCTAAACTCAGATTGTGTATGAGTGAACTTACTCTCTTCTCTCGCACTCTGTTCTATAGACTTGAATTCCCTTCACATGCACTCTATTCTGGCAATGCGCCACCAATTTCCAGCCACCAAAGCCAGACACAGGAGCCATCCTTGACCTTTCCCTTTTCTTTCTTGCATGTTATTATTGGAATCCTGGTTTGGTTTTGTTTCAATTTGTTTTATTTCTTTGAAGTAGATTTTCTTCTCTTCCTATTTTTTTGGTATCACTGTCTACCCCCATCAAGACCTTCATTATTTTGTGTTCTACTAATGTTTCATACTAGATCAATCTTTCTAGCTCTTTGGTTATGTCGGATGTCTCCTCTTCTGTTCAAAATCTTCTCCAGAGAAAACTGCAAAAACGAGTTTTAGTACACCCTCTGGAATTGAAGGCTCTTTACAACTTGCTACAAACGGCACCTCTCCAACCTAATTTCATAATTTTTGCTACTATACAGTACACAGTCTGAACTGTATTTTTACCATTCTCAGAAAAATGTCACATTTGTTAGTAATATGAAGCCTTTTTTATTCAGGGGCCCCTGCTGGACCTGACCCTGTCCCACCATTCCAACTGTCTAAATTCATCTAGAAAATTGACAGATCTTCCCATGTTCCTCTCTTCTTCATTAATCCCTCATTTCTTGAACTCCATTGACACTTGGTACGGTGACACATAAACCATTCACCCATGTGATGCGAGTGTGTATGTGTGTGTGGTTATTACCATCGGAGTACAAACCTAAGCAGATGGAGGGTAGGCTCTGCCTGCCTATTGAATTTAAATGGGCGCTGTGGTTCCATTGAGAAGAGAAGTGCTGATAGTAACTTTCTTTGGTTGGTCCTGGAAAAGGTAATTGACAAGGATATGCGATGCTAGGGATGTTTGAGAGCAGAGAACAGATACCTGCATAGACCTATTATAGCGAGTACTAGGTAAGACCTAGAGGCCCTTTGAAGCATCACTGCTAACTTGGGAGTGTTGAGGGAAAAATAGGGGACGTCCTTGCCAAGCAGGTCAGATCACCAACACCTGGTGAGTAGAATAGAAGGAGTTGGGGCAGGATGAGGTGCCACATGCTCATCTACAGGTGTTTGATATTGAGACTCTCGTCCTTGAGAAAATCAGACAATGTTCTTCCCAAGGAAGCGAGTTCTATGAAACAGACCAACCTATTGTGTCTTTATGGAAACAAGGATTTTTTAAGTGAAAGAATCAGAGGGATCCTTTGGCTTTGAGCAGTAACATTTTGATATAGGACAAACAATGCTGCTTGTTTTTTGTTTTGTTTTGTTGTAATTTTCATATGTACCTATCACAGCAGATTCCCATGCTGAGGAAGTATTTTGGGCTCCTGTTATTTCTTCCCTGAAAGGGTTCCTCAGAGACAAAAGAACAGAGTGTTGATAATCGTTTTGACTTTCATGCACTCTGTAAGTTTTTTTTATTTTCTTGATTAAAATGACAATTTGAATTTAAAGGACGACACAATTTAATTAAGTGCTGGTTGACGGATGCCAATGGCCCCACAGTCTCATCTTCCCTTTCCTGTTAGTGTGTTCTTGTTACAAATTCCTTTACTCTTTCCTGATTAACCAAGAAAAATGCGTGACTAAATTGTTTAAGCTTAATTCCTGGCTTATTTTTGCTGTATATTCTATTCTGTTGGCAAGATATTTTAATGGTTTTCCTCCCATTAGTGAAATTTATGGTAGAAAATTGCTTTTGCTTTAAAAAAGAGACCTGGCAGGGCAGAAATTTTTAAGCTTTTTACTTAGTTTCTGAAATTTTAGCAGAAATAAACAAATGATTAGTTTGAAATGTAATTCATAGTCAATGAGTTAAAAAAAAAATACTTGAGCTGCTGATTACAACCAAGCTCAAACAGACCCCCTAAAACGTAATTCACTTTTGGAGTGCTTCCAAATGGATTCTTTCTGCTTAAATTTGCAAAATTTCCCAACACCGTGTCAATATTTCAAATAGCACTGAAGAAGTTTATTAGCAACATTGATGTGACTTCAAATGCACTGAATGTAGGTGGTGTCTTGGGTTGTCTGTGCACAATATACATTGATTGAAAGAAGACACCAGTTTGGATAAATGCATGGTCTTGATTCTTCCTAGTGCAACTGCAGCTTGATTGTCCCTTCCTTAGTTTTTATTGTTTTTTCCCTTTTGAAAATGTTTATTATGGATAATTTCAAATGTACACAAAAGAAGAGAGAGCAGCACAGCCAATCTCCAAGTACCCAATACTCAGCTTCACGAATCATCAACTCATGGCCAATTCTGTTTCATCTATAGTCCTGCTGACTTTCTCCTCTCCCCTACACTGATTTCAAAGCAAATTCCAGACATTCAAGTCATTTCATGTGTCAATATTTTAGCATGATCTCTAAATTGATTCCTTTAAAAGAATAACTTTAATATCATGACCACATCTAAAAAAATTGATTCTACTTCCTTCATCAAATAGCCAACTCAAATTCCCTGGTGGTTTTTGGATTTTGTTTTTGTTTTTTTGGTGAGGAAGATTGTCCCTGAGCTAATATCTGTGCCAACCTTCCTCTATTTGGTGTGTGGGACTCTGTCACAGCATGGTTTGATGAGCGGTGCATATGTCTGCACCTGGGATCCGAACCTGTGAACTCTGGGCTGCCGAAGTGGAGCGTGGGAACTTAACCGCTATGCCACCCTGTTGTGTCTCATATAATTTTTATAGTATATTTATTCAAATCATGTCTGAACAAGGTTCGCATATTGTAATTGCTCAATATGTCACTTAAGTCCCCTTTAATTATAAGTTTCCCCTCCTTCTTTTTTTTCCTTGCAATATGTTTGTTGGAGAAATTGGCCATTTGTTCCTGTAGATTTTCTCACAACCTGGATTTTTCTCACTGTATTCCCATGTTTTCATTTAACATCCTGCTCTGTCTCTTATATTCTTGAACAATCAGGCAATTTATGATCTGTCCCTGCCTGACTCTTCAGTCTTGTCTCACACAGAGCTTTCTGCACTCCATCCACTTCAGAATTTAGAACTCAGACTTGAATACAAAATGTAAAGCGTATTTCTGAAAATTTTTGTAAAGAACTTAAAACATACTTACTTAAAAGGAATCTTGACATAAATATCTCTGCAAATCACTGTATAAATAAACCTTTTAAAAATGATATAAAAAAATCCTCTAACTAATTAGCTACATAATCCAAAACTCAAGTCTTACCTTCTCACCAGTGCAGACTCTGACCACCTTATTTAAAACACATTCACACTCCTTCTCGTCAAAGCCCCATCTTCCTTTCATTGCTTTGTTTCTTCCACAACATTTATCATTTTCTGAAATGCCATACAATTTGCTTACTTTGCTCCTCTTCCTTCTTCAACTAAAAATGTAAGCTCTGTAAGGTCAGGGTTTGTATCTGTTTTGTTCACTGCGGAATCTCCAGCCTCCAGAGCAATGCTTATCATGTGATGGGCACCCTTCATATACACTGGCTAAATGAATTAATAAACTAGTCATAAGTCAACTATTCTGTCCAATTGGATTTTGTTGGCCAGATCTTTTCTTTTTTATATAAACTAAATATAATTTATAAAGTAAAGATCGGAATCTCCTGGACGGCACAGATTGTTGAACTCCACATCCCTAGTTTTGAATTCTGTAGATCTGGCATTGCCTGAGAATTTGCATTTCTGGTGAGTTCCCAGATCATGTGAATGCAGGTGGTAGAGGAAACACTTTGAAAAACACTGCTTTACAGAAACCCAAACTCAATAGCCTCATGACATGTTGGGGATGGATATGAATTATTAGCATCTGGCCTTAGCTCATGGCTTAGTACATCTGCTCTATTGTAATTAACCTGCAGGAGCAAATGTGGTAGAACACAGGATGGGTATGTCGGTAAGTGGTTTCCTTGACTCTCTCCCAACGAATTAAGGAGAGTGCTGAGTCCCCAAGGGCTGTCATTTCCTTCAGGTGTGTTAAATATGGACCTTCATGATGGCAGTAGACTTATACACAGTGAGCCTGGCCCTCCCCAGAGTGTCTTTGTTAACATGATGAATGAATGGAAACTTCCCTATTGGAAGGCTGTTAAGACTTTACTTTTGATGGAATCTTTTTTAAAGATTCCCTAATGTGGCTTGGAAAAAAAATAGCATTCTGGTTATTGAGGTGAGATTTAGTGCTTCTACAGGGGCTTTCACCCCTAAAATTCTTTCCAACACTAACTAAGGCCTCAGGCAATCCTTGGAGGCAATTTATACTCTCTACATTTTTTTTCTTTCAGAGGTTGGAGACAGAGGTTTGGCTTCCATCTTATGTTTGTGTGGCCTGGCCTCTCTCCTTTTTGGTCTGTTTATGCACTGAAAGGGAGATGGGAATCAGGCCTTAAAAGTCAGATTCTTCTGCTGCTTAGTAACCTCTCAAGGCAGGTTATTTCCTGCCTCAATTGCTATTTCCAACAATCCTATTTTTCACATGCGGTAATTAGTTACTAAGGCAATGATCTTAAGGTCTCTGACTGTCTATCATCCGGTAGGGGTGAACTTACAGGAAAATAGACGTCTTGCTTTTATGGACATTCTTCTGTGTTAAAAAACAACAATGAATGAGATGTATGCAAAAGTGTCAGCAAAATAAGCACAGCTCTGTTGACCTAGAAATGTTTTCAGTAAGATGCTTACTGTATTCAGTAAGTATTGGGCTAAATTTATCTTATAACTCCCAACTACATTCTTAAGTTTTGAGAGAGTGGGAAGTCCATTACCAGAAAGAGTATCTTTTATTGAAAAAGAAAGCCCATACACAGAGTCCAGAGGATCAGGCAAAATATTTCTTAGATTCTCAATTATACCAGTTGGTATAATTGACAGTAAAGGGAGGGCAGCCCTTCTTTCTAGTCTTTCTTCTTCCTTCATTCACATACTATCTGTTGAGTGCCTAGTATGGGTGAGGTACTTGTCTAGTTTCTGGGACTAGAGGAGTGAACAAGAGATAGGTTCCAGCCTCATGGATTTAGACTATAGTAGAGGGGAATAATTAATAAACAAAATTCTATGTGCGTATCAGGATTAAGTGTTGTTAAATGCTGTGTAGACATCAAGATAGAGCTTTCAAGTAAGATGACACTTGGCACAAGTCCGGAAGGAAGTTTAAGAGTTAACTACTTAGATATTTGAGGGAAGAACATTCTAGGCGGGGGTGGGGAGGGGTGGGGTGGGGTTAGGTGCCCAGGCCCTGAGGAAGAAGCACGGCTAACACATTCAGGAGCAAAAGGGAGACGATGTGCTGAAGTAGAATGAATCAGGGGTAGAGTGGTACTAAACGAAGTCGGAGAGATACAGGAGTATACAGAGAGATACAGATCAAGTCTCCTCATTTTTTTAAACTTTCCATAAACTATTTGGAGAGTTAGTATAGATAGGAGACCCAAAGAGAGATATTTGAATTTTACAAGACAATTTTACAAGTCCAGAATTGGGTAGAAGAGCTAAGATATGTTAGCTTTTCTCTAGAATAATTACAGATTGAATATAGGGATTGTTTCAAATTGATGCTAATTGTTCTTAGCATTAGAAATTTGAGACCTCATGCTCCCCTTCTTATTTATCAAAATATCAGGTTGTGTCTCTAAGGACTGTCCTCCTTAAAGGGAATAACACTGAGAATTGGTGTATAGAGCTTGGCCCCTTCTGTGCCTTTCCATCATATCCTCCACCTACTCCCACTCTACACACTAAGGTGAAGATTGAATTTGCACATATGTTACAACACATAAACAGCGATTTAGGAATATAGTGTTGGATCGAGTCCTTTGTTAGCAATAAATTTTAAAATGAACTAATCTGTTGTTGACCATTATGATTCGAATAATCACCCCATTGGAATGTATGCACAGTAGAGATAAAGGGAATTAAAACTATGACGGCTGATGATTCCATTTTCTTCTATGAATAGTTAATATTATACTCCAGAAGGACCATAGCCTGAAAATACACTGGGGTTTTATTTTATGACTCTTGCAGATTTAAGCTGGACTAAGCATGTTGGTTTGCAATAAATAGTGACATAAATCAGGAAAATATCCAGTCTAATTCTGATTGACAGAATTAATGTCAGTGGATCTATTTTTTATAGTTCTCTATTTCCTATGTCTTCTAATGTGGTTTCCCTGCATAGCAAGAAGAAACATTATTGAATTATATTTATGAGTAATTTATTTGGTATTGGTTTTTTATTACATTCTTGCCGGTGTCTTGAGGTTTAGGGTTATTTTTATTATGCATTTTACATTTATGTGGTGTCCTTGTAAGTGGAGAACTTTGAGTGGGGTAAGGGGTACGAGAGAAGATCTGACTTGTCTAAATAATGACCAAAACAATGATACGTCCTTTGCTCATGGCATGAGGCACGGGAACCTCCCTTGGAAAGGTGATTTAAAGGCTTTCTTTTCCAGTAGAGGCAACCAGCTGTCCCAATCCATCCATTCATCCATCCATTTCCACCCATCCATCCATCCATCTTTTCTCACATCATTCTCTTTACCACCAACACAAATCATGGGTTACAACTCTGGGAACTGGAAACAGGCCAATTTTTCAGGTCCATGTGAGGATGAATCTGCAGGCTGACTGATGGAGGTGACCACCAGCAACAACTTGGTGGAAAAGAAGGGTTGTGATGAGGGTGAGGCTAATGCATCTCCTCATTTAGGGAGGTGGCTACGTTCATCTCAGGGATCTCCCTCATATCTGTTTTCAGCCTTGCTCTTGATTAGCCTCCATGCGCATCCATATCACATCCTTCCAGCAATTTCCTCTTCAAAAGAGCAGACATCTGAGAGACATACAGAAATTGGCAGACAAACATCTCTCTCAACACGCACATGCATGAACACACACATGCATGAGAAAGAAGTAATGTAATATTATTAACCTTTCTATTTATATTCACCCCTCATTGCAAAATGGATTTGTGGCAGGTTAGAGAAACACCTATAGAATAATAGAATAGACCATTGTAGATCCAAGGACATATGCAATGAAACTGGTCATGCTTGATGTTGCCAAGAAGTCACGTTGTATCTGGATCAGGTATATAAAAGGTTTATAACATTTTATGGCACATAGCTTATTTTGGAATACTCCTTTTAAATTCCAGAAGAAGCCATCATGAAACTTGATAGAACAAATATCAAATTTTAAGGAAAAAACCAACAAGTCCTGCCCAGGAAATGAGAACAAATACATTCTGTAGTGATGATTGCGTGACAAAGTTGATTGTTTCCTTTTCTAGCCTACATTGCTTGTCAGTTCCCTCACTATCCAAGAACTACACTTTTTATTCTGTGACATCAGTTAACAAAAGTTATTTCCATGCTATTGTAAGTCTAAAAAAGAAGCTAGTCTCATACTATTGTAAGTCTAGCCTTTATAGTCCATCTGCCCCCTATGTCAGGGTATTCTGAGCTGCAATAACGTAGAAGGCTATGACCATAGGTTGTCGTAGTCCTTTCATCCATGACCACCATTGCCTTGGACATGGTCATCATCACTTTGTGTCCAGACTAGGCTTCAATGAGAGGTCTTGTTTTTATGCTTAGCCAGCTCACTGCTGTTTTCTTGTACCTGGCCCAGATTCAGCTGGCTTCTCCACCTGCCAATCTATCACTTATGTGATAATTTTCTGCTGTTTTATTGACACATTCTCCTATTTAGTAATTATGGCATACTCCAAAGCTGAGATTATTTCAAATCATTTATTTGGTGAGAGTTTGACACAGTGTTGGAAAATATAGAACATGGATTTGCTCCTTATCTTAAAATAGAGCGTGTTTAAAGATTTAGCACCATGACCCCATCCCAGACAGTGTTTATGTCATTGCTTTGCTATGTGATACAAATTGTCACTTATCTCCAGTCACTATCTTTTCCTTTGGTAATTTCATTTTAAATTCATGACCAAAGACTTCAAGTGGGCCCTTGGTGCTACCATAATATCCTGCTCCATTACTCTGGTCCACTGACTCTCCCTCATTCTGAGACAAACATTTCACACCTTCTCCTCTTTCCTTTAACCTCCAACACATATTACTCTTAGCTGATGACATTGCTTTCTCTTTCACAAAAAAATATAAACAACCAGAATAGGACATTCACCGTCTCTTGCGACCACGTGTCCCGGCTCACCTGCCTCTGGACCATATGCTCTCACTTCCCTCCTGTGCTCTCAAGCCCATTCCCTCTCACTTCCTCAAATGTCAGGCATCATCCTTTCCTGCACTTTACTCAATCATTACTATTAGCATACAAACATGCTATAAAATCTTACACTTGTAAAAACCCTCCTTTGACCTCACATTTCCCTTCAACTACCACCTCATTCCTAAATTCCCCTTTTATAGAAAAACTTCATAATCATTATATATACACACTGCCTTTATACCTCTCTTTTCTTTCTTGAACGCTTTCCAGGCAGGCTTCTATTTTTACCACCCTACGAAAGGAACTCTTACTGAGGTGACCAAGGATCTCATTTTCAAATCCAGTAGTCGATTCTCGACCTCATCTTGACCTTTCAGCTCATCCAACTCAGATCATTTGTTCTTCCTCCTCGAAATATTTCCTTCACTTGTCTTCATTCTCATTTAGTTTCCTTTTGCCTCACTGGACACCTTTTCTCAGTCACCTCCTCATTTCCCCTACTTCTAAGTGTTGTAACACTCCAGGGCTGATCCATGCACTTCTTATAGCCTCTAAATTATCTTCTCCATCTCTATATCCGTGATGATCTCAACTAGTCTCTTGGCTTAAATACCATCTGTAGGGTGTCAACCTCAACATTTATGTCTTCTGCTTGGGCTTCTCCAAACTCCCGACTCATATATAATTGTCTAAATTACATCTTTTATCAAATATAAAATATGCATCTCAAATTTCACATGTCCAGAACTGAATTTCTGATTCCCACCACCCCAACCTGCACTTTGTGAATTCTTTCCTATCTAGTAATTACCAAGCCGATTGTTCCAGTTTCTCAGACCAAAAACCTTGGATTGTCATAGATTCCTCTTTCTCTTATACTCATTTACTCTATCACAAATCCTATTGGCTCTTTCCTTAAACTGCATTCAGTCTTCAACCTCCACCACTACCACCCTAATTCCAGTCACTACCATTGCCTGAGACAGTTTCTAAAATGGTTGACCCCTTTTACAATTCCACAGAAGTGTATGAGAGTTCCAGTTTCCTAACCAGTATTTACTCTTATCAGTCATTTTCATTTGAGCCAGTCTAGGAGGCATGAAGAGGTGCCTCATTGTGATTTTAATTTGCATTATAATTAACGGTGTTGAGCAGGTTGACCATCACATTTAATCATTGCCCATGTTATCTTCCAGGTACTTTTCATCTGTTCAATCTCTATTTTTGTTCATAGCACTTAACACCTTCTAACATAATACATAATTCACTTATCATATTTATTGCTTATTTTCTGTTTCCCTGACAATCTCCATTCCCAACTAGAATGTTGGCATGGAATTTGTCTCTGTTTTGCTCATTGATGTAGCTCAGAGAACCTAGAATAGAACCTGACATTCCATTGGTACTGGTGCATATTGGTTGGAAGAATGAATTATCGTTATCCCTTTATTACTAGGAGCACCATTGCTGAGAATGGGAAAGTTTTCAAGAGGACTCACACAAAAGAAGGGAAGTAGAAGAGTTTTATCCATTATTTCCTTTCATCATCTATCTGCCCCTTGTGCTTTCTGTGGCTCTCATTTGCAGAGGCCAGGTGTCTGAGTGGCATGACTAGTCGCAGTTGGCAGCTACGTATATAGCTATGTGTCCTGAACCATATGGGGATCCTCACTTGGAGAACTTGATGGAAATGAAAAATTACTCTAAAACTGGCAAAGTATTTAAGTAAAGCAGAATAACTTTTATGGGAGTGAGAGGGATATATATATATATGCAGGGCAATGTCTTTGCAGAAAAATAAAAGCTATAAAATGTAAGATAAAATGTTAGATATTATGCTGAGAGTGGCAAATAAAGATAGAATAAGACTCAATAGCTGCCTTGAGGATCTTGGCTTGCGTTAGTTCCATTTCATTCACTCTACCATGGACGTGACCGCAACACGCCACTCTCCTGCCGAGAAATCATCACGGTCTCTCTGTTCTCTATGAAGCCCCTCTTCCTTAGCAGAGCGTTCAGGGTCCTCCACAGCCTGGTCCCACCCATCTTTCCAGTTTCAATCCTTGTTAGTTCCCCTCGTTGGTCCAATCTTCCAGCAACACAAGGACCAAAGTTCCAGGTTGTGGGCTGTTCCTTTCACAGACTTTTCATTTCAGGTCTATTTGCCTTTTCTTTTGCTCCATTGGTATAAAATCTCCCCTCAACACACACACACACACACTATACATTTACACACACGAACGCACACACCTTTCCATATTTAGTAAAGTCCTGCTTATACAATCCTGACTCAGAGGTTGCTTCTCAGCGCAACGTTCTTCCACGAATTCAGCAGAATGCCTTTTTCCCTTCCTATACTATTATGATACTTAATATAGTCTTATCTGGATTTTAGTTTTGTTTATACTTATCTCCATCAAGTATGAAGTCTGAGACCAGGGATAGGGTGTTATTTATCTTTTTGCCTAACAGTTCCTTCACACTTTGCATATAGCAATTGCTTGTTGCATGTTCATTGAAATTAAATAAAAAATAATGATTCCTCTTCCCTTGTACTTAGGAGAAATTGAATAGATTTTTTAAGAATTTAACTACTACGGTAATCAAATACATTTGACATATAGTTATTTGCATTATAGGTACATTAACACAAATTGAGCTATACCAGATCAATTTTAAAAAAGCAAAAGCAAAAATAAAAAGAGAAAGAGAGAGTGAAAACGACAACTTAAATAATGTGGCTGGGGCCGGCCCGGTGGCACGGCAGTTAAGTGCACACGTTCTGCTTCTCGGCGGCCCTGGGTTTGCCAGTTCAGCGGGTGCGGACATGGCACCGTTTGGCAAAAGCCATGGTGTGGTGGGCGTCCCACGTATAAAGTAGAGGAAGATGGGCATGGATGTTAGCTCAGGGCCAGTCTTCCTCAGCAAAAAGAGGGGGATTGGCAGTAGTTAGCTCAGGGCTAATCTTCCTCCAAAAAACAAAAAAATAATGTGGATAAATTTCTCACTATTGCCCTCATTGAGCACAGTCGAGGGAGAGAGCAGGAGATGAGAAACATGGGTTTGTCCTTCTCTCAGTCAGTTTCAGTTCCACTTCCTGTGGGCCCTCACGGGGTGAGCATCTTGTTGTGGTGAACAGGATTCTAGTGCCTAAAGCTATGCATTTTTCATATAACATGGCCTCCGAGAGGAAGCCAACTTCTTTATTTGGTACAGCCATCTCTCCCAGATCTGGAGGAAAACCCATCTCTTCGGGGCATCTTTAGAGACAGCTTGGTCCTCTCCACCACCAAGCCTTTCCAATAGGTTTTCAAGAGTAATTTCGATTCTACGTGATTTTGCTTCATTTGCTGGCTTTTGAACCCAGCTCCTGCACACAGAATCACTCCACAGTAATCTGTAAGCACTACGATACTAAGTACAGGCTGTATTTCTAATAGAGTAACTGAATTTATGGTCTTCTAGCATAAAGAGGTAATGGAAAAAGTAGATGATTTCAAATAGAGCCGCAATGATAGTTAACACAGAAGATGAATATGTGAGAAAGATTTAGTCATTGTACTTATTCCTGTTGTGGCAAAGAACGTGGATGGACAGACTGATAAAGGTCTCTAAATGAATAATGATTTCTTACATGGAAAATGGTGACCAGCTGTTCTACTCCACTGAGTACACAACAGCAGGAAATGTTTAAAACGTAGCGTGAAGGATTTATCTGAGATACAGAAAGATTTCTGTTTGCCAGACGCTGAGATGACTTCTTGAGAGAAGTTATAGAATCTCCTAATGTGGAAACTTTTCTTTTTAACCTCATTCTGTCTGGAATAGTTTATATCAACATTTTTTCAAAGTGTGTTCTAGCATTTTATGGATTGTTAAGGAAAGTTATTCAAAATAAAGATTTTGTTATCAAACGGATTTCAGAAACACTAGGTTTAACAAAGTTAAACAGACGTCTTTACTAAAGGGCTTCACGGGCTTTCACTCTGCTCTATGCTCTGTGAGTTTCTTGTGGAGAGTAGGGGCATGTATAGTAAAATGCATTTCTAAAATTTATTTGATCATATAACCCTTGTTTTAAAGATATTTTTTTAAAAACCTGAGCTAATATCTGTTGCCAATTTTCTTCTTTTTTTCTTCTTCTTCTCCCCCAAATCCCCCAGTATATAGTTGTATATTCTAGTTGTGGGTCCTACTGGTTGTGCTATGTGGGACACCACCTCAGCATGGCTTGATGAGCACTGCTAGGTCCACACCCAGAATCCAAACCGGCGAAACCCCGGGCCAAAAAGTGGAGTGCACGAACTTAACTGCTTGGCCACAGGGCCGGCCCGTATAAGCCACTTTTTAGAGGCTTTTTTTAGGATTGTGTTCTGTGTTACTTTTTTGGAGATATACCGATTCAGATATTTGCAAGTGGTAAGTAAATTAGTGGGCTTTCATGCAAGGTTGAAAAACTGTCTCACTCATCACATTCCTACTTTTAAAAACAAGAACAAAGGCCTCCACAGAAATATCCCTTTTTCAAAACCACCTAAATACGGATCCCTTTGAAATAGTTTCTTTTATAGCTTTAGATATTGTTCAGCAAGCCATAGTGGAGTCACAACAATGAGTATTCAGAACCAGAAAGAGATTCATAGCATCTTAGTCCTCATTCTGGTTTCTGAACACAGTATTTTTGACACTAACAGTAGAGGTAGAGGCTATAATTACAAGGTGCATGTTGGTTTTTGCTACAGTGATGAGTGCGACTCTGAAGGCTCCTAATGAAATGAGAGGTAAGTACAAGGCCGTGCATGAGATGGTATAATTTGGGGAGGAGAATTGCACCTAGAACAACTTACTCATCACTATTTTACATGCCAGCTTACCCAAGAAAAGAGAAAGCATCAACTCAGATAACTCACATACTTAATAGTTACTGGAGGAAGTTCTCAAGTTCTTGAATGAATCTTTCAGGAGCTATATATACTTAACTGGCAAGATGCACTGGAGAAGTTATCTCTGCATCTACTTAACTGTTAATTTGAAATGAGGCAAAAATAAATAAATAGAAGGGACAATGAGGGAAGGGACTCACAGAATCAGGTGACGTATTGTTTGGGTGGTAATTTAACATTGTGTTGAATGTGTGCGAGATTAAGTGAAATTTAAGGTACACTGTAAAGGTGGTTAGTTAGCATTTGAAGTACCCAAATCAGGAGCCTATGCTCCTTAGCTATCTATATTAGTTTGGGTTCTCCAGAGAAACTATATATATATGAGAGAAGTTTATTTTAAGGAATTGGCTCATGTGAACATGGGGGCTGGCAAACTTGAAATTTGGAGGGCAGACTGGAAATGAAACAGGCAGGGTTTCTATGTTGCAGTCTTGAGGCAGAATTGCCTCTTCCTCAGGAAACCTTAGTCTTTGCTCTTAAGGCCTTCAACTGATTGGATGAGGCCCACCCACATTCTGGAGGGTAATCTCCTTTACTTAGAGTCTAGTGATTGTAAATGTTAATCACATCTAAAAAAATAACTTCACAGCAACATCTAGACTGGTTTTTAACCAAACAACTGGACACCATAGCTTAGCCACGTTGACACTTAAAATTAAACCATCACTGAGTCTATACAAGCACTTTCAATATTGTTGTCAAAATCTATACCAGAGGTTTGTTCTTCAGTATGAGGATTATTAGAAAATAATCTTATATCATTGAAATAAGTAGTGATCAAACTAAGTGTCTGACCAGAAAGAATTTACAGGTACTATTGCCTTTAAGTGAAAAAGATCCAACCCTGGCAAGCCCAGCAGCCTTATGAAGCTAGAACCCGAGCTCTGTTTGGTTGTGTGTTCCTGCAGAAAAGAGTCTGTCCACAGAGTTGACTAGAAGGTGAGCTGATCCTACCTCAGAGAATTGGTCAGCATCCTCAGGGTGCATCTGGCAGGTAGGGTTCTCTTAAGAGGACCCGAAGACAGAGGGCGCCATCCTGAGCTTCCAAGAGCAGGTGGTGTTGACTCTTGGTATCTACTTGCTTGTAATTGTTTGCATTCCACAAATCAAAACTGCAATGAGATATCACCTCACACCTGTTAGGATGCCTTTTATCAAAAAGACAAGAAACAACAAATGTTGGTGAGAATGTCGAGAAAACAGACCCTCATACACTGTTGGTGGGAATGTAAATTGGTACAGCCATTATGGAAAACAGTATGGTGGTTCCTCAAAAAATTGAAAATTGGACTACTGTATGATCCAGCAATCCCACTCCTGGGTATATATCCGAAGGAACTCAAAGCAGTATCTTGAAGAGATATCTGCATATTCATGTTCATTTTGCAGCATTATTCACAATGACCAAGTTATGGAACATCTTAAGTGTCTGTCAATAGATAAGTGGATAAAGAAGTTGTGAGATATATAGATATATATGTGTATACACATATATTTATGCATATATATACATATATACATATATATCTTTCATGGAATTATATGGATTATATATATTGGATACATATATAATTGGATATATATAAAATAATATATTATATAATATATATTATATAATGGAATATTATTCTGCCATGAGAAAGAAGGAAATCCTGTCATTTGTGACAACACACACCTTGAAGGCATTGTGCTAAGTGATACAAGTCAGACAGAGAAGGACAAATACTGTATGGTGTCACTTTTATGTGGAATCTAAAAAAGCAGACAGTAGAATGGTGGTCACCAGGGGCTGGAGTGTGGGGGAGTTGGGGAGATGCTGTTTGAGGGAACAAACTTACAAGTAGTAGATAAATAAATTCTGAAGATCTAATGCACATCATAGTGATTATAATTAACGGTACTGTTATAAACTTCAAAATTGCTAGTAGACTAAATCGTAACTGTTCTCAACACAAAAAAGAAATGATAAGTCTATGACATGATAAAGGCACTAGCTAAGGCTCCTGTAGCAAGCAGATTGCAATATACAAATGTAGCAAACCAATGTACTGTACCCCTTAAACTTACACAGTGTTGTAAGTCAACTGTATCTCAATAAAGAAAACTTTGTATTTCCGCAGGACTTTGTCGAACACTTTCTTCATTGTTCCATCCCATCTGGCTCTTATCACTGGGGGCTCTTACAAAGGTTTTGGCTGTGTTTAGATGGCCACATTGGCTTAGCTTAGTTCACAGTAGGAGGATTTTGGAATTTATTATTAAAAAGCAATCCACTGAGAGCAACACTGGGATTTCCTCTCCACTCTGGTCAACTGCAGTCCTTTTCGATTCAAGTCACTGCGGTCAGTGAGCTCTAGCCTGCTGCCTCCTACAGGCTGAGGTCCTCACTATGGTAGCGTCTTCATGTAGGAATAAGTGAATGCTGAGGGTTGTTGGAGAAATAATTGTACTCTTTTTCCCCCCTGTTTGACACTCTTACAATTCTTAAAAGAATTCTGCAGGGAAGAAATAACTCTCAATTAATTATTAATGTGGTGGATTTCCCCATTTATCTTTAATGTAATTTTAAGCCTCATATGAATCACACACAGCTTCCTCTTTCTTAGATACACTTAAGAGATGCAGGTTGATGTCATTTGATGGAAAGCAGTCCTTTTACGAATGCATTTTCCATACCATGAAACAGTGCAAACAGATGTATGAGTGTTTGAAGTCAGAAAAATACAGATATTTGAACAATTTTAAAATGTATGACCTTTACTGCATTTTATAAGCCCATTAACGTTCCCCTTTTAAGCTACGGAAGGTAGGTGTTTGCACAGTTAAAAGTGGAGAAAGGGGCCTATTCGATCAAGTGAGTTTTCTCTAAAAATAGCTTTTAAACCACCCCTTAAGGAGCCAACTAATCCATCAAGCTTTATCACCCACTCAGAAGGAGGACAGTGAAGTGGATCTTGTCCAGAGAGATGCACTGTATTTTGACTTAGAAGATACTTTGCTTTGGGACGAATACATTGATAGCAGGAATCAACGGCACTGTTAATAGCAGCTCCCCCAAAGTTCCCATAAACAAATAAAACCTTCACGTCTTTTTTAGCCACTGTGATAGATGCTTACTAGATTTATCACTCCTTTCATGTAATGTGGCCTTGAAGGAAGCCAAGAATTTCTCTGCAAGTTTGTTTGATAAAGCGTGGTGAATTCTTATCTGCCTTCAGGAAATGTTACTCTAAACCATTTGGAGCTTCACTAAGTGAGTAAAACTGGGATTTTGGGCGCTTTCTTTTTGTTTATTTTGGATTACAGAATGAAGGCACCCCTTTCTGTGTCAAAATGAGTGACATGAATGAGAAGCATTCCTTGAGGGAGGATGACATGGAAGATTTTGTTGACAAATGTTTTCCTAAAGCAGTGCTGGGCACCGGTGGAAGGCTACGTGTCCGGGTATATACATTTCCATGGAGACAAAACCATGAGGGGCCGGCCCGTGGCCGAGTGGTTAAGTTCGCACGCTCCGCGATGGTGGCCCAGGGTTTTGCTGGTTCAGATCCTGGGTGCAGACATGGCACCACTCATCAGGCCATGTCGAGGTGGTGTCCCACGTGCCACAACTAGAAAGACCCACAACTAAAATATATACAACTATGTACTGAGGGGATTTGGGGAGAAAAAGCAGAAAGAAAAAAAGAAAAAAAAAAGATTGGCAACAGTTGTTAGCTCAGGTGCCAATTGTAAAAACAAAACCAAACCGTGAACGCAAATGCATGCATCTAATTTACACAGACAGATGGTGGCTACCTTCTCATTTTCTCCACCTCTGTTTTCCCCACTTCATCAAGGTTAGCTTTGCGGATGACTCCACTTGCCAGTTGAAGTGTTCTGGACCTAGGATTCCATGGTCAAGACATTACCTGAGCCACACTCAACTCCAACCAGGACAGGGGTGTGGTGAAGGAGATGCAAGGCGCGGCCCCTGAGCAGCTCTTGAAATGTTGTACGCCCTCCTTTTCCCTCTTGGCTGTGGATTGGCTCTGAGCCTAGGAATGGGGTTTTACCTAGGTTTTCTCTCCTTGGTTCTCCTGGATTGCCCTGTCTAGTGCCCTACCTAGTGCCCATCTTCGTGCCATAGCCTTCCCAGAAGCCAGGTGGGTCTGATGGGGGTCCTGGCACTTCACCCAATCTCCTGCTTGACTCTCAGTTTACTCAACTGGCTTTGGTCAGGCCATGGGAACATATCTCTCTTAGAGCACTACCACTGCTTAGATTTTTCCAACTCTGCCCACTGTGTGAATACCCAGCACTCAATGCTCTGAAGTGGGACGAAAAACCCAGTCACCTTTCACCCAAGTGAGCGTTTGTAGCTGAGTGGATATCCCTCCCCACATCTGCCTGGTCTCAGTGCATCCTGCCCTCCCACGGCAGCTTCCTGTGGCCTTAGGAACCATACTGCCTGTAATGGTCAATTTTCTGAGTCTACTTAGCGAGTGTTTTGGGATGAGATCGTCCTCCATAATGTGGATGGGCCTCATCTAATCTGTTGAACATCTGATTAGAAAAAAAGACCAGCCCCCAAAGCAAGAGGGAATTCTCCAGCAGACTGCCATTGGCTCTCCTGGGTCTCTGCCTGCCAGCCTTTGAACTGGAACTGCACTGTCAGCTCTCCTGCGTCTTGAGCCTACCAGCCTACACGCCTACACTGCAGATTTGGACTCGCCAGCCTCCATAACTGCATGAGCCAATTCTTTATAATAAATCTCTTTGTGTATATGTGCACATCCTATTGGTTCTGCTTCTCTGGGGAACCCTGATTAATACACCGCCTTGTGTTGTAGTATCTCAAACTACAACACTGTCATAAGTCTATGGGTTTATATTTGCCTCTGCATATACACACGTATCTACTGTGGGTTTCATGTTGACTTTGGATCAGAGCTCTAATAAGCGATTTTATTTTCTATAGTCACGGGAAAGAGTCAGCCAAAAAGCCTTCTAACAAAAGGCCTCAACCCTTTGCAGTTGCTGTTCTTCTGTCTGGAATGCTCTTCCCCTTAAGGGTTGTTTATTTCTGCATTTTGATTTAGGTCTATACTCAAATGCCCCTTCTCAAAGAAGCCTTTCCCATACACCATCTAAAATAACACCATCCGTCACCCCACATAGTCTTACCTTAATGGATCTTTCTTCACAGCCCTTACAATTACATGACGTTATTATGCATGCGTTAATTTCCTTGTTGTCTAGCTCTCCACTAGCATGTGAAGTCCATGTGACTTTGCTTTATTCACCGCCCCATCCCCAATGCCAGGACAAAGACTTGCACAGACTTCACGTTTGGGAAGTATGTGTTGAGTGAATGAATGTTCTATATAACAGTAGAACAATTAACACAAGGCTTCTGAGTTTATGTACTGCTTCATCTCAACGAAGTCAGAATCCTATAGCAAATGTCATATTACTTTAGTGGAAAATGTGATTTCCTGTAGCAAATATGTTACAAGGTTGAGAGGTCATGATAAAATTACACTACTGAGAAGTTAATAGAATATTTTGTGGAGTGAAGAATTGTGTACTACAGAGAGACATTGTGGTTGTGATGACAAGGAATAGAGTACGTGTGGACTTAGAGTTTAAGAAGAGCTTTGTCCCACCCGGCTGATTTTCAACTGTGCTGTTGGTTGATGGGCCCTCTGTGGTCCCTGAAATGTGAATGTTCTCCAGCCCTGTCTAGCTTTTCTTACTGAGAACGGTAATTTTAACAAAGTATTTGAATGCTTGTGTTAAAATAAACAGGGAGAGATGGATATTATTATATTATTTTTAATTTGAAGGTTGCTAGTGTCTACCATGAGTCTATTCTTCCAGATGCTGGGTGCTAGTGTAAGTAGGTGGTCCACAGAAAATATATAAAATAATAGGACGGACTACTTGGTATCTCCTATTCTGGAGCTGCATCTCTTGAGGTTATGGAATAGCTGTGTTTCAATTCAGCTGGCCAAGTGAAGCAGTGATGCCCCTTGTTAGAGACCCACAGGGTCGAGATAGTCCTAAAACCCCATGGTGGTCTTACGTGGCAGCCTCAGATGACCGCATCTCATCTGCCAGCAGAGTATATAGGAGTCAAGCAGAGGACAGGCTGGAATTGCTTCTATATTTGAAAATAGATTTGGGGTTCGAAGCCAGATGAGCTGTGGGAAGAGGACAGGTTTTGGAGTCAGCCAAATGTCAGACTGAAAGCCGGCCTTGCCTTTCACTGTTTTTTCTTTGACATGTATACCTCTTATAGCATACACAGAATTTATAATTTGGAAGAGATCGTACAGGTCATCTAGGCCAACCTCTTCCTTCCATCTTCTTTTTCCACTTTACTCTTAAAACACACACACACACACACACTTTTCTACCTCCTTTCCTATTTCTTTTTTTCTTTCTCTCTCTCTTTTTTTTTGGTGAGGAAGATTGACCCTGAGCTAACATCTATTGCCAATCTTCCTCTTGTTTATTTTTCTCTCCAAAGCCCCAGTACCTGGTTGTATATCCTAGTCATAAGTCCTTCTATCTTCCTACAGCATAAATAAATCACTGAGAGAAAACAACTGGATGTTTCCATCTGTATTTCCCAAGTTTCACTCTCTGGATTGTAACTGAAAGCATGGAGGAAAGAGGCAGTATCTTTACTCTAGGAGGAGAGGCAGAAAGGAGAGGACACCCCAAAGAGGGATGCTGGGACCCTCTAATTTCACTCTTGGCTATTTACTGGGGTTGCCCTCCAATCTGGTGGGTGGCTCCATTCTGGCCGGTTGTGTCTAATAGTCATTGGTGGGAAAGATTATGAATTTTCAGAATATGTGGACTTTGCTGTGAATCCAGTAAAAAGTCTAGTAAGCAGGGATGCAGTCATGTCAGTTGTCAGCTCGCGAGTGTCTTAATCTAGGGCTGAAGGAGGGAACCTGACTGTCATCAGCTTCCCCAAAGATTGATAAATTGGGTGCAGACAGCTAGAGTCTAGGGCTGCCAAGTAGATCTTTAGGATTGAAATATAACCTCTAAATGCAGAGCTCTGAGAAACGCCCACATACCCCAAGCACATCGGGATCCTGTTTAGAGCTAGAACATGTTATATTAGAGATGATAATAATAATAAATAACATGAGGCCTATTTTCTGCCTCTGTGGGAAGGCGACAGACTGCAGTGGATGGAATCTGTGCTGTGTGGGCAGGGGGGCCTCTTACTCTCATGCACACTCACCCCCACACTGCTGGCCACAACAGGTTTGTCTGGGGAGAGTGTGTAATGTGGGTGTATACGTGGATTTGTGTCTCTGTCTCTGCCTTTGGGTAGGAGTATGTGGGTGTGTGTGTATCTGTGTACACATGTGTGTGTGTGTGCATATGTGTATGTGTCCACCTGAACGTCCATGTCTGTCTTGTTTTTGTGTGTGTACGTATCTGTGTGTATTTGTGTGTGTCCATCTTTGTGTACATGTGTACAAGGGCATGCGCGTGTATCTGTCTCCACACACATGTGTGGGTGTGTAGGTATTCTGTGTCTGTCTGTCTACATCTGTCTTGTCTGTGTATATGTGTGAAGGACCGTGTGAATTTCTGTGTGTGTGTCATTACATACATTTGTGGGCATACGTGTATGTCTGTGTGTCTGACTGCCCTTGTGTGTGCGTGTATGTGTGTTTCCCCCCAGTGCCCCATGTTCTGGAAGCCAAGCTTCCAGGTTACACTTGAGCCCCAGGCTGGATTTCCTCTGTGGTGATTGATAGCACTGCGAAACGCCACTGCTATTCCATTGGCTGCTTGGCCAGACGTGTAGCTGTGTTGATAGCAGCTAAGTGACAATCTGGTCTTACACTCGGTCACCTCAGAGACTCTAACAGGAGTGCTGAGAAAAGCTATTTACCTCCTTGTAGCTCAGGAAGACCTGTCCAAGCCAGAAAACGAAATTCAAGCTCGGTAGGATCTGCTGCAGGGAATCTATTAATGTCCCACCGATTATTTCACAGCTTTGCTATGAGGGAAGATAGATTGAAATCACCACCTTTTTTACATGTATGTAACAGATGAAAGTACAGAGAAGTCTTAAGTCACATGGTTAATCAGAGGCAGAAATACCGTGTGTTATCAATGGCCGTATCATTAGCTGGTTTAATTCTCGTGTCTCTCCCGTGCCTTGCATAATTAGGAATATGTACCTCTCCATTGGCTTAATTTCCCAGAAATGAGTGCACTATGTTTACTTTGGAAAATGCCACAAATGCCTTCTTTCTGGTCTTTGTGTTGTGTTTGAGTTCCATCTGAATTTATTTGGCTGAAATCAGCTACAATTTTTTAGGCAATTTTTTCAAATCAACCATAAAAACATCGAGTCAATTTTTGATCCCCAGTTTCAAAATTGGGCTCCTCTCCCAGTCTTCCTTGTCCTGGGAAATTCAGACCTATCTCAGTGACATATTTTTGCCTAATTTTTCAACTTTCTGCTTGGCAGATGCGTGTGCAATTTAAAGTAATATCATCTGAGGTATTTTAAATCCAACTTGGCTGATTTGGGAGGAGGGAGGGAAAACAATCTCAGGAACAGTAGAACTTGAAGTTAAAGAAGGTTTGGTGAATGTTATTGTTTCTAAATTAACCCCATAGAGTGTGAATATTTTGTCACGGTCTTTAATTGAATATTTTAAAAATAAGGAAAAGCACAGATCCCCTCCTTGTGTCTTCAGGCCGGTGCCCTGGAAGAAGGAGGGAGTGATGCCCTCATAGCTCACAGCTCATGCTATGGGATCTCTGCCTTCCTCACCCCATGATGGCCTTATGTCTCAGGGTGACATCACTCAGACAATGTGGACCTTAGAGCTGGAGATTCTTTCCAATCTCTCAGCCCCACTGAGCCCTGAGCTTCGTCAGGCACCTAAAGACAGAAAGAGCCACGACTTGATTCCAGGCCTGTTGACTCCGCATCCGGGCGTTTTCCTCCAGTGCTCTTCTTCAGTAGCTTCCTAATGGCTACCAGGTGAGGGCTGATTCCAAAGGAGGGCATGTGAGACCCTCACCTTCTGTTTCCTGCCCACATGTCTCATCTGATTTACTGCCATTCCTCTCTTGCCACTTCACACACACAAGAAACAGGGAATGGCTCGTAAACACACTGTGGCATTTTACATCTTCCCGTCTTTGCTCTTTCTGTACCTTCGGTGTAGAATGCTCCTAGCTACTGGTGTAATTTGAGAGGCGCCAAGAAAACGCTCCAGCTTAAACAACCTCTCACACGGGTGCCTAAAACACCACCATCAATTCCCCTAAGAATCAGCTCTGCTGTTTCCTCCCATAATTCCTCTCTGAAAAGATCTCAGCTTAAAATTCCATTGATACTTGAGTGCCATTGAGTTTTCCAGTGACTTTGCTGCCCAGGAACTAGGTGCCTGGGGACAGGGATGCTGTAAGGGGCAGGAAGGAAAGAACAGAGGCTGCTGAAGGTAGTCCTTTCTGATTAAGGTTTTGCTTAGACCCAGCCCAGTGACCCCACCACGCAACTATCAGCTGTTTCTGGGTGGCAATTCATTGCCAGAGATACAACTTGTGAATGTTTTGATGTGCCAAGTTCTCTCCTGTGGGCTTTCTCTGTTAAATTCAGCAGACTGATCAAAATGTTTACAGTGGTCTAATTTAGTCATTCCTTCAATGAGAATTTGACAATGAGGGAGATGGTTAAAAGCCAATAGAATAGAATTAAATGAAAATTCATTTATCCTTCATGATTTTGCCTTTCAAAAACTGGATGTTCTGCTTATCTATTGCTGAGTAGCAGGGCACAAAAGTAGTGGCTTACAATGATATTTATTTTGCTCAGGAATCTGAATTTTGGCTGGGCTCTTTGGGGCTAGCTCATCTCTGCTCCACTTGGCATCAGCTGGGGCAGTTCAAAGGCTGGGTTTGAGTTATCCGAAGGCTCCCTCACCTGTCAGGCTGATGATACCCAATGTTGGCTGTCTGCTGAGAGCTCAACCAGGTTCCCCACAGGTGGCCTCTGCCTGTGGCTCTGCTTCCTCACAGCACTGCAGCTGGGTCTCAAGGTGAACGTCCTGAGAAAAGAAGTTAGGCAGAAGCCATATCTCCTCTATGACCTAGCCTAGGAAATTATGCAGAATCATTTCTGGCATATTCCATTCATCCTGGCAGCCACAAAGCTCTGCTCACATTCAAGAAAGAACGCATGGGACCAGAAATATTGCTATGGCTATTTTTGGAGGGTACAATATGTTACACTGGAGCATGAAGAGATTTTAATTCACTTATTATTCCTGGTTTTCCCACTCATTCCAGCCAGAAAACTCCTCTTGAGGGTGGGTTTTGTGGTGGGCAAGAAAGTTTTTTACATGCCTAAGTGATTATTGTATTTGGTTTCTTTTTTAATGAGACCTGCCCTCCATCACCAGCATCTATTTGTCCAGTGAGAATAACTTTTGTGCATATGACAATTAGGTCTACGTGGATCTAAGGTTTTCATTACAACAGTTTTAAAAACAACCTCACGAACTATTGTAGAAGATTAAATTCAAGCCTGTCCACGTTAGCTTATAATGTTTTGTGTACAATTGAAAGATTTACAGGAAATTTGACATATTGATTTGAGTATATATAGGTTTTTTTTTTTGCTGAGGAAGATTCTCCCTGAGCTAACATCCATTACCAACCTTCCTCATTTCTTTCTTTTTTTCTCTTGAGGACGATTGTCCCTGAGCTAACATCCATTCCAAACTTCCTCTATTTTGTATGTGGGTCACCACCACAGCATGGTTTGACAAGTGTAGTATGTCTGTGCCCAGGATCCGAACCCACAAACCCGAGCCGCCAAAGCGGAGCATGCAGGACTTTAACCATTCAGCCATGGAGCTGGCCCCTATATAGATTTTTAACAGCAACAATTTACCCAAAGTCTTTGACCAAACACATCTATGTTTTCTGGAATAAAATTTAAGTAGTTATCTAAGAATGTGTTGATTTGCATAAAATTATTAATTTATTGTGTTTAACCAGCTTAATTTTAATTAGCCTTTTCTGTTTTTTTTTAAAGATTTTATTTTTTCCTTTTTCTCCCCAAAGCCCCCCATACATAGTTGTATATTCTTCGTTGTGGGTCCTTCTAGTTGTGGCATGTGGGATGCTGCCTCAGTGTGGTCTGATGAGCAGTGCCATGTCCGCGCCCAGGATTCGAACCAACGAAACACTGGGCCGCCTGCAGCGGAGCGCGTGAACTTAACCACTCAGCCACGGGGCCAGCCCCATGCCTTTTCCGTTTTTAAAAAAAAAAAATTAAGGATGAGGAAAATCTCATAAGAATTTGGCCTTGAGAAAAAAATATAAAGTTTAAAAATTTTAACAGTATTCAGATATTTGTGACTACCGAATGCCACTTAGGTTTTGGATTTTTGAAGTGTTCTGAAGCCTGTCTTTCGTCATATTCAACCTGAAACATTCTGAGGCTGGGTTTCTTTTCAGATGCCTGGAGAAATCCCTAAATAAGGAGATTAAGCCTCTAGTGGCTTTGCCACTAATCAGTTGTGTGATCACAAGCAAGATGCAAAACTTGTTTGCACCTCATTTGTAAAATGGAGGTATTTGACTAAACAATCTCTAAAATCATTTACTTTATGAATTATATATGAAAAATACATTTACTGAAATGGAGTAGAATAGAACAAAATAATATGAAGAAATTATTCTTTTTCTGATGTTGAACTAGTAACTAGAGATGATCAAAACCATATATTTTCCTTAGAAATGCTCTTCAAAATCTTTTATTTCCTAGCAACCAATTATTCAAGCTTTCTTGAGACATGTCAGGATCTTATCTAGAATTGATTAAGGGAGCAATCAGCCCTTCGCTGGCTTTATATGACTTCATCACAATTTGAGAAGCAGATGGTTACTTCACAAACACTGTTCGTTAAGGGCAAAATAGGACAAAGTTCTTTTCACCTTGAATAGGTCTTGAAACAACAGTGTGATGAAGCCTTGCCAATGATGAGGGCTGAGCCCATATGACAGATAGGTAAAACGAGGCAGGGACCTTTGTTTTGGGCCAGTTGCTAATGCCAAGGTTTTCTTTGGGAGTTTTGATTATTGTGATAGATTAAATAAAGACTTCATTAAATATTCATGACCATTCTAACCACCTTTTAATTTAACTGATATTTATAGGCCACCTACTCTAAAGTAGGTGCTTAGTGTTAGAATCTCAGCAAAAGAAGTAAAGGTCACTCAGCACGTGTCCTCAAGGAATCTAGTGGCTGTCAGAGTCTCAGCATTTACCCAGAACACTCCATAAGCTATAATAGCCCTAAAATGTTATTATATTCTCTTTTGTATTACTTGAAACATTTTTGTGATATTAACAAAAAATAATGGCCATCTTTTACTGATCCCTTACAATATATCAGCTATGCTACGCACTTTATCTTTTTTAAATTTTTTTTAAAGATTTTATTGTTTTTCCTTTTTCTCCCCAAAGCCCCCCAATACATAGTTGTATATTCTCCGTTGTGGGTCCTTCTAGTTGTGGCTTGTGGGACACTGCGTTGGCGTGGTTTGATGAGCAGTGCCATGTCCGCGCCCAGGATTTGAACCAACGAAAACCTGGGCCACCTGCAGCGGAACTCGAGAACTTAACCACTCGGCCACCGGGCCAGCCCCCCACTGTGCACTTTATCTTCATTGTCTCATACAGTACTCATTTTAAGGCATCTTTTTTGGCATGGCTTCCACAGTCAGAGGTTCTTGATTTGAATTCCCTCTTAACCACTAGCTGTGATGCCCTCAACCCTCAGGGTATTGAGGATTTAAGGATTAAATGAGATAATCACGTAAAAAACTTAACACAACACCTGGAAGAGTAATGTTCAATAAATGTTAACTATTTATAATGATTATTGTCCCCATCAGCTCTATTAGGTAGGAAACGCAGAAGAGACAAGCGTGGTTTGAAGAGTAAAGTCACTTGCCCGGTCACACAGCTCTTAAGCTGCAGAGTTGGAATGTTAATTGTTTAATGTCAAATTTCTTAACTTCCAAACTATGTTTCTGCCTAATAGTTAAAATGATAAAACTTAGTAAAATATTTCAGTTCTTTCAATTCAGTTAAGTGATGAAAACTTGATATTTCCAAGAAACCTGGGGTCAAAATCCCAAATTGTCTGGTTTTGTGTGGCAAAGATTTGTGTGGGAACAAACTCTTTTTCTCATCCAGTTTCCAGAACTGAGAAAATAGTTTGTGAGAAAAAAAGAAAGGCAGACAATGGAGACGGATTAGGGGTACCCTTTTTGAATGGGCAGGAGTCTTTGTGGCTTGAATTATTCTTTCTAAACCTTTTGATCTCTTATTCTTATCCTAAGAGAAAGTTATACATTTATGCTCCTTTTTGTCTTTTATAAAACCCGCGTTAGAATGGGTCAAATGTCTAAAATTTCTTAGGATTAATGAAGTGGAAATTGTTGATGAGAGCTTTCAAAATAAAGTCATAGAATGTGGTCAGATATTCATTCACATGCCAGATTAAGGGTGATTTATTTACTCTAGTGCCAAAGAGCAAATTCCTAAACTACTTTAGGACAACCTGAATAAGATGAGTGTGGAAAAATAGACTGGCATGAGAAAAGCTGAATTAATATCTTTGGATAGAATTGATCAAAAATAACACAGAATATGGGAGTAGAAATTGGGTAGTGTTGTTCGGGAAAGAGAAAATTAAAAATTGCTCTAAGCTGACAAAGAGACACTGTTTGCCTGCTCAGTCCCTAAGCTTGAGCATACATGAGACCTGGAAAAATTTGAAAAGCGTGATCTGTGTTATTTTCAGTTTTGAGTAAAACCTTCAAATCAGGGCAAGCAATTTAAAAAGCAAATTTTCACCAAATAAGAATCTTGACGGAAGCAATGCTGCTGTATTTATTTCTCGGAATACTGGATGTTACGATTCAAGTCATACTACTTTTGTTATCTGACATACGAGATCCCTTCTGGCGAGACATCTATGAATATGAACCCCTGATTCTTCAGAGTCATTGGAGGAAAAGGATGCTTCATTGACATTAAATATAGCTGTCGCCAACATTACTGCCAACAGGGAAATCATTTAACATGATCAGAAACTTAGCAAATGTAGTAAAAAGAACGTTGAACTGGAAATCAGTATGCCCCGGTCTGCCACTGATTGCTCAGTAACTTTGGGTGAATGAATTATTTTCTGATCTGTAAAACAAGAGGCTCAGCCCTTCCCAGAGGCTCCTGAATACCCCAACACTGTCGGCCTGTGAAAGGGTTTCCACAACTATGAGACCAAGTAAAACAAAAAAGCAAGAATTTTGAAAAAGACTAATTTTTTTTATAAACCTAATCTGTGTCATTTTTAAACTCTGTGACTGCTTATCCTATATTATTGTTGTCAAAATGCCCTTTCTCTTATTAAATAACAGCAAAAGCAGATGTCTCTTTTAGGGCAAACCAAATTCTCCCTTGTCGTCTCCCTTTTTTGCAATATTCTTAGTCATTGAAAATCTGGAAACCACTATTCTGCATAATTTCTAAGGCCCCTTCCACCTCCACAGTTCCATTTGCGCGTGCGTGTGTGTGTGTGTGTGTGTATGTGTGTGTGTGTGATCCAACATAATGCTGTAGAGAATAAGTGGAGGAGGTTCCCCCTTAAACCTTTATACAATGTTTCTTTTTTTTTTTTTCATACATTGGGGTGTGTCTGCCTATGTTTGGTTAGATTCAGCAGGATGGACCCTGAAGAGAAAGGTGCGGATCCAGAATCTTATGGAGCCCTTGGGGTGAGGCAAAAAAGGAGGAAGAGCATCTGCCATCCACACCAGGCAGTGGTCCAGAATCACTGGTGTGGGGCCTCCTCTGAGAGGTAACTGGGTATCCTCACATGTGGCAGGAGCTGGTGTTGCTTAGAAGTTCACATGGGCAAACAGCAACAAGGAATGTGTATCAGGAGACAGTGGGGCACTGGCCACTGAGGTGGGGTGACAAGAGCAATGCCAGACCCTGCTCTTCAAGGGGCAATAATACAGGCGGCTTACCAGAGAGTTTGCAGTCCATAAGAACAGGTCAGGTGTTTGCCAATCTACCTGCATTCATGAGGTGGGTCTCAGGAATGAGCTGAAATCGAATATCTAAGCAGAGGCTCCAGGGCAGAGCAAGACGGCCCCAGGATGACTGGTGCCATCCAGAGTGTTGACTTAGACAACTTAAGTTCCTCTGTGTCAGATAAACTTGGCGAGGGTGGACAGGATTGAACCTGTTGAGATGACTGAAGAAGTTCTGGATTTAAAAGGAGCCAGGCCGCAGGCATAGTATAGAGCCCAGGAATCAGGCAGATGCCTTTGTTTTACATCTCACAGAACCATTCATTAAAGGGACAGAAAAAGCAACCCGGGCTTCTCAAAAAGCCATTCTACTGAGAACACCAGTAAATAGCTTGATATACATTTTTCATAGTTCTGAGGTCTCCTGCATCATCTTCTGTATCTGTGTGGCCTGTGCGTACGTGTATAGCTAAATTCCTCAGACTCCTTAATGCTTCCCTATGTGTTCTCCTACATAGATGCTGATAAGCCTTAGGTCTTAAGGCTATGTATACAGTCATGCATCGCTTAACGATGCAGACACATTCTGAGAAATGCATCATTGGGCAATTTTGTTGTTGTGTGAACATGATAAAATGTACTTAGACCAATCTAGATGGTATAGCCTGCTACACACTTAGGCTGTATAGTACTAATCCTATAGGACTACCATCATATATGTGGTCCATTGTTGACCAAAAGGTCGTTATATGGTGCATGACTATATTTGGAACCAAATCAGACAGTGTTATAATTTTTGCTTCAATTCTCAAAAGTAATTTAGAAAACTCAAGAGGAAAAGGAAAGCCTGTTTATTTACCCATATTTTTGCTTACTAGGTTCTTTCTTTCTTCTTGATATTCCAAATTTCTTTCTTCAATCACTTCCTTTCTGTTTAGGGGACTTCCTTTAGTCTCTCTTTTAGGGTAGGTCTGCCGGTGACAGATTCTCTTAGGTTTTCTTCATCTGAGAATGTCTTGATTTCCCCTTTACTCGTGAAGGATATTTTCACCAGATATAGAATTCTGGATTGGCAGTCCTTTCTCTCCACATTTTTCAGTGACAGAATGTTTTCTGAATTTTATCATGTACTTTGATATGGGTTTTGGGGGGATTTTCCTGTTAGGCATTTGCTCAGCTTTTGAATCTGTAAGTTTATGTCTTTTGTCAAATTTAGCTAGTTTTCAGCCATAGTTTCTTCTAATACCTTTTCAGCCATGCCCTCTTTCAACTCTCTTTCTGGGACTCCAATGACGTGATTATTAGACTTTTGTTATAGTCCAGATCACTGAGGCTTGGTTCATCTTTTTTCAGTCTATTTTCTCTCTGTTGTTCAAATCTGATAATTTATAGTGTTCTATCTTTCAGTTCACTGACTCTTTCCTCTGTTACCTCTGTTCTGCTACTGAGCCCATCCACTGAGCTTTTTATTTTGGTTATTGTATTTCTCAGTTCTAAAATGTCCATTTGGTCCTTTTTTGTATCTTATTATTTCCTTTCTGAAACTCTCTATTTCTTTGCTGAGACATTCTATTTTTTTATTTGTTCTGAGCATGTTCATAATTGCTCACTGAAGCATTTTAATGATGGCTGCTTTAAAATCTTTGTCAGATATTTCTAATATCTCTGTTATCTCAGTGTTGGCATCTATTGATTGTCATTTTCCATTCATTTTGAGATCTTCCCAATTCTTGGTACGATGTGTGATTTTCAGCTAAAATCTAGATATTTGGGGTTTTATGTTGTGAGACTCTGGATCTTATTTAAACCTTTTGATTTAACTGTCTCTCTTTGAAACCTCTGGCAAGAGCAGTGGAGTCCCAACTTGTTACTGCCAAGTGGGATTAGAATCCCAGGTTCACCCTGTGGCTTCTGTTGACATCAAGGTGGTGGTGGCAGGGCCCCTGGTTACTGCTGGGCAGGAGTGGGACTTACGGCTCCTCACTAGGCCTCCACTAACACTTCCCTGGTGGAGGGTTAAGTGTGCCTGGTTACTGCTCCCCTGTGACATCCATGACACCCGCTGACACCAAGAGAGTAGAGCCTGTCTCATAACCACTAGGTGGTAAAGTCCTGATTCTCCAATGAGCCTCCTCTTGTACTCCCTGATGGGAGGGGAAGGGATGCCTCATTACTGTTGGGGGGGGGGAGTATAGGCTTGCCAGGTGGTCTCCACTGACACTGGGAGTGGAGGCTGTGATATTGAACCTGAAGTGAGTTCACTCACCCATTGCACAGCAAGCCAATTTCTGATACCAGGTGTAGTGGAAGAAAGTAGGAATTTTATTACTGCACAGTGCTGAGCAAGGAGAGAGGTCAGCTAACGCTGAAATCCCAAACTCCCAGAAAAGCTAAAAGGAAGGATTTTTATTTGGCGTTTTAGGTCGGGGGGGGTGGGGAGAGCATACGGCCTTGCTGGTCTGAGCTTTCCCACCAGCCTGTCTTTGGCCTTGAGACTACTTGCAGAGAGGAGGGAGCCAGTGACCTTGCTGGTCAACAGCTTTCCCATCAGCCTGTATCTCTTTGTGGTGTGGAGATAGTGAATCCAGGTTCTTGTCCTTGGTGGTGTCTGTCTCCTTGGAGGATAGTGGATTCTGGAGCCAGGAAGCCAGGGAGTAAGCAGGGAATGAGTGTTTTGGTTTTAACCCCATATGTGCTGGGTTTAATGTAGGGAAACTGATATCAGGGTCAGTATCAGCTGGTGCAGGGTTTGTTACTACTCAGTGATGATAAAAGTCCCAGCTCCCTACTTGACCTCATCTGACACTACCCCAATTGGGGAGGGAAGAGAATCGAGGCACTTTGTTACAGTTGGGAAGTTCAGCTCCCCACTGGCGATTTGCTGGCATAGTGAGAATGGGGCCATAGTGTTTTCTGTGGAGTTTGGCTGGAGTAGAGAGGTTATTGTCTAAAAGTTTCCTGTCTTCCTGGGCTGCCCCTTTCCTGGTCCTTTGGCTGGAGAGAGCAGGTTTCAGTGGGCCTTTTTTTGTCTGTACTGGTCGGCATTTTTGAGTTGCTGGCTTTCGCACTTCCAAATCTGGGCTATATAAGACAGAGAGAGAAGCCAGGGAACTCACCACTGTGTCACTCCTTGGGTCACAAAGTCCCTAGCCAGTCTGCCTTCTTCTCACCACCTTTCAGAGACTTCTTCGGTTTGTTTTATTCATAAGGTCCAGGGTTTTGAATTGTACTTAGCAGGTTGAATAGGGAAAAGTATGTATAATCCATTTTCCCAAAAGTGGAGGTCAACTGCCTACATTTTACATGAAACTATTTAAAAGACCCATCATTCCTCTTGCAGTTTCTCATTGATTTGCTTACTCACTCATTCATGTAGGAGTGCTGGCTGAGTGCTGGCCACTTACTACCTCACAGTACAGGAAGCCTTAGGACTTCAACCCTTTGGGCAGGAGGAGCAGCTCCAGGAAGAAGGGGAGCCACGGCCTGGCCTCCTTCTCCCAAGCACAGCTTCTCCTTGACTTCTCTAGCTCTGTTGTCTGCTGCCACAATGACTCTTAGCCAGGCTTCCCCAGACTCAGCTGGAACCAACAGGATTGTAATAAGGCAAGGAAAGTGAATATTAAGTATTTATTCATGGTTACCCAGCTAAGCTTGTGAATAAGGCACGAAAGAATTTTCCAGGGAAAAAAGTCCTAAGGAGACTTTTTTTATTTTTGTAACATGCCTTTTTAAAAAACTTATTAGGAAGTAATCCCTAACTTACCAAAAAGTTTCAAAAATATGAATAGTAAAAGGAAAACCCATATACCTCTCACCCAGATTCACCTCTTGCTGACACCTAACACTTCGTCTTCTTTATCATTTGCATGCTCTCTCTTTCTCTACACACACAGGATAACTTAACATGACATCTGTACTCCAATCTTGTCAATTGACCCAATAATGTCCTTTATAGCATTTTTCCCCCTCTAGTACAGGATTCAGTATAGCTTCAAGTATTTCATATATTGTAGAGTCTCTTTGGTCTCCTTTAATCTGGAACAGTTCCTAATTGTGATTTGTTTTAAACAATAAAATGATAAAACTGTTTCCATCTCCTATCATTAATGTTATTTAACAGATTGTGAACTAATTAACATGCAAAAAGGTAGGATTTCGGGCCAGCCGGGTGGCATAGTGGTTAACTTCACACACTCTGCTTTAGCAGCCCAGGGTTCACCAGTTTGGATCGCAGGGGACCTACACACCACTGGTCAAGCCATACTGTGGCAGTGTCCCACATAAAATAGAGGAAGATTGGCACAGTTGTTAGCTCAGTGACAATCTTCCTCAAGCAAAAAGAGGAAGATAGGCAACAAATGTTAGCCCAATCTTCCTCACACTCACACACACACAAAGGCAGGATTTCTATACTTTGTAGCAGAAAGGAAGATCTTTAAGCAGCATGTAATTAAATAAAAAACTAAAGCCACAGCAACACCGTAAAATGCTTGACCAAAAATTAGAAAGTTGTTTACGTCAGTTAGAATGGAAAATATTGTTCTTTTATCACTTGAAACCTTCTGGGAGTGATGAATGAAAGTGAATTTGTACAACTTACATGGAAATTAAATGCTCACAATGTTCTAAAATCACAAGTTTTAAAGCTTAGCTAGAAAATTTGTTTTATTCTAACTTGAACAGCCAAATACCGCTAATTTGCCTGGTCTGAGAAATCCCCTCCGGACAGGCACTATAAAAGCATCAGTGAGAGAAGCACAGTATCTACTTATTTTAAGTGCTGAATTCTGAACAGCCTGTCAATAAAATCCTGTTCCAAATTGGAGGCACCATTAGCCTGTAAATGAATGATCACGTTTATGTGCCAAGGATGAGCTGTATTCCCTGAGACTAAAGTGTTGTTTCTCAAACATGTTTCGAAAATGCTTCGTAAATGCCCATTCTTAGGATGGAACAAAACCAAACTTTTGGCAACCAGTGTTTATCTTTATTTCTTGCATGTCAGTGGCTAGCACTGGTTCCTTTGTGCTTGGTATACAGATCTCTGATCAGAGCTCAGAGCTTTCCTCACAACCCAGACCAGCTGAACTCTGATTTCATCTCCCTGAAGAACCAGAAAAGCACATTGTTTTCTTATTCACTTGAATTTCCATTTTCAAAAAGTGGCCTTGCCCCACTCCTAGAGATGGAGAGAGAGTGCCTCTTTCAATACCTTGATTGATGAGGCCTGGATTAAATCAGACATTGAAAGATCTTTTGTATTAGAGAAGCATCTTAATCTCTGTAATACTTGTATTAGGATTTTAAGCAATGTGACACTTGTCAAGATAGTTTCAAATCTGAATAGAGATTATTTTAGATGAATTATGACTTCTCTAAACCGCATCTCATTTCAGTGGTTTTGAAAAAATTATCTCAGTTTTACTTTATCTAGGCATCTTTGGTTACTGAATCACATAAGGGGCAGGCTCTAGAAGCAAGACTGCCCTGATTGCATTCCATCACGAGTGAGCAAGTTACTGTCAACCTTAAAAATAAAACAGCCAGTTATTTGGGGCCGGCCCCGTGGCCAAGCGGTTGAGTTCACTCATTCGCTTTGGCGGCCTGGGGTTTCACTGTTTCGCTTCCTGGGTGCAGACATGGTACGGCTCATCAGGCCATGCTGAGGCAGCGTCCCACATCGCACAACCAGAGGCACTCACAACTAGAGTATACAATTATGTACCGGGGGACTTTAAGGATAAGGAAAAGGAAAAAAAAAAGATTGGTAACAGTCGTTAGCTCAGGTGCTCAGGTGCCAATCTTAAAAAAAAAAAAAAAAAAAAAGCCAGTTATTTTACCAGCAAAGTGAGTTTATTCAGGAATAGATGAAAATTGCAATTTGGGATGTGCACGCTATGGCGGACCACAGGCAAATCCAACAAACAAGGGAGAGGAACATTATTTTCTAGAGAAAAAGGAGGAAATTGAGAGGGGTTGTTTCGTATGAAAGTTCACTGGAGAAAAGCAAGCGCTCAGTGTGGGGATGGTCCTCACTGGCTGAGTTGCTGGGGTAGTAGATTTATGTTTAGGATGCAAAGTACATTTCTTCCTGTAATTGATGATTCTTTCCTGTTGAGCACTTCCCTTGGGGCATGTAATTGACTATCTTCCTGTTAAGGACTTCTTCCTGTTGGCATCTATAATTGACAATCTTTCTTGTAATTGACCTCCAAGCGGTATTACATGGGAGTGCCCCCTTCTGGCCTCCTGACTCCATTTTATTTTTTTTTTATTTTAGTTTATTTTTTTTGAGGAAGATTAGCCCTGAGCTAACTACTGCCAATCCTCTTCTTTTTGCTGAGGAAGACTGGCCCTGAGCTAACATCCATGCCCATCTTCCTTTACTTTATACATGTGACACCTACCACATCACGGCTTTTGCCAAGCGGTGCCATGTCCGCACCCGGGATCTGAATCGGGAAACCCCGGGCCGCCCAGAAGCAAAATGTGCAAACTTAACTGCTGCACCATCGGGCCGGCCCCCGACTCTATTTTAAATGAACTTTCCCTTTGTTAATTTTCACATGATTGAACCATCTAAGTCTCAGTTTCCTCACCTATAAAAGAGGATTGTAATAGTAGTGACTTGATGAGATTTCAGGAGTTGTAAAATTTTGAATTAGCAAGCCCTGGTGGCCTAGTGGTTAAAATTCAGCACTCTCCTTGCCACAGCTCGAGTTCATTTGCCAGTCAGGGAACCACTCCGCTTGTCTGTCAGTTGCTCCACTGTGGCAGCTGTATGTTGCTGTGATGCTGAAAGCTATGCCACTGGTATTTCAAATGCGAGCAGGGTCTCCCATGGTGGACAGGTTTCAGCAGAGCTTCCAGACTAAGACAGACTAGGAAGAAGGACCTGGCCACCCACTTCCAAAAAATTGGCCATGAAAAGCCTATGAATAGCAGTGGAACATTATCTGATACAGGACCAGAAGGTGAGAGGATGGTGCAGAAAGACTGGGCAGGGCTCCGTTCTGTTCTGCTGTACACAGGGTTGCTAGGAGTCAGAATCTACTCAACGGCACTAGCAGCAACAAAAATTTTGAATTAAGTGATGCATTTAAAGCTATTATACCTCAGACCCAGGCACATGATTTTCATCCTGGGCCCTGGACGTCAGAGGACTCTACTCTGACCCTCCTATAGCAGTGTTCTTTCCTACAAAGCAAGGAATCAGGAAGGGGTGGGGGGGGGGGGTGGCAAGGAAGCGTCCACCACCACTACCACCGCCCCGGTCTCCAGTTCGTGCTTCCTCTTCTAGAACACATTCTGGGCACCAGGAACTCCAGATCCCTGCCCAAATGTCCCCTAGTCCATTTGCAGGGCCTTTACAGACTTCTTTTTTGCATCCACCCTCCCGAAGGCCAACCTGCCTGCCAGTGTCAACGTCTCCCCTCCTGAGGGGTGGCCAGGGAGTGGCAGTTGGCAAGGCCGTAGGGGGAGCGTGGATTTGCAGTCTGGGTTGTTCACGTGTGCACACCTGTGGCCCCTTGCAGAGTCACACAGAGTGAGTGGGGAGAGAAGGAGGTGAGCAGGGGGCTCCCTTTTCCTGGGCTTGCACATGGCTACACAGAATGTCAGGGAGACCGAGAATGCTAAATTCCCAGATTCGTGGCTCCCAGGTTGTTATGAAGGAACATTTGTCAAATAAGAGAACAGATGTATATTATTTAAGTGTTTAGCTTGGTTAATAATTTTTACGTATGCAAACACAGGCCATATGACCTCCATTTGTACTCTTGCCTGGACCCCACAGGTGGTGAGAGTGAGAATGTGTTAAGGTAGTGACTGACATCTGGTAAGCACTCAGTAAAAACTAGCCACCATCATCGCCATTATTGTCATCCTCGTTGTCTTCTGTCACAGAATGGGTGTGACATGCACGCATTTCTCTGAATTGGGTGGGAAACCAGCTCCTTCCCTCACTCCTGTGTTGTCAGATGCCAGGTTACACAGACGGAGTCTTTAGGAAGGCAGTGAGGGAAGTGGTGTGATATGAGCTGGAATGAGCACAGCATCCAAGACAACTCAGCCAGCCCTTTGCTGGGGGTTCTGTCCAGTCTCATCACCCTGTAAGTGCCCATTCAGCACAGTTCTCACAGACTCTAATGTCCTTGTTCTCTCGGACTATCCAGCACCGAGGTCATTCGGGAAACACGGGGCCGCTGACATTCAGTACTTCAGCTTCCTCTTAGCCTCTGCTTAAGTTTTTCTTCCCTCTTTTAAATATTGGTGCTTTTATAAGAAACTTTAAGATGGTTGTGTCTCGTGATAGGTTCTTGCCTGATTGAAGGTACCCGCAGTCTAACAGCAACCGTGCCTCGGGGACTGGATCTTTGGCAGACAGCAGTTTATTTCAAGGATTAAGGGTTGGCATTCAAACCCTCCACAGATGATGCCAATAATCCAATGATAGCTCACTGATTTTGCATCTAGGATGGTTCCGTACTAGAAGCAAATCTTACAGAATATCTTAGCATAGGCCTTTGTGTTGGAGAAAATCCAAATTTTGGTCAAGTTCCAGCCTTTTTCAAATGAGCTTCTTTGCACAAAAGAGATGCCATTGTCTGATGCATTTTCAGGAGATAAATACAAGGTCCCCTCAGCTTTGTGGGTGATGTGCCTCCACTGGCAAGAACCGTGAGGACCCCAAGAACACAGCACGGGGGTTTCATCCAGCTGGGTAATGCTAATGACAGAGCCCACTTATGGAGGTGCTTGCTGCATGCCAGCATTGTACTCGATGATTTGCACATAGTATTTAATCAATGAGGGTAACTAATATGTCCAAATTAACAAAGCTGGGAAAGCAAGAAGCCAAGATTTGAACCCACTTCTGATTTAAAAGATGAAAGACGTTCAACTTCACTACTTTTTTGTTTGGGGGAGGAGGGCCTTTTCCAACCTAATCTATGCCCAATGTAAATGAGAAGAGGAGTTTGTAATTATAGCTGCAAGGAAATGTAATTTCTATTAATGAGAACAGTGTTATCTCCTGGAAACAGAGATGACTCCGTCTCCAGCCGGGGACAATTACAGTTTATACTACCTTATGTTTGTTTGCAGTAAAATAACACCATAACAATATAATTTGATAAACTTTTCTCTAATCTTCAAAATACCAGATAAACATGAAATAAAACATCCTCAATTCTTTCCTCTATTTTATTGCCTCTCTTTCCCTCCTGGCTGCCCTCTTCACCTTGCGGATCACCCCACCCCGGCTCCCATCTAATCAACAGCAGTTCCAAGCTGTTTCCTCCAAAACAGCTTTCAAAATTATCTACTTTCATGTTTCCCCACTGTCACTACCTCAGTCCAGGCCAGAGAAGAGACTGTAGAGCCAAACTCCTTGGGTTGGAATTCCAGCTCTGCTGCTTACCAGCTGTGTGACCTCAGGCAAATAACTTAACTTCTCTGTGCTCAGTTTTCAATCTGTAATTTGAGAATGATAGTACATAGTACACATGGTTATAGAGATTAAAGAAGGTAGATAATACATAAAAATTACTTAGAATTATGCATGACACATATAAGGTGCTATTGTCCTTAGCCTATTATAAAAAGTCTAAGAACTACACTCTTATTGATTGCCTACTCATAGTCATTTTCCTTTTCAATTCATTTCATCAGGAAAATTAACCGAGACACAGAAGCGGGCGAACAAACCTTGCTGGCTGTCCTTTCAGCGGAGTGTTGGGGTCTTGTCCAGTGGACCCTCCGGGGATTCTCTGAGCCTATAGCTGTGGACACCTTTGATAGTCTTTGCATTGATTAGACCATTTTACAATTTTGCATGGATAGAAGTTACAGGGAACTCATAGTAATGCAAATGATCTTTGTCCTAAAAAAAGGAAAGAAATTTTGTCTTATGGAGATACAATTGATTTCCACCCTATGGAAAGATAACCTCCAAACATTGCGTTTTCCTGCCCTATCTGGTATCAAGCACTTTTGCATCTATTAGCAAATATATTTCCTCATTCCTGATTGTATACGTATGTGTGTGTGTTCATTGAATTCTCCTTTGAAGCTGTTTTTGTCTTACTGGTACCTTCATTAATTATTGAGTTAAATAAAATCTTTGAAATGTGCAAAGCTCCCAAACAACATAACTAGGCCAAATGGGAGTCCCTGATTGAAAATTTTAAAACTTCCCTTTTCTCATCATTTTCTAAAACCCAAAGAAGGGCCCCAAGATTGTCCTAAGGCAACACCGAGAACTGATAAACTTCTTACTAGTATTTTCTTCTCCCTTTCTGTTCTCTGCTCTTCCCATGCTGCCTCCTCCCCATCACAGCAGGTGCCCAGTATCCCATGGTGATGGGGAATACCCCATTCTCTGCACCAAGGCAGCCCCCCATCTATCCCAACCCTACCCAGTGCTCCTCCTTGGTCCCTGCCTTAATAGCAATTTGTGTTCTGAATCTTCCCTCATCACCATCCTCACCCTATTCCATAAAATAAGGCCTACCAGTTCTGATCCTCAGTTCCTCAGATCCTTGATAGCTGATAACAGATAATACGAAAGAATCATTCATTCACTGAGCAAAGATTATTTATAGAGCTCCTAAGTGCCGGGCACTCTGCTAGGTGCTAAAGAAAGAAGAATGGAGAAGCCAGAGTTCATGTCCCCAAGGAACTTCCAGTCTATGGAGGGAGACAAACAAACCAGAGATTTAGATACAATGTAGAGACTCTGACTGGGGTGAGGACAGGAAGCTACGGAAGGAAACAACTTCACGGAGGTGACATTGGAGACCTGAAGACGATGAGAGGGATGTGGAGGGGGCATCCTGGGAAGTACAAATTATGCAGCTTGATCCCCAGGAAAAGGCCAACAGGGTCCTCCAAGCTGATGCAGCTCTAAATGACCAACAGGCCTCCGTTGTGTTGCCTCGAAAATATTAGGGTCCCTGGCAGGTGGCCTCAGCGTGGAGGAGCAGAGAGAAAAAACTTTAGCCTCCCATTTTGTTCCCATCTCTTTCATCCTTCCTGATGAAAAACTCCACAGGAAACAAGACGAAAATGGAGCACTTGGTTCTGCGTGACTTGAGAAGGCCTGGAGAAGAGGGGTTCCTTCATGTGGGGAGGGCTTCGTACCCCCCTTTGGCTAGCAGCAGCCTCTGGTGGCATTTGGGTGGCTGTACCTCCTGCACCTGATTAGAGAGCATTACACTCTTCCTAGCAGTTAAGTGCATGGGCTTTGAAGTCCTTCGGATTGAAGTGCATATCCTGGTTTCTCATTGGCTGCATGGTGCCCTTGAATGAGCCATTAAACCACTCTGAGAGAAACCTCCCTTTCCTTACCTGCAACTCAAGGGATAACCGTACCTGCCTTTAGACAATGGCTTGGCACAGTGTCTGGCACACGGGAAGTGATAGTAACAGGAGGCAATTTCCAACCTTTCAAGTAAACAGTCTACAAACCATACGTTCTGTGCTGTTGTTTGCAAAGTTTTGCCCAAAGATGCATGCAGAACCATTTTTACATTTGTTGGTTTGGAAATAGGAGGGTGATAAGTTCAAAACCATCTATTTCTGTCTGCATGGCAGATTCTAATGCGGTAAGGAACTTAGTGATACTGAAATATTCATGTACTACACCATTCAGGTGTTTTATATCCCTTTGAAAAGTAATCATCTCTATGTCCTTTTCATGTATCTGTCTCAGCCCAGGGCACTCCTGGTCTCCAGCAGAGATGAGCCAATTTACAACTCTGTCTGTCTGGCGCTCTTCACCCAGGTCATTTCAGGACTGACTTGAAGGGATTGCAATAGGGCTGGTGCAGGACTTAGGCAGTTTCCTTAGGCAGGAGTGTGTGGCACCTCTGCCCTTCCCCACTCGCAACTTCCCGCTCCCCAAAATGTATTGCAATTTGGAGTTATGCAACACAACGATCCCAGAGCCTGTGCTTGCTGTGTTTCCCGGGAATTATGCCTTTTAGCAGTATATCTGTACATGTATTTTTGTATTCAGGAAACTCAGTTCAACCAAATAGCATCAACAGCAGTGTTGGGAGCATAAGATCTAAAGATGAAGAAGATAGGGGGCCAGCCCAGTGGTGCAGTGGTTAAGTTCGCACATTCTGCTTTGGCAGCACGGGGTTCGCTGGTTCGGATCCCAGGTGCAGACACGGCACCGCTCATCAAGCCATACTGTGGCAGGCGTCCCACATATAAAAAAGTAGAGGAAGATAAGCATGGATGTTAGCTCAGGCCTAGTCTTCCTCAGCAAAAAGAGGAGAATGGCAGATGTTAGCTCAGGGCTGATCTTCCTCAAACAAACAAACGAAAAAGATGAAGAAAATATCACACCTCTGTTCCCCACCCCTCCCAGCCCTTCCCCCCCCCCCCCACTGCCATAGAGCACAATGTTGAATAAGAGTCGTCTGCCAATACATAACTATTCATGCAAAGATATATTGGAGGATGAACACTGGGCCGGAGACCAGGATGAGCAACCAGGATGAGCAACCATCTCTCATAGGACAAGCAGAAAGGAGACGTTATTGTAGTATTCACAGAGGCAATAATGTTTGAATTGGGCTTTGAAAGATGAGCACTGGATTTCATGAATTGGAGATGGGAGAAGGTACTACCAGCTACCAAAGGGCTATTGGGACTACCATCTCCAGTAGCATCCAGAGGAGGAGCAGTGGTTGAATAATGATTTGGGGGGAGGTAACCAGTGGACAAGGCCTAGGGAGGGGGAAGAATATAAGGGACATTCGCAAGTTAGGGGACTGGAAAAAATACGTGATGCCGGCCTTCTTGTTTTTTGACACTCTCCATGCAAAGTGGTTGCCAACCTGTTACAATTTACTAGTCTCAGCACAGTTAAGGGGGGTTTCCTGTATCGTGCTCAGGAGTGTTTCTATGCGTGTACGAGACTATAGACTTCTAAGTCCACCCATAATAATTTCCCCTTATGTGAGATGTCAGTGAGGGAGCTGACTTGGCTCTGTCAGTGTCCGTGTCTACATCAAGCCCTTCCTAATGCAGTTGGAGAAATTAGTACAATCCCATATCTTCCTGAGGCTTGCTAGACAGAAAATTCTGATTTAGCTATGTCAAAGCTTTGCCCCGTACCTCCATCCACTCCCACTTCCCTTTTTCTTCATGTTCTAATTACCACAATAATATGGAATACAGGGAGAAAAGCAAGGTTTTGATGAGGGGAAGAGGGTATTAATGAGTTCAGCTTTCCCTTGTTATGTGCATCGTCCCAGCGGGATGTCTGGAGGTTGGGCTAACAGACAGCCAGAGGAACTCATCTCCAGCTGGAGGGCATGGGACAGCTGTATCCCGGTGTAACCCATGAAGGAGTGAGACAGGAGGCTGGAGTGGTATAGTTGAGGATGTCCAGAGGTGATGTCCCCCATCTCAATGACAGGATAAGCAAGTTCCTCTGCTGAGAGCAGGAAAACGAGGTGAACTAGGGCCCAACAGGAAAACAATACACACTTGGAATTATTCCACTGGAGAATGCAAAAGAGAGCTGATAAGTAACAAATGAAGGAATATCTAAGCAACACGGATGTCTAAAATGAAATGAAATTTGAGATTATGGAGCGTCATGCTATTCAATTATGTGGTTTTCACCAACAATGTTGGACAATCCAGGAGAAAGCAGAGACTTGGGCTGATTCAGAGTTGGGGACTCGTCAGGCTCGTGCTGCAGATCAGGCAGGAGTTTTCTGCGCATGCTACACTGGGTGATTTCAGTGTTTGGTGGTTTTAGGTGGTGTTATGTATCTCCCTGTGGCCACCCCAGATAAAGCTATCTAGCTGTATCAGTGTGAATGTATGTGATTGTAGGTGACAAAAAACTCAAACTGCCTCAAATAACAGAAGGAATTTGTTGGGTTTTGTAAGAGAATTCAAGATTGATAACGTACCTGACAGGATCGTTATAGAAATTAAATAAGTTAATCGTCTGAAGTGCATAAAATAGCTTCTAGCTCATAATAGAAGCTCCATAATTTGGCACATCAATGTTGTCATCCGGAATCCATATGTTTGCATCTTTCTATTCTGCCTACCATGTTGTTAGCTTCCTCCTTATTTCTAGTTTCTCTCCCAGAAGAACGAGGAACCATCTTTCTCAAAGATGTCACAGCTCGTTGGTCTGATTTGGGTCTATACCACCACCTATGGCAAAGGGAATGCCATTTGCTTATTAACATTGTCTGTCTTAGTAGGACAATCACTGTGGTTGGAGAAATGGGTTTTTAACCCGGCTAGATCAAGCAGAGCCCACCCTAGAGTTAGGGGTGGGGTCCACTTTCCTGCCCAGATTATGTGCCTATTACATAATGGGGAGCAGTGGGCTATTTGCGAGAGAGACAACCAGAAAGTTCACCGTAATCACTGAAGTGTTCAAAAAAAGAGTCCAGTTTGCTTAATTAAGATTGAACAGAAAACCATTCTCCTAGCTTACCATGGAATTGTTTATTGTCGCCAGATAGAGACAGGACTGTCCGGAACAAACAGCTGGTCCTGCTGCATGATCACTGTCAGAAAAACTGTTGTGTTGGTTTCCTGGGGCTCCCCTAACAAATTACACCAAACTTGGTGGCTTAAAACAAGAGAAATTTATTTCTTCATAGCTCTGTAGACTGGAAGTCCAAAATCAGTATCTGGACCAAATCAAGGTTGTCAGCAGAGCCACACTCTCTCTGGAAGCTCAAGGAGAGAACCTGTTTCTTACATTTTTCAACTTCTGGTGGCTGCTGGCATTCCTTGGCCCGTGGCTGTGTCACTCTAATCTTCAAGGTCAGCATCTTCAAATCTCTCTCTGCTCTGTCTTCGCATCACTCCCCTCTGTGTTCGTCAGATCTCCCTCCTACAACAATACCTGGGACTGCCTTTAGGGCCCACCCTGATAATCCAGCATAATCTCCCTGATAATCACATCTGCAAGACTTTGCCACATAAAGGAGTATTCGCAGGTTCTAAGGATGCGAACTGATATCTTTGTGGGTCATTATTCAGCCTATTATAACTGACTTTAGATCAATTAATCTAAAATAATTATATTCAGTGTTGACAGAAACTTTATAATACCAACAACCCAGTCTAGGAGAACAGCTCGTTAGTTATTTGAAGGACATTCCACAGTTACCACGTACCCTTAGTGGTAAGACTTTATCAGTTGAAAACAGCTTTTGAGAGGAAAAAAAAGAATAGACGCTACATTAAATGTCCTCATCCATTCTGATTTCAGGGACATAATGTGGAGAAATGTGCATTTTAGAATTGAGGAAATGTGGTAATGTATCTTGGAGATATCACCTGGAAGTTACATTGTTTAAAACTAGATGCTTTCTGGGTAATTACAGAGATTTTTCTATCGGGCTACCAAAGGTGAGTGGTAACACTTCCCTGAACATTTTCCAGAGTAAAATCACCATGACGGTGAGTAAAGCATAGAAATCACTCCTTTGTTGGTGTTGGAGATCTCAGAACTATTTCTAGAGGCAAATCTTGGCCATTTACTCAGATTTTTCCTTGAGCCACTTCTGCTCTGACCTCTTTTTCTGTATTTCCCCTGTTATAACGCTTTGTTTTTGTCAGCCACCTAGATTTTTTTTTTAACTGCTGCGCCACCGGGCCAGCCCCAAGATTATCCTTGATTTTTATTTTATTTTTAAGATTTTCTCATTTGCCAAATGTTCTATAATGAGTGTCTTATTACCTTAGCTATTAGAAAGTGTCATTTTAAACCGAAAGGACACAGATGAGGTGATGTTGACTGTAACGATAAACTAACATTTAGTAATTTTAAATGGAATCCCAGAGCGAAGAAAAAAAAGTGCTAAGTTTATCTGAAAACTATAGGATGGAAAGAAATTTTGAGTAATTTCTTTTTATTCGAAAAGCCTATTTTTCTGTCAGATTCAAACAGAAAAATAAAGCAGTCCTTAAAGCAAAGCTTGGAAGAAGGACCTAAGATGAGCAAAAATCACTGGCAGTTAATTCACAGGATTATCGAAGCTGGTTAGGTACTTTCAGCTTCTCTCTGGTGAAATTATAAAAATAAATCATGTTTTATCCACTGTGCTTCTGGAAGAAACATGTCTCTTGAGAAATGAAAAAAAAAATCTACACACACACTGCATAGTAATTTTTGAAATATGTTCTCTTTTCATACAGGGGGAAAACACTTTCTGCTTTAAAGCTATGATCATGTTTGCATGGAGCCCCTCGTTGCCAATATTCAAGTGATGTCGGTCATTTTTGAAATAAATTGGCACTTTTTAACGTGCACTGGAGAGAAAGGAGAAAATGTGAGGATGCTTTGCATTTTAATGATTATTTACACACGTGATTGGAAGATTGTTTTGCTTTGAGACTGTAGGAGTTCCTGAGGGAGGAATTTGTCCTCCTCTCGCATTTGTCCAGATCCCACTGAGAGCAAGATTTCTGAGGTTCTCCATATTTGCACACAGCGGGGAGGGGAAGAGCTGGGATAATGCCGAGATGAGTTGATAGCATCAGACATTGGTTCCAACAACTGTCTGTGACCGCTGCAATGAGCACACTGATTCCAGAGGCAATGGTTACATATGTCATTAGGGGTGTACGTGTCTATAACAACCAATCTGTTTTGTCTGGCTTATATTTTTCAAATTAGCACGATATTAAATTGGTATTCATCGATGACATGACTGTTCTGCTTCTTCGACTTTTTGTTTTATTTTTAAAATATTGTACAAGGACCACTGTCCTTTCTCTTTTTAGCATAGCATATTTTATTTCTGCGGTCTGAGCAAAATCGCCCCTGGAAAATGCTGCTTCTAACGTTATGGATTTCATTGAAAACCTGAATCAAAGAAAACTGTCAGAATCCTTTTCTTAAAGCTTCAACAGACAGGAGTGCTGGCTTCCTTTTTTCTGTGAGGCAGCTTCTTATTTTTACTATTGCTGGTGCATTAAAGCTTGTGATTACATATTTCCAGACATCAGAAAACCACTGGAACAGCTGCCACAGGCTTCTAAAGCTCTGTGACCATTTAGCCTTGTGACAGGTATTTATGATTGTGTAACAAACTACCCCCCAAATTAGTGGCCTAAAATCACAATCATTTATGTGCACAAAATTCTGCAAACAGGCTGGCCTCCGCTGGGCAGCTTGTGTCTGCCCCACGCGGTTCAGCTGGGCTAACTCACGTATCTGCAGTCAGCTGGTGTCATAACTGGGTCTGGAGCATCCAAGATGGACTTATTCATATATCTTGCACATCATCTATGATGGTTGGAACAGTTAGGTGCTGGTTTGGCCTCTCTTTCTTCAGAGTGGTCTTTCATCTTCCCAGCTTTCTCTTTACACGGCTTGTAAACCCTGAGGAGGCTGGCTTGGGCTTCCTTGCATGGCCTCTCGTGGCAGCAAGAGAACAAAAGCAAACGGTCTGGGGCTTCAGAGGGCCAACCCAGTAGTTGTACAGCATCATTTCTGCCAAATTCTGTCAGTGCAAGAAATTAATATTGGAGGGTGGTACTCGAGGGTATGAAGTCAGGGAGGAGTGACTCATTTGAGGCCATTTTGTAAATAAACCCCAGCTATCCTGATGCATGTTTCTATCATTCCATTACAGTGGATGCACATAATAAATTATACAAATTTTCCTCCTCCAGTGACCATCCAAAATCAGCTCACTATTCCCACACAAGAACTTCAAAGTAGTCATCCAATAAAAACACAGAAAAACACAGTGAACCTGGGCCTGGCCCAGTGACACAGTGGTTAAGTTCATGCTCCATTTTGGCGACCTGGGGTTCATGGGTTCAGATCCTGGGTGCAGACATACACACCACTCATCAAGTTATGCTGTGGCAGGGTCCCACATACAAAATAGAGGAAGATTGGTGCAGATGTTAGCTCAGGGCCAATCTTCCTCACCAAAAAACAAAAAAACAAAAAAAATACAGTGAACCTGCCTGAATAAAGTACAGAAGAAACCTTCTAAGTGAATGAGTACTTGGCCAATACTTGGCTGATTAATTTTAAAAGTCAGTTAAAAATGAATCATAAAACAAGTTATACATAACCTTACACATTTCATTTTAACCTAAAATGAGCAAATGTGCACTCATTCCCCAATATTTTAAAGTCAGACTCCAGGCTTTTCTTTGAGTAAGAGCCCACTGATTGGAATACCATTTCATCTTTCTTGTATAAACCCACCAATGATTATCAACCTTGATAGCTTTGAAAACATAAACACAGTTGCATATCCATCTGTTTAGAGAATCTGAGATTTTTATCTCTCCTTCCAGTCTCTTCCAGTCGTCTCACCCATATCTTATTCAATAGCTATTTGAGCAACTTCCTCATCATGACATTATCTTTCCACATCGCTTACACAGTTTTCATACAAATAGCAACTAGTCCGTTGTACACTTATATTTTATCAATTGACAAATACTTTAATTTATGCAAGTTTGACAAAAAGTACAAAAGGCATAGATTTGGGAATAAATTCAGCTGACTCTTAGCAGTTGTGCCATTCGATACAATGGATGCAGAAGTGCACAGGCTTACCAAAGAATGTTTGGTTGTGGGTATCCACTAATACGTTTTACAGAGGAAATGGGGACGTCTACTAATCTGGTGACATGAGGAAGTGGAGATTGTTTAAAAGAGTTTCTACTATAGGTGAAATATATCTATCATAGGTAAATTAGTACCAACTATGAATTTTACTATTATTCAAACTCCCTGCATGAATCAATCATCAGTTGATTAGTGTGGGCTGGCCATCAAAAACTCTGCATCTAAGAATGTAAAATAAAGTTCTATATTGCCTGGTGATTTGGAAGGTCTGAGTGCTGTCATCAGAAAATTAGCCATGTTCCATTGATCATTTGTTCACCTAGATGGCCTTTCTCAAACTCCCCTCCCAGAAGGCCCTGCTGCCCCCAGGGGGCTAAGATTTGCTGATGTGCCCCAGGTGTCCGGTTCTCAGCTGTGTGCAGGATTCCAACATAATGAGGGCTGTGATCCTGAGTTAGATTTGAAGGCCATTTTCTTCTGCAAAAGTATTGGTTTCAGTATAAAAATGTGTAAATCAAATAAGATTTATTTTCTTTCTGCTGTTTTGGACAAACAAGAGATATGTTGCCATGTCCTGAAGGAAATTCAAATGTACTTATTGTCATAGGACTTCTGGAAATGTGTGGTCAATTTCCAATGTATCTGTTCCTGATGTTTTGAATAGAGAGTTCAAACTGAAAGGAAAAGGTGTTTCAAGAGTTTGAAGTTCTTGACTTTCTATTGGTAAGCTGAAAGGAACTAAGCAATGTGCTTTTAATGCTCCTGTACAGAAGGAATCCTCACTCAGTCTTTGATTTGCTAACACATGGTAAAGGAAAAGGTTCAAATAGTTTTGATTAAAATTCATTTAATACAGAAGGTGGAGACTTGTCATGAGAATGGTGTCACTAATACACTTCTTCGTCATCCTTCTTGTATGGAAACTCTATTAGACACCAATAAATGTAGATTGAGTCAACAACGTAACCAATGAATGGATATTGAAGAAACACCATATTGTTTGCATTATAATGAAATCCCGAAAAAATCTAATCTCAGTTATAAATAAACCTACAGTTCAATGATATCTTATGATATCATTTAATAAGATGATTTTATTTTAATTCCACATGAAAAAGGTGGTCAATAAAAGTAAAAATAAAGTAAAAATTAGAATTCACTGAACATTCCTCAAAACCCCCACGCTTCTTTACATTGCTTATTTGAAAGAACATTTAAAATACCTTCCTCCTGGCTACAGGTGGCTGTGGATGCCAGCTGCTGTGTATTTCTGGAGGAATTAAAATACCAACACCATTTGTTACCTGGGGTTTAACAAGCTGACAGAGGTTCCTCTGCTGGAGTGCTGTTACTATTTGGGGACTTTCCTACAGAGGCCCCCAAACATCCTTTGATGTGACGATTAGAGACTTGAAATTATCTGTCTCTTCTTCTTAATGAAATTACACTCTCACTATATGAACTGTGTGAAGTCTGGCAAAGTAACAAATGGATGCTCATTAAATCAAAGCACTTGCATCTTATCTAACTTAAAAAGTGTCCTAGAGTTTCAGGTCATAGTGGTCACACTTGTAAACTGAATTTCAAAATCAAAACACAATATTTTTTTTATCTAAAAAGGGTGGTGTTAGTTTGTGGCCTCATACCTCTCCTGAACTTGAAAAATAGTTAAATTGATAGACTATTAAATGAGTCAATACCGTCGTTTGGGCAGGGCGTGCTTTAGACTGCTAAAATGGAGTTAGCAGTGGTACCTATCTCGCAGAGTTCTAGTGAGAATTCAATGAGCTAATTCATGTTAAGAACTTAGAACAGTGGCTGGTGCTAACTGGTCAGTTCTCTGTGTTAACTCTCATTTCATTTAAATTCTGACCTGGTCTCAGCACTCCACCGCTACCCGACCCCAGTCCCATTGGCCCCGCCATTTTCTCTAGCCTAGATCCTGCCTTAACTGCCGCTGGTCCTCTGCCTCCACCTTTGTCTCTGCTCCATTAATTCTCATTACCCCCCCCCCCGCCAACACTCCCTCACTCCCCACCCTCTGCAGCCTCAGGATTCGTGGATCCTTAGTTCAAGCCTCTACTCAGACCCTGGCAGGGGCTTCCCCCCACCTGGACTGAAAGTCACAGCCTCACACAGTCCACACACGGCACAGTCTGGCCCATCCTTTTCTGTCCCCATCACCTACTGCTGGCTTCTTGCTCCCTCAGCTCCAGCCCCATCTGACTCCTTGCTGCTCCTGGAGCTTGGTGGGCACAGCCCTGAGTCTGGGCTTTTTCACTTGCGTTCCACTGTCCAGACTGCTTGTCCCCTCATATCTGCATGGCTCACCTCCCTGCCTCCTTCCTGCCATACGCCACCTTCTCCATGACGCCTCCCCCGACCATCCTACATAAACTCAGGACGCCCGCACCCCCAGCACTTCCTCTCCCTCTCTCCTGGTTTGTTTTGCACCACAGCTTCATCCCCCCTGATAGATTTACTAATTGTTTTATTAATTCTTTGTCTCCCTCGACTAGAAGACCAGATATTTTTGTTGATATCCCAGCACACAGGACAGCGTCTGGCACGTGGCAGGCCTACAGTGAATATTTGCTGAATGAATGAATGCTGCACGTATACACATACTAATCATGCTGGGGGTTTGTGTGTGTGTGTGTGTTTTTTAACATGTGAATTGTCTGAAAGAAAAACTATGTAACTGAAGTGTAAGGAAATCAAAGTCATTGTAGGAGGAGCTCCTCCACTCCCTGGCAGCAGTTCCACACAAGCACCAGCTATCCTCACTACTTCCTTCCCTCCTCCCTCCAGTGCTGGGATTCCAAGCCTCTGGGTTCTCAGGGACCTTCAATATTTATACTCCCTGTAGCGGTGGTCCACTCTGTCTTGAGAGAGTTGCAGTGTCCTTTTCCTTGTGCCTCGCTCACTGCTTAGCCATCTGCAGTCTCACTCCTGTTCCCACCCTGTCACTGAAACTGCTCTCCTCAAGGTCACCAGCGTGGCTGCATCCAGTTGACACCACTTAGGCGTTATCCTCCTTGACCTCTCAGCAGCACTTAACATTGTTGACCACTCTCACCTCCTTCAGACTCTCTCTTCTCTTAGGTTAAGGTACATCACAATGTCTTCAACTACTCTTAACCCTCTTTCTCAGCTGCTCTGCTAATCCTCTTCTGCTCTAAAACCCTTCTCTCAACCTTGCTTTGTCTTAAGAGATCTCTTTAGTTTGAACAGCTTCAGTTACAATCTATGTGCTAACTCTCAAATCTATATTTTCACTCCATAGCTCCCCAAATGTCAGAGCCATCTACCCAACTATCTAAAGGACATTTCCATTGCCTTCTGCACATCAACCTGAGGATATTGAAACCAAGCTCATCATCTTCTCTCCAAAGCCTGTTCCTTGTCTTTTATTCTCCTCACACCTACCCTGTGCCTCATCAGAGTGAAATGTTTTCAGTTGCCTGAGGTTTGTTTGGGTGTTGCTTTCTCTCTTGGGAAAGCCTTCCCTCCTCTTCTTCCTTTCACGCCCCCCCACCCCACCCTCACTCCAGACTCCAATCATTCTGCCTCTCCTAGTCAAGTTTCATCTCCTCTGCCAAGACCTCAGTAAGTGCCTGGTCCTCAGCAGTGCTCCTCGCATCCGCTGCTCCTCTCTGTCTCAGCCCTCATCTCACTGTATTGAAATAAATTGGGTTTCTCATCTCTCTTTCACCATGCAAGCTTCTCGAGAATAAGGACAGCATTCTCTTTCCCTCTGTGTCCTCTGCACTTAGCAGAAGACCTGCCATTTTGTAGGTGCTTAATAGTTGTTTGTTGAAAGAAAGATCGAAGGAACACAAATACGTAAGGGCTACAGGGCCCTTAGGACAGAGGGTAAGTCGATGTTAAGTAGAGTTTCTCGGTGGGAGAACTTTTGGCATTTGTGGTGGAAAACCTCTTTGTTTGGTAGACTGTCCCGTGCCTTGCAAGATGGTTAGCACCATCCCTACTCCAGCGGTGCCCCCACTCACTGTAACAACCAGAAATACCTCCCCCCGCCATAGACACACATTTCTAGAAGCTTCTTATGGAGACAGCTTGCCTTGGGCTGGGAATCTCTGGGCTAAGATTGGTGCTGGAGGTGGTCTCCACAGTGGGAATACTTGGGGAATCAAAGAAAAGCAGGCCTTTCACGAAAACTATCCAATTATATAGATCCCACTGCTCTACTGAAAATCAGAAGGCTAATGCTTACGGGAAAAATGTGGGTCTGCACTAGAAACAGATGAGGGCACTAAACTGTTTCTGAGTCAGTTCATTAGGACATGCTACCTTCCTAACACCCAGCCTCAGAAAACACCTCTGCGATTGTGCTTTGCTGACTTTGAGTCACTGGAGTGTGACACAGCCCCAAACACTGAATCAGAATCAGCGATCACAGAAGAGTGAGATCCAGACTGCAGCTGGAGAGCTTCTTAAGAATTCAGATTCCTGGATGCCGTTCCACACCCACCGCTTGACTAGCTCTGAGAATGGGGCCCCTCGTCATTTTCACAAGCCTTCTAAGAGATTCTTAAGCACCCCGCTTTGAGAACTGTTGACCTGGACCGTATTCTCTGTGAGTGGATCTCAAGAGAGATTCTGATTTCTGCCTCTTTGTTTCTTGAGAGCACAAAAGGTTGATAATGTTAATTTGGGCATATTAACTTTGGGAATGGTGGTTTTAGCATTTCGAATTCACAGTGTTGAAAATGTGTGACCATGACTACAAAAAAATTCAGAGCTTTTCAAAAATTTATTTCTTAACAGAGTCTAACTCCTGCTAGAACCAGTCCACTTTGGAATGGGTTTAGCCAATATCTGCCTGCCGGTGAATCAAGTTCTCCAGGAGGTAAGAAACATAAGAAGAGACTGTATGTTCCTCTATGTTCTAACATTCTGGGCTCTCACACAGGGTAACATTTGGTGATTGAAAATGTTATTATCCCAGAATATTCAAAGACGTTATCATGTTCACACTTTTTACAGAGGTATTTGGATGCACAAAGACTTTCTTCTGGCTGATTCTCTCATCTTCTTTTTTTTCCCCCTATAAAATAAATTTCCAGAACTCGAGGTTTCAGTGAGCATTATAAGTGCTCTATCTTTCTCTTTGGAGTTCCTCACAGGAGGCCTAATGTGGCCCCTACAAATGGAATCCATGTCCTGCCCCAATTCCTGGAGGGGGAATGCAGGCCATGCGCCCCTCCCCCGATCTCCTCAGAGGACAGCTATCAAATAGGTATGCACTTTTCCTGCCACCGCTGTCTCTTCCCTGAGTCTATCCACCGACAAGAGTGCTTTCATGCCACAAAGTATTATAGCAAGAGGGATTCCATGCGTGTGTTGGTCTGTCACACGGGCACCTCACAGAACTTTGAGTATTATTATAACCTTTGATGCAGACTTTTAAATTGAGCGTGCCTGGGATTCCACTTGACGTTGGCATTTCAGAGAGGCTTCAAGAAAAACTGCTCAGGTGTCTGTAAGATCATCTGCTCTGGATAAGGAAGGATTGACAAGCTTTGGACTGAGCTTTCAACACACACTTTCTTACAGTCTTGGAACAGAGACAGTCGTCATCCTTCACACCCGAAAGCACTCAGTGTACGAGCGAGTCGTCTTGAGTGTCACTGCATTAGGATGGAGAAATAATGAATGATAGCTGTGTCACTGACTAGTTACCTGTGGGAACTCAAGGGTTGGTTTGGAAGCATGTAACTATTTTTCTGAATTGTTTTTTCCTTTCGTTATGTTAAGGTAATGCAATCACCAGCCACCCTGAACCAGACCAAGCCTCATCACCAGAGCTCCGCCTATAACCTCTGCCTTATTTTCAATGCTAGGATCTCTCCAGGACGAGCTTAGGCCTCATTACCGTAACCTGCAGTGTATGTGCAAGCATGTTTTCCAACTGAGCCTGCGCAAGAGGATCCCCACCTCTCCCTTTTGCATATTCATTCCCCATCCAAAATAAATGTCCCTGCTTCCCTTTGTTCGGGGACATCATGACTTTGGAAATGATTCCTCATGGTCTCCTGTTCACTGCAAATATACTTTACTTTGTGAGACAACTACTTCTGGTGGAGAGTTTGATCCAACTCGCCAGGAGGGAACTCACTTTGGTTTCAGTAACATCTTGACCAATGGGAGCAAGTAGAAGGCCACTGACAGCAGTGAAGGAACTGGTTTCGGAGAAAATAAAAACGAATAGGAGAGAAGCAGAGCCAGGTGCTTCAGCCTGGCATGGGTTCATTCAGGCTGTGGAGCCAGCTGAGCACCACTGCCCAGATGTCCTGCAATGGCACAGGCTCCACTGCACCTCTGGGTGACAGAGCCAAGGGTCCTCCTCCAGGAGGTAAGTTCAGAATGGAGACAACCGTATTAAATGCGCATACTGTAAATGTGTAGCAGTGGGTGGTTTTACACAAATCATTTCAGTTTTTCACATAGCAGCCCAGTAAGATGTTATTGGTCCTATTTTTCAGGGAGAGAGACTAAAACACAGACGTAAATCCAAAATCATGCAGCTACAAACTGTCATAGTCAGAAAAGTCACTTAGGGCTTCTCAATCCAAATTCAGTTCTATTTCCTTTTGACCGAAGCAGTTTCCCATCCACCCCGTCACAAAAACTGAGGCTCATTATCCTCATCTAAGCCAGCAAGAAAAGGTTAAATTATGGTCACTGTCATCTGTTTAAAAGAGCAGAGAAGTGTAATAGTGCGATTTAGAAAGAGTTTCATTCTGTGAAATCCCTACCCACTGGCAATTAAAGGATGAAATCCCACTATCCAGCCAATTCAGTCATTTACCAAGACTCATTTCCTGAGGAAATAGACACAATGGTCTTATTGTAAAATGTCTTGGAAAACAAATAGGGCGGAGTCCTTCTAAGTCCTTCCTAGAAGTCATCTGTACTCCTTGTGTGAGGTCAGGTTACCTAGTAGACACTTCGTTTGAGGATATGTCACGTTTTCCTGATTTACCTTCGATTTTTTCAGATCTATGCATTATGAATCAGAAGCAGTCCGATTAGAGCAGAAAGTGACGATCTGAATTGCTCATAACCATCTCGAAGAGTGAAAGAAGCAGGCCAGTAGGTTAGCTACTTTTATCAATGACAATTTATTGACCTGATAATTCAAATATAATGACAGGAATTAAGTTCAGGTTAAAATCACAGGCCAAATGCTACCCGGGGAAAGGAAAATATCTAGGCATTTAACGAATGGCAGAGACTAACATGAGTGAAATAGAGTTTCTTTGGGCATTTTTTTAGTCCCGTGAAACTCAGGTTTATGAATTTTTGGTCATATTTTCCTTTTGAATCTTTTCTAAATATGAGGTAGCAAATAAATGTCTTACCTTAAGCATCATTAACTTTAAGTAAGTTAAAGTGTGAGAATGGCAATCTGACAAGTAATAATGGTGTTTACATTCAGAAACAAAATTGCAAAGAAGTGCATATGCTACAGTAAGAAAATTACAGAAATAATAAAACATGGGTCCAAATCTTTGAGTTTTGAACAGACTATAACAAAATCTAAAGGAAATGACTGAAATCAAATACAAAATTAAAACTTAAGCATATAAATTTCATCAATAATTAATCTTTGTGTATTGTCTGGATTATAGTCCCATTTTATTGCTTTCCAGACTTCACCTGTGGAGCTCTGATTGTCGTTAATTAAGAATACTGCAGCTGTGGGGCTGGCCCCGTGACCGAGTGGTTAAATTCCCGCGCTCTGCTTCAGCGGCCCAGGATTTCGCTGGTTCAGATCCTGGGCACGAACATGGCACCGCTCGTCAGGCCACGCTGAGGCAGTAACCCACATGCCACAATTAGAAGGACCTGCATCTAAGATATACAACCATGTACCAGGGGGGATTTGGGGAGATAAAGCAGAAAAAAAAAAAAAAGATTGGCAACAGTTGTTAGCTCAGGTGCCAATCTTTAAGGAAAAAAAAAAGAATACTAGAGCTAAATGCATGTTATATTTTAATTTTTATTTTTCTATAAAACTTGGAAGCTAAGTTTTATACACTTTTTGAATGTCATCTATTCCATAATGCCACACTTTTCAGGAACGTAATGTTTATTTTGTATAACAGTAAATAAAATAAACAGTAAAAAAAAAAGAAATCTCAGTAGCTCAGTTTTCCAAAAATTGGGTTTATTTGACTTCTATCTTTGAGAACTGGTCCCTAAAAGCAGAATAGATTGGTCAATGAAACAAAATGAAGTCATTATCCCAATGGAAGGTTTAATTAGTTGCTACCCACTTACCATTTTCTTAGTGGGCTATTATCCTGAAAGTTTAACTGAATTGTCTTTTTTGAAAGCTCATAGATTGTCAGGAGACATGGGCCTTGCATTTTCTTTTAAGAACATCAGTTCTTAATAATATAATCGAAGTAATAATTATTTATACATTTTTAAATAATCCATAGTGGTTTCCTCAATTGTAAAGTAGGGACAATAATAATTTTACCGTTAAATTGTTATGATAACATGATCTAACGAATGGAAAACACTTTATAAACTATAAAATATAATAAAAATATCAAGTATGAGCTCTATCAACATAGGTTATTTGGACCTATTTTGTTGTTGCTGTTATCCCTGCCTTCCATTTTTCTCTTAGGCACATCCTCCCTCCCAAAGACTATGTCCTATTCACCTGTCACAGGTACAATGGTTAGGGTGGAGGGAATAACATGTCCTTGCCTACCAATCTTACTAGTTGTGTTTAAGGAAATGCTGTTAGGTGGAAATTAACGACCCTTTAAATGATCAAATAGTTGTTGTCTTTATTAAGCATTTGTTTCCTAATGTTTTAATTAAAAGGATTAAAATTCTCAGTGGATTAGAGATTATTTCCATGGCAACTAATTTTTTCCTTTACCCTCCAGCACATTAAACTGTATTTAGTTTGTCTTTTAAATGAAAACAAACTTTCTTTCACCTCAGAACTACTTAAGACAGACACGGGACCTTATAATCAATTTTAAAAATTCAATTGACAGAAAAAAATGAAAAAGCAATAGCACAAGAGTCCCCATGAACAATGCAAATGTTGAACAGACTGTGAGAAAGAACCCACAGTGGCTGTTCACACTGGTCTTCAAAGGAGAGCCCGAAAAGCACTATTCCGCTCTGGTTTGGTGAGGGTTTTATTGAGTTATGTCAATGGGACTCTGTTTTGAGATGGAGCAGGGAATGATTACCAACAGGAGTTTTGTATGACACACCTCTAGAAGTCAAATTCAAGATGAGCTGAAATTTATTCAGACAGACATCTCTTGAATTATTCATTTTTCCTAAAGAAAATACTCGTACTTGACTCTTCTGGAGACCTCAAGCCCCAATCCACTTCAAACACATGTTTAAAGGGGAAATATCCAAAGTGTGTATTGTTTCTGCGGTAAATAAAAAATGTATGTATACGTTTTAAGAAAGCATTGGCTTTATAGAAAATCAAAATAAAACGTGATACTTTCCCTGAGCTGATTGTTGAAGAATCCTTGTAATGAAATTGAGCTTTGTTTCATAACGAATGCAATGCTTGCCTGTGATGAGATGAACCCCAAAGGAATTTTCATCTAATCAGATACCTGGTAAGAGAGGATATTGCTTCCAGACGTTTGCTATCACCAGGAACAAAAAATATCTGCACATTATCCATATGGAGGGCTGTGCTTGGTAATAGAATCAGTAAGTTGCTAGAAATACTAGCAATCCCATTCTTTGACAGTTTGGGGCTGTTTGTAAAAGCCAAGCCAAGTCCCAGCTCTGATTGTGGCCGTGCTGAAGTCCTCTCCCTGGAAACTTCACGATTCTGCAGCTGCAGACAATCTTTGTGCAGAAGATATATGGAAGGGCTTCTCTGCTCACAGTTTATATTTGTTTCTCTCTCCTAAGGAAAGGATCAAGCTTTAAGAAATTACTTCTGTGATGAAGGGAGGAAAAGATCCTAGCTATGGTTTCCACGACTGCTTGTCATCAAAGAAACAACAGCATGGCGATTACCTCGCTGGACATTCCTTAAATCTGTCAGTGGTCAGACAGCTTAGCTGAGACAGGAAGATAGATAGATAGACGGAGAGAACAAACCTTTGAATTACAGTCCTGGCTGCGATGTGCTCTTATAACAACTTCCACAAAGCAGCAAAGCAGACACAGTTGTCCAGGAGAGTTTCTAGGGTAAGGCCTGGGTGGGCAGGCACAAGGGTATTTTATGCTGCAGCCGTCACTATAATACCCGCTAGCTGCCTCTCAGAGATGACACCTGGGATTTGCTGTCCCCTAGTTACTGGCTACTGTGTGGTTGGGGGGACAAGAGGACCCTTGAACTGTCTTTGCTAATTAAAAATGTCCAGAGAGAAGCAGTGGGGGCATTCTGAGGCTCAGTGTCCAGCTGCCTCTCATACATCTCTCAAAACAGGTTCCTAAGCTCTTGTGTGGGTCTTCGGGAATTCAATCTGTCTTCCTTGGCCTTTCAGTAGAAACTGCTCTGGCCCATATTAAATTGATCTTCTTAGAAGGGGCAGTACATGGGAGTAGGCTTGGCATTTAATTGTCCAGAGACTTGACAAGCACTGATCCTGTTTTTATTACTTGCGCATTATCTTGGCTTTTTGACGTTAAAAGCCAGCCCCATAGGCTTATTTTTAATACCTTGGGTGACAGAGATGGAGAGAACCTACTAAATGTCAAATACGCCTGCTCTAAATGTAGGGAAAACAGCTAAGTCACGTAGGGATGCCGATATGGCTTCGTTATAGTTTTGAGTTAAGGAAATAAGCTAATTCTCTTACTTTCTTAGCTGGTGCAGACTTGGTTTATACTGATGCACATACAGCCAGTCCTCCTCTGCATCTGCTTCTGAATGCTGGGACTGTTGACCTCATTTTTGCTTTGTTCTGTTTTCCACATAATTGTGCATGGCTTAAATCTTTTTAATAGTGTTTTGTGGATTTCAACACTAAACAGTATTATCATGCCGGGCAGAGCCTAGTGCCAGAAGGGGGTAAATGAAACAAAACACAGAAGGAAATCAAGAGAAAAAACCATTTGGGCAGAAATTTTGCACACTTTCCTTTCTCCATAATGTAGATCCTTTACCCAAGGAATTTCCGCCATCTTGTGCAAATAGAGAGCGCTGTATAAGCGGGTGGGCGGGGGCCTCACCGGGCCGGAAACTCAGCACCACAGACAAGGAGGGTTTTCTAATGCAAGAACTTAAAAGTAATTTTAGCCCCAAGTGAGCTAAAATTTATTTAATGCTGGTAGCTTTTGCCTACTTGCTCCAAATCGTGCGTTCTTGAGTGTTTATTTTAATACTCTGTGTCAACGGTTTTCTTATTGAAGGAAGATTTTCTATTGTTGGTTTTGATAGCAGAATATCTGCAGACTAAAGAACAAGAAACTGCCCAACTTACTGGTACAATCAAATGGCTTAACATTTTCACTTTTTTACAGCAGAGAAAAAGATGTGCTATCAGAGGGTTCAGCAGCTAGATCCATAGCATAACCGGGCCATTTTAAATCTTGAAAAGATCTTTAAGGAAGCGGAACATCAAGGTGCACTGTAATTTAAGCACTGTTTTTGTTATCGTACCACAGCCTCTTCCTGGGGCAGAATAATTAGGGTTTTCAAGCTTTAGAAGGATGTAATATCCAATTGAATTCTTTCTTTCCCTTGCCAGTCAACAACAACCTTTCTTAAAGTGATTTCCTGAAAATACTAGTTCTGAAGGATGTCCATAGTTGTTAAATGGGCGAGGTGGGAGCGGGGAGTTTCCTAGTCAAATAAACTTAGGAAAGGCTGGGTTAAGCAAAAATAGATTTCTTTATGGCAGGAGTTTTTAATATACTAATGTATCCTGTGAAACTTTGAGAAGGAAATATGCATACAGCATTACCTAAGGAGGGATTTTCAGGGAAAGGCATTTCTCAAGACCAGCATTCCAAGGAATATAATTTGGGGAAAAACACACAGGATTATAATTCAGTTATAATGCCTAGTTTATACCATAAATGAGAAACAAAATTAGTTGGGATCAGTAGTGGGAACCTTCTCTCTTATGAATAATATTTGGTTCTTGCTTACTGGCATGTTATGAGTTGCTAATGTAATTAGGTCGTGCAGACTGGATTAGAATTGGATGAATCTTGTGCATTTATTAATATAAACCTCAGACATGGAGATGATGTTGTTAATGATGCTAGTAGCGGTGGTGATGTTTTACTTCCAAACTGGTCAGAATAAAAACAACAGTAAGATTCAAAATGTTTTAAAAAATGGTTGGACTCAAAGAAAAGTAATGAAATATTTCTATATGTCTTTCGAGAAGCTGAGAATTTGCAGAAATAGTCTCTGTATTTATAAATTACTGGATGGCAGAGAATATGCTTATTCATGTTTGTGCATCCTACAGTGGGCCCTTGTATTTAATAGATAATTGATGATGCTTCTAACCGAATTCAAACAACTCATCAGAAATTCAATCACACATCATGCCATTGGGACGTCCTGCTTTGTCCACAAAGATGAAAACCCAAAATTAACCATAAATAAAAGTATTCAGAGGTTAAAGCTTCAGAAATAAAAATAAAAATAATTTGAGGGGTTTTCTTTTACAATTTGAAATGTACCAACCTAATTTTAATGAGACATTAAGACTAGCTTTTACTTTTCGTCTATAAAAATGTCTATGTCCTATCAGAATGAATAATTAGTCTCAAAATTCTGGTTATTCTAAGCAGACGTAATCTTACCACATTCTTTCTTCTATAGTCAGGTCGCCCAGCTGACCATATATCTACATTGATTGACATGGTTGCTTGAGGTCCTGTCTCTTGTTAATGCTTGTCAAGGGCTCTCTCCAGATCGCCCTTAAAGTTAATGGGCCGCTTGTGTTCCTCTGGCCTCTTCATTGCAGAAATGACATAATCGCCTTGGTCACTGCAGCGTAATGCACCTGCCCGTTTACCCCTGAATCTTGGGGTCATATTCAAAGGAAGACTTGTGCTTTTATATGTGTGTGTGTTTACATTTTTCTTTAGTCCCTTTAACTGGAAGCCCAGGTGTTGGTCAATTATGGAATAATTTTAATATAACATATGGTGACAACACTCGCCATGGGTGTGAAGTATGTGCAAAAATGGCCTTAGATCTCATAAGGGAATCTAAAATGAAGCGGGCAGACAGCCCGAAAAATAAATGCCATTACTGTACTATTGAAGAAGGTTTAAAAAGTATAAATCAGTAAAACTTTTTTTAAAACCTTAATTTGAAAACCAGGCACTCTTTGGTAGAAACTGAAAAGAATGAGCACTGAGGTTGATTGAAGAATACATCCCAAGGCAGAGCCGCCATTTTAGCACCAAGAAGCTTCTGAGGATATCAAAGGAAATCAAAAGATGAAAGAAAAAGAGTGTACTTATTATAGTATTTATTGAGAATACAGGACTATATATGATGCTTATTATCTTATTCTACTACTTTCAGATTTTATGGCCACTTATTTCTTCACATGTGGTTCTAAGGACTCTTTTTTAAGTTCTCAATATGTTCCACTTAAAGCCCAAATCACAGGAAAGCTGGAAGAATTCCTTCTTATATTTTTTTGGGTCCCTGGATCATATAATACAATGAAAAATTGATTTCAAGTATCAGGGAGGGTTTTTTTTGGGCTAATTCTTTCCCAAAAAACCAGCTTTAATGGCCTGGCTTCGAAATGACATTTCATTCTTATGAAAGATACCCTGCGGTTATGTGATAACATTGTGCTCAATGTGGCTCCGTACAAGAAGGATGGCAGAGGTTCTTTAAATTTCATTTTGCCAAGACCTAAGCAAGAGATCGATACTGTAATCTTCCCTTTTCCATTCACATAAATTGCCAGGAACTGTTTTCTTGAATTAGTATGTATGAGTTCAATTTAGAGCTAAATTTCATTTAGAAGAACGGAAATGGCTCCTTTTCACAATAAAAGGAATTCAAGAAAAACCAACATAGGAATTCTTTTCTCTAATTCCACCGCAGGAAAGTCAACTCTTGACGCCTATGCCAGTTAACGACTGTGCCTTACATTTGTATAGTACTTTGCAGTTTTCAAAGTGTGGTCTTCTCTTTATTTCATGAGAACTTCACAATGAGTGTGCAAAGTAGATCAGGGTGAGGAGAAACTGAGTCCCTGAGAGATGCGGTGACTTGTAGGAGGTCACACAACGAATTGATGACAGGACCTGGACTGTCACCCTGGTTTACAGTCTGGGTTTTTTGTTTGTTTGCTTTTTGCAAGCAGAATGACTGTATTCAGTGTAGCTAATTCAATTCAGCAGTTTAGAATAATGATAACAGTTAACATCTGTATAATACTTTCTACTTTCCAGTGTTATTTCATGTTCTGTATCTAATTTTTAGGGTAACTTTAGCCATAGCCATTTTTATCATCCTCCCTCCCATTTTACAGATGAGGAAACCAAGGTTCGGAGATCTCACGTGACCTTGGCCTAGGCTGTGGCAGACCCAGGATTGAATTGCTGCCCTTGGACTCCTGTCCTGTTCACTTTCCGTTACCCATGCTGCCCCGACACCTCTCCAATCTGAAAATTGTTTGTGTTCAAATTTAATGATTTGTGTTTTCCTCATTGGAGAAAAGCACCCTTCTGCGTCTTTCTGAAGGAGATATTAAATTTAGTTTACATTCCCCTGAGCCATATCTCTGAGTGCAGAGAGAGGTGACCCAGAAAACAGCAGGACCAATCCACGTTTAGACAAGTCTGAGCTCTGTTTCCACTTTCCTTAAGATAGTTGTGCTTCTAAGTAGCAGAGGGTCAAAGTCTGGAAGCAGAAAACAATATTTTAAATTTGATTTTGACTTGATTTGCTTTAGATTTATTTTGTCTCTCTGACTTATGAGAGCCTATTGGTTTTTTTCTTTAAATTATGTCCTTTAAAATTATTGTCCTCTTTTTAAAAAAAATTTGAAACAATGTTCATTTCAAGAACCAAAATTAGCTCTTTTGATGTGAGCAACTTAGATTAGATTTGGGCACCTCGACGAGGGAGAGTCTGTCCTTATTCTTATTTCATAAGTGAGGAAACCGTGTGCCAAGGCCCCAGAAAGAGGACCTGGGAATAGAATCTAGATCTGTTCACTCTGACGGTTCAGACCGCATTCCACTGCTTCCCCGGGGCCACCTCAAAGCTGGAATATTCCCCAGGATCCTTTGTTAAGGACTTTTACCAAAATAAATATGAACAGACTAGATGCTCTAAAAATGGGGTCTAGCAGAACATTCCATTCCTGTAGGAAAAATGCTACTGTGCAGGGGACACATTTTATTTGGATCCTTGGAACCATATGACAGCTCACTATGTTTGAATCTTTCCACGGTGAAAGAACTCTCTGAAAATCATCTTAACACTTTGACTTCTTCCACAAACATTTCTGTTCTTCCACAAACCTAGAAGGAAATTAGGCAAGATTCTGTATAGCATACTTCCAACATGAAAGGTTTATAAAGAATAGCTTTCATGTTTATATTCTTAATTTATATTAATTACTACTGGCTTTGCTTAGAAATTGAAATATAAAGAAATTATATTTTGCTGAAAATAGGCAAAATTAAAATTAGTTTTTATGGATGAGCAGAAATCCATAAAGGCATAGGTCAATGCAATGTAGTTTAATAACCAAGAAGCATAGAAAATTGATTTGAAGATGAAATATGTTTAATGTTTCTTAATCTCATTCCACCAGCCCTGGTGATCTAGGGGTTAAGATTCAGCGCTCTCACTGCCGCAGCCCAGGTTGGGAACCACATCACCCATCTGTCAGTTGTCAAACAGTGGCAGCTGTGTGTTGCTGTGATGCTGAAAGCTATGCCAACAGGATTTCAAATACCAGCAGGGTCACGCCTGATGGACAGGTTTCAGCAGAGCTTCCAGGCTAGATAGACTAGGAAGAAGGACCTGGCCCCTCAGTTCCAAAAAACTAGCTATGAAAACCCTATGAAGAGCAGCAGAGCATTGTCTGATACAGCGCTGGAATGTGAGAGGAGGGCGTAAAAAGACCCAGCAGGGTTCTGCTCTGCTGTCCACAGGGTCGCTAGGAGTTGAAATCACTCAATGGCACTAGCAACAGCCTCATTCTTGAATAAGTTGATTTTCAAGAGAATAAAGGATTAAGGGGGCAGGCCTGGTGGTATAGTGGTTAAGTTCACGCACTCTGCTTCTGCGGCCTGGGGTTAGTGGGTTTGGATCCTGGGCACAGACCCAAACACTGCTCATCAAGCCATGCTGTGGTGGCATCCCACATACAAAATAGAGGAAGATTGGCACAGATTTTGGCTCAGGGATAATCTTCCTCAAGCATAAAGGGGAAGATTGGCAACAGATGTTAGCTTGGGGCCAATCTTCCTCATGAAAAACAAAAAAAACAAAGGGTTACGAAAACGATGGTAACCATTATTTTTTAAATCAATTTAAATATTTGGGGGAATACGTTTCTTTATAACTTTGGGACAAGGCACGCAATATTTCATTTCAAAAATGGAAGTTCAGAGGGTCCAGATAACAGAACTCTCCTTCCTGGCTCTCTTCCTGAAGTCACAAAGATTTTAAAACTCCAGGGCCAACGGATATGACCACGTTGTAATGCTGATATTCCAGTTAGATCTCTGGGGCTGGCAACTTCTGCACACACACCAGCCCCTTGATGGTGACACATTAAAATTCAGGCTACCTCCTACTGGTACAAAAACAGGTGCACAGATCAATGGAACAGAATTGAAAGCCCAGAAATAAAACCACACATCTACGGACAGCTAATCTTTGACAAAGGAGCTGAGGGCATACAATGGAGAACAGTAAGTCTCTTTAACAAATGGTGCTGGGAAAACTGGACAGCCACATGTAAAAGAATGAAAATTGACCATTCTTTTTTACTATTCACGAAAATAAACTCAAAATGGATCAAAGACCTAAAGGTAAGACCTGAAACCATAAGGCTTCTAGAAGAAAATATAGGCAGTACACTCTTTGACATCAGTCTTAAAAGGATCTTTTCAGACGCCATGTCTTCTCAGAGAAGGGAAACAACAGAAAGAATAAACAAATGGGAGTTCATCAGACTAAAGAGCTTCTCCAAGGCAAGGGAAAACAGGATTGAAACAAAAAAACAACCCACCAATTGGGAAAAAATATTTTCAAGTCATATATCTGACAAAGGGTTAATCTCCATACTACATAAAGAACTCACACAACTCAACAACAAAAAATCAAATGACCCGATCAAAAAATGGGCAGGGGACATGAAAAAACATTTCTCCAAAGAAGATATATGGATGGCCAATATGCACTGAAAAGATGTTCATCATCACTGCTCATCAGGGAAATGCAAATCAAAACTACACTAAGATATCACCTTATACCCATTAGAATGGCAAAAATAAACAAAACAAAGAGTGACAAATGTTGGAGAGGTTGAGGAGAAAATCATACCCTCATACACTGCTGATGGGAATGCAAACTGGTGCAGCCACTATGGAAAACAGTATGGAGATTTCTCAAAAAATTAAAAATAGAAATACCATATGACCCATCCATTCCACTACTGGGTATCTTTCCAAAGAACTTGAAATCAGCAATTCCAAAAGTCCCATGCACCCCAATGTTCATTGCAGCATTATTTACAATATCCAAGATGTGGAAGCAACCTAAATGCACATCAACTGATGATTGGATAAAGAAGATGTGGTATATATATACAATGGAATACTACTCAGCCATAAAAAGGGTAGAATTGCCCCATTCACAACAACATGGATGGACCTTGAGGGTATTATGTTAAGTGAAATAAGCCAGATAGAGAAAGACAATCTCTGTATGACTCCACTCATATGTGGAAGATAAACATGTAGACAAAGAGAACAGATTAGTGGTTACCAGGGGAAAGGGGTCGGGGGAGGGCACAAAGGGTGAAGGGGTGCACCTACAACACGACTGACAAACAATAACGTACAACTGAAATTTCACAAGGTTGTAAACTATCATAAGCTCAATAAAAAGTTAAAAAAAACATTCAGGCTGCCTCCAACCTTCCTTATCCTTTCTCTCACCCTCATTATGTTCTCATCTCTTCCTTGTCCAAGCTATATGTGGCCCTTTCCAGGGCTCTTTGCCCAAGTTTTTGAAGATCAATCCATCACTTCACAGCACATTCGCCACCCTCATCAATGTCTTCTCACAGCGTCTGGAACTTTCTTCCATATCCTCAAAGACTTGAGCACTAGGGCCACAGTTTTCTGTTGCTATCCATCTTATGCTGTTGCCCTTAGTGACAATCAATCCTAGTCTCCCAACAACTCTGCTCCCTTCCCAATGGGGTCTTTCATTTCTCTTCCACTTCCAGCACTCACCAGCATGGCCAAGCCACTGGCCTCTTCATTATGGAGATCTTTTCTTCCTTTAACACCTGAATATTGAAATGTTCCTCTCTGACCTGACCTGCTTATCTCTCCCACTCTTTCCTTCCCGCTCACCCCCAGCTCTATTCTATCAACCCCGATCTTGGGAGAGGTCATGCTTAAGACCTGCATCCTCCACCAGCCTGGAAGGCCTCAGCCGGCTAAGATGGCGACCTCCCAGAGCCTGGAGTTAAGCTGAAGCAAATGAGCCACATGTAAGATGTCAGACATGCTTGGAATTTGGACAGCGAGCTTAAGAATGCACAGGGAAAAAATGCCTACGTAAACCTTTAAGAACAGCAGAACTAAAGAAAGCTTTACAAGAAAAAGAAAATAGGTTATTATGACAACAAAGCATTGGAGAAAAATGGGTCTGAGTGTAGCCAGTTCCAGGAGCAGTGGCAGTGACAGCTGAGTTACTGATTCTTCATCAGAGAGTGAAGAAACGTCTACCTCATCCTCCTCAGAGGACAGTGACGCCCATGAAATGTCCCCTAGGTCGTCACCTTCAGCCTCCTCTACAAGCTCTTCCTTCTTCTCTGATTCAGACTCAGATTCCAGCGCTTCTAGCAGCAGCAGCAGCAGCAGCAGCATAGAGAGCAGCTCCAAGGATGAACCACCAAAGAAGAAAAAGAAAAAGGATTACTCCATCCACATTGGGCTGATGGGCCAAAAACATTAATGTGATTCCCAAAAGGGAATTTAGAAGATGTTAAGGCCAAATAGATTAACTGGCCAACATTTCAGGAGTTCAAAACTTTCTCAACGTACGACATTGTACGACCATAAAGAGTATTAATATAGAGGCTTTTATATTAAGGGTGAATCTTATTTTTCCTTTTTATCTTTAAAATCTATCTCTAGAATTTAATCAAAGTGGAAATCTAGTGGTAAAGCTGTTTTTGTGACGAAACTTTTCTTTTCTCCTTGTGAAATAAATGCCACACTTTGTCACATGTTAGTGGTATATATCAGACATATTTCAAGGATAATGCATCAGAATATGTGGCAGTGAATTTCTAATGTCTTTGGCTGTGTGTTATTACATAAGATTTAATACATTGTTGCTATAAGTTTAGGAATTTTCCTACTGTTAATAAATGTGCTCTGTTTTTATGTTTATATTCAGAAAGTTATTCTGGATTCTTGTCCTAAATGAAAAGTTCAAAGAACCCATTAATATGTTTATACCTTTTGGAGAGTACAAGTGTGAGGTTGCTCTGTTGTACCATTCATTTTATTCTGGCTCGTAGATTTTCTGAGGAAAATCATTCTAGAGGAGCCTAAAAAGGAACAAAAACCTGAAACTACTTAGGAGTCTAATCTTGGTGCCTTTGATGAATTCAGTGTATCAAAAGAAAAGTCATGTAAAACGCTAACTTAAGTAAAAGTGATATAAATATCTGTGTATTAACATACTATGAAAGGTACTATTTAAAGGGAAAAAGAGGGGCCAGCCTGGTGGCACAGTGGTTAAGTTTGCGTGCTCTGCTTCCGTGGCCCAGAGTTCACAGGTTCGGATCCTGGGCATGGACCTACACAGTGCTCATCAAGCCATACTGTGGTGGCATCCCACAAGCAAAATAGAGGAAGATTGGCACAGATGTTAGCTCAGCAACAATCTTCCTCAAGCAAAAAGAGGAAGATTGGCAACAGATATTAGCTCAGGGCCAATCTTCCTCACCATAAAAAAAAGGGGGGGAGAGGGGAAAACAGAAGGAGGGGAAGTAATTTTCACAGAAAACTAGGAGGATGCTGATTGCCTTTTTTTTTCTTCTTTGTGCTGAGGAAGACTTGCTCTGAGCTCACTTCCGTTGCCAATCTTCCTCTTTCTTTTGCTTGAGGAAGATTGTCCCTGAGCTAACATCTGTGCCAATCTTCCTCTATTTTGCTTGTGGGATGCCACCACAGCATGGCTGATGAGTGGCATAGGTCCATGCCTGGGATCCGAATCCATGAACTCAGGCCACTGAAGTGGAGCATGCCGGACTTAACCACTACACCATGGGGCAGGACCACTGGTTGCCTTCTATTAAGATCTTTTTAAGCTTTCATAAAGTTTGCCCTTTGCCATTTTTGTAATTACAGTATAATAGTTTACATGGTGACTGGTCATGTATGACAGTCTACTGCACAAACGTGAATGACATGGATTAACCTGGTGTATTTACATAGCACATACACAGTTGAAATCTAGCATGAAAGGTTAACTGAAATACTGCACAATATTTCTGTTGTGGTGAGATGATTTGGTTTGACATCACAGTATTCTGTGATGTCTTTTAAACTTTTTGCAAAGAAGTAGTATTTGTAGAAAAACATTGATTTGGGTTAACTGTAGGTTTTTGAAACTAAGAATATTGTCTTTTTATATTTTTATGAGAAAGTACTAGAAAACTACTTTTGAAGAAAATGAGCTTGTATTTAAATGTTGAAATATATGTATGTTGTGAGTTTAAGGAGCCTATAATTACTATAATATAATTTATAGAAACATCTGCTTTCAGTGATTGTAAATAAACTCTCAAAACGTCGTTTCAGAAGCTCCTTACAGAATGGATCAATTGACTGGTAAATTTAATAAATTACTAATCAAACACACACACACACACACACACACACACACGCACACACAGATCTACAGCTTCCAAACTGCTCTGTGGTCATTTTTCCTCTTCCCAGACCCTAATCCTGCACTTCCTCCTTATTTTCTGAAACACCAGTGTTTTTTCCCCTCACTCCATCATCCCTGCTCTTTACCATGCTCTTTTCAATTGTCTAGACCGCTGGTCTGAACTTCTCTTTATGTTCACAACCTCTACGTCCACCTCTACCCTTACCTGACCAGTGGGTAACACACGCATGTGGTGCTCCCTTACACTGGATCATACTTGTGCTCGCAATAGCTTTGCAGTCCCCAACTCTAGTGGGATACTCCACTGCCTGCTTTCTGCTTTTCCTAAGCTGTCACCCAGGCTGCCAAGTATTGACGAAGAAAAATCACAAATTTGAGGTGAATGGGATCTTTACAATGCCCTGAAAAAAAAAACAATAAAAAATAAAAATTTGGTTTAGGACTCATCAATTCACATTTTGTGCACTTATTATAATACCTACCAAATATGCCCAGCATACTTACATATGTTTCTGCTTCCCCTTCCCACTGTCCCATATATATACGTGGTGCAGGAGAAGGAAACATCCTTTTCTTTGACTAAAAATACTGAGGTCATCCAAACGGAATAATCGCATTTTGCCACTACTCTGCCTCAAAGTCTCCCTGTTTTGAAGATTCTCTCTTTTGCTCTTCTTTGGGAAGACAAATCATCTGACCTTTCTAAGGCTGCATTTCCACCTGTGTTCTTTATTCTGTTCCTCCCCCCAACCTCAGCATCTATTATGGTTGTCTCTTTCTTAGGTCTTCAGGTTGACTCCCTTCCTACCTTCAAATGTTCAAGACAGTCTTAAGTTGCCATCCTGACACAAAGAGGGGCTGGTACTTGTTGCTTCTCCTTCCTCCTACCCATTCAGTTCAAGCTGCTCTCTTCAATGTCATCTGTGAATTCCTAAGTTCTTCTTTCAGCCCACGGTATCCTTGAGTTTTCTGGAATGAAGAAGCTGACACTGTTGACGTCCCTTCATTTTGCAGTTCTCTCTTCCTTTGCTTCTGTGCTATTGTTCTGCAACCTGCGCATCTAGTAGCTACTATTCCTCTTCCCCCTCTAAATTTAGGGCCATCAGAGCTAATCCATGATTACCCATTGCCTACGCCCATAAAAAGCCTTAACGTTTATAAAGGGCTTTCGATGATCCAGCCACTTTCCACGGCAATTTTTTCACTCTCTCCTACACCACATAAACACAGTCCTCCAGCCAAACTAAACATTTGACAGTGGATGGGATACACAAATCTACCAAAATTCAACTTGAGGAAATGCTACAAAGCAAATCAGCCAAGAGTTTCTTTAAAATGAGAACTCTTCTGGTTCACGTAAAATGTGTTTCCATTTAAATTTTTTGCTTACTCATATTCGGATTTTTCTCTAAGCCTGAGCTATCTATAGAAGAATGAGAATGCTTACCCATTATCCCATATGTTCACTCAAAAACTTGTCCACAAATGCTCATAGAAACACTTTTTTCTTCTTTTCTTCTCCCCAAAGCCCCCCAGCACATAGTTGTGTATTCTAGTTGTGGGTCCTTCTGGTTGTGCTATGTGGGATGCTGCCTCAGTGTGGCCTGATGAGCAGTGCTAGGTCCATGCCCAGGATCCAAACCGGCAAAACCCTGGGCCACCGAAGTAGAGTGTGTGAACTTAAACACTCGGCGGTGGGGCCGGCCTCAGAAGCATTTTTCATAGTAGCCAAAAGGTGGAAACAACCGAAATGCCCATCAATTGATGTATGGATAAACAATATGTGGTATACCCATGCAATGGAATGTGATTTGGCAGTAAAAAGAAATGGAATATCAATATACATGCTACAATATGGGCGAATACTGAAAACATGATGCTGAAAACATATTCACCATATGTTGAAAGATTCCATTTATATGAAATGTCCAGAATACACAAGTCTATAGAGACAGAAAATAGATTAGTGGTTGTCTAGGGCGTGGGGGATGGAGAATTGGGGTATGATGTCTAGGAATTGTGGGGTATTTTAGGGGAGGTAATGAAAATATTCTAAAATCGATTGTGGTGACAATTCTGTTGATATGCTGATAGCCATTCAATTGTGCACTTTAAAAGGGTGAATTGTGTGGCATGTGAATTATATCTCAATAGAGCCATATAAGAATAAAGAAAAATGATCAGCAAGATGGCTGAATAAGAGTCCCCTGCTTGTATCCCTCTTCAGCAACAATAATTTGACAGCCATCCACAGACAAAAGTGCTTTTGTGGGAGCTTTGGGATCCAGGTATGAGACTGTAAAACGCTGGTGGAATCCAAGACCAAGGAGACCTGTTTTAAGAAGCCAGGACCTTGCTCAGGTGGCAGGGTCATAGACTGCTCCCAGCTACAAAAACGGAAACAGCTCCATATCCCTGAGGACTCAGCTGCAGCTCCATTTTGCTTAGTTCTGACACCACCACCAGACACCAAGGAACCCGGAAGGAGTCATACCCACCCAAGTAATAGGCATACAGACCTCAGTCTTGGCTGTGGATCCTGAAGTAGCCCTAAGGCTCAGTTCCAGCATCTCTCAGCCATGGTCCAGGACTAATCCTGTCCACCTAGGGACCTACTCTGTGACCCATCAAGAGCCCTCTCAGGGACCTGGTGGGAGCCACACTGGCTGCACATCGGGTAATAGGTCCACTCTCTAAGAACCCAACTGTGGACCCTGAAGTGGACCTTTGTCCCACAGCAACCCTACTGAACAGGGTACTAGAGACAGTCCCATCACACCCAGGGACCAGATGAACTTAAGAGATACAGCAAACAACCTAAGCATCCATCAGTGAGTGAATGGATAAAGAACATGTGGTGTATACACACACACACATACACAATAGAATATTATTTAGCCATAAAAAAGAAGGAAATCTTGTGTTTGCAACAACATGGATGAACCTTGAGGGCCTTATGCTAAGTGAAATGTCAGACAGAGAAGGACAGACACTGTGTGATCTCACTTATATGTGAAATCTAAAAAAATCGCACTCAGAGAAACAGAGTAGAATGCTGGTTACCAGGGGCTGGAGGTGGGGCAACTGGGAAGATGCTGATCAAAGGGTAAAAACTTTCAGGCATAAGATGAATATGTTTTAGAAATATAATGTACAGCATGGCGACTACAGTTAACAATGCTGTATTATACACTTGAAATTTGCTAAGAGAGTAGATCTTAAATGTTCTCACCACACACCAAAAAAAAAAAAAAAAAAAAGGTTGAAAAGAAAGAAAAAAGAGGAGCCACAAGAAACTTCCATTTTAGAAAGACAAGCGGGCTTCCTAGATGATTAGCTTTTTCAGGAGTTACTTAAATGTAAAAATAAGAAAGGATACCAAAAAGACATACAGGAAATTTCAGATAGTTATTATTCTCTTTCTTAATGTGAACGACCTATTTACTCTGACAACACAGATCACCCCGAGATGGCATCAGACAATATTAAAACTTCCTAATGCATTTATTTTGACTGTGTAATAAATAATTTAAGGAAACCAGAAGCCAAGTATTTACTTAGGCCCCATCTGTAAAGAAGAATCACGGTAACCATTTGAACTGGATTGATAGGTGTATTCAGAAAGAAAAAAATTAAGGAAAAAGAATCCTCTGAATTGGCCAGGCAAGTGTCTTCTGTAACAAAGTCTGCAGGTTGTTTTCCCGTATTATGACAAAGCCTGAAATCCCTAGGCACGTGCATTGAACAAAAGGATAAAATAAAAATGGTTGAGTCAGCTGTACAAGTAAGTACACCTCTGCGCATATTCTGTCCAATTAGCCATGGGTCCACTTTAGTCTGGAGTCAGATAAAAAAATGTTTGAATCCCTTTTGAAAATCACATGATATTGAGGGCAACACACAAATGACTCTCAGAACTTCTGTTAAGGGTGTGTGGTTGGCACTGGATGGAACCAGGGAATTCTGGTTGCTATGGTCTGAATGTTCATGTCCCCCTGAAATTCTTATGTTGCAATTCTAATGCTCTGTATGATGGTATTAGTAGACGGGGCCTTCTGGAGGTGATTAGGTCATGAATGAGGTTAATATCCTTAGAAAAGAGTCCCAAGAGAGACACCCAGCCCCTTCCACCATGTGAGGACACAATGAGAAGTCTGCCACCCAGACGAGGGCCTTCACCAGACCATCCTGGCACCCTGATCTTGGACTTTCAGCGTCCAGAACTGTGAGAAATAAATTTCTGTTGTATATAAGCCCCCAGTCTGTGTTTTTCTGTTACAGCAGTCTGGATGGACTAAAACACTGGTTAAATGAGAGGAACAGAGCAAAAATTACTCTAGGATAAAGCAGTATTATTTCCCTCTAGAAATCTGGACTTCCTTATCTAATAGTATAGATAAGCAAGGATCTAGAATTTTCTACGGCCTTTCCCCTGGATCAGCAGTGATTAAATTTTAGCGTCATAAGTAGTACTTAGAGTACTTATTACAATGCATAGCCCCAGGCCCTTCGATGCTAGAGTGGGCCTGGGGCAGGGCCCAGGAGTCAGCATTCATAACAAGCACCATAGGTGATGCTGATAGAAGTAGTGTTTAGGCCACATTTTGAAAAATACTAGTATGTGGGATCTTCCTGATCACTTAATGCTGGACATCAGACTAAACGCATCAATATGGTAAGAGCAAACAAATCAAAATAGAAGACTTCCCTGGGACAATTTGAGCCAAGGTCACAGTGGCACACTTTCCATAATCATAACAACTGAGGTCACTTGGTGAGGTGAGAAGGCTGGGGATGGGATGGCACTGGGAAAGCTCACAATGACAAGAGACATTTCTCTTTCTCATAAAAATTCTGTTTGACTGTGCACTTTGAGTCAAGTGAGAACAGCCAGGCCCTAGCTCCCCTGGATCCAAATTTCTAACACAACATGAACAAAAATTCCCAATGTTTCATAAGCAATACCCCACATCTCACGCTCTACAAGAACGTCCCTAAGTCACATCTCTGAAAGAAGGATACTGGGACCAGGAACAACTTCATCACAGATTTTTTTTAAGAGGAACATTTACCAGCAACTAGACTACGTTCAAAGGGTGCACTTTTCCCGGTAAACATCCTGGTTCAGAGGGAATTTTCCCCTTGGTTCTCAGCACGGACGCTTCTTCCCAGGTGTTGAATAAAACCATTTGCACCATCCCAGTTTGCTGGCTCCATCTTAAAGACAAGAAATTTAGTGAAAGCAAAGAAAGGTTCTTCACCACATTGTCTTTCAGTAATGAAGGACTTAGTTTATAATTTAGATCAACTTTTTAGCTTTCTGGCTCAAGTTTCTGACACATTTTTTAAAGTGAAAGGAGATGCTTGTTTGGTAAAAATATTGACATTTGGGGAGAATTTATAAATGCCAGTAGCAGAAATAAAGGGATTTCATGATCCACTTAGAAGCAGCAATCCTGGAGTCCTGGGAACCCCCTTAATTACTATGCCTTGGTTGATTTTTTTTTTTTTGGTTGAATTTCAAAACAACATCTTTCTCAATTGAACAAGATTATTGTTTTCTTTTCTTTCTTTCTTTCTTTTTTTTTTGGTAAGGAAGATTGGCCCTGAGCTAACATCTATGCCAATCTTTGTCTATTTTGTATGTGGGACACTGCCACAGCATGGCTTGACAAGTGGTGTGCAGGTCTGTGCTTGGGATCTGAACCCGTGAACCCCGGGCCACCAAAGCAGAGCATGCAAACTTAACCACTATGCCACCAGGCTGGCCCCACATTATTGTTTTCTTTTGTCTGATAGACTAAGTTATATATAAAACTAGACATTATCACTTTTCTCAAACACCAAACTTTAAGAATTGAATTCTAAATAGTCTGACAAAGAATATCTTTTTAAAGCATCCATTTTTCTATACCTCTACCACACAATCTGAGTATGTTCTCCCATACAGAAAGAGGAAAATTGGATAATATTCTGTGTAGCTTCCTTCAGGTTCAAATTTGCTGAGTTTACTGAAATTTCTGGGCGATGTGAGTTTATTGGCATTCACTCTAGTTTTTCTGCTTGACTTTTTACAGAAGCCACACAGAACTGTCTGGAGGACAGATTCATATTATGTGGTGGTGAAGAATCAGGATTTTTTCAACCCCAAAATCAAAGTCAGTATAATCAGCATTAAGAGAACAGGTTGCCTGCACGCCCCATGGTGGGGCTGCAGTATCAGATTCAGGTCGCTGCGGTAACAATGGAGGCAGCTGGGGCGCCCACCCTAGGTGGTGTGAGTGGTCAGGCTTTGGTTGCCTTTAACACCTCTCCCCCAGCTGAAAACAGGAATGGAATGATGGAAAGTGCTGATGCTGTCTAGTCACAGAGCGGCAGAGATGGAGACACGGCTCACACAAAGACCTCACACAGGGGCTGGCACAGAGTAAGCCCTGAGGAAATGTTCGTGCTGCGCCCTGCCTCCTTCGCTCCTTTGGAACAGCTCTTGACGTCTTTATCGTCAGCTCGGTGAGGTCACTGCCCTGAACCCGGGCAGTAGGGCGTTTGCCCCACGACGACCTTGATCCTGCGCGTGTGGAGCCAGTTCTGTGCCACAAGTGCACGGAGGGGATCTGGGAGGGGGAAATAGTCCCAAGCCAGCATCACTTCAAAGCGCAGGCAAATATTTATGCTAAGCCCTTCCCCGATTTGAAGGAAAGCAGGGAAATGATGCTCCCAGGTTGGGACGCGGAGGAGAAGGCAGCTGAGAACCGCCTGATTTAGCCAGAATTCATCCATCCCATAGATAAGGGCCACTTTGGTGATGCAGTTGAATGCATGTCCCTGGTTTTAGATTCAGGCTGATTTCTAAGTCCTGGCTCTGCCCTCACTAGCTGTCTGATTTGGGTCAGATGCTCCACCTCCATGACGGTCAGTGGCTGAATGTGTAAAATGTGCGCGTTAATCTCCACCTCTCCAGGTTCCTGTTAGTGTGGAATAGCCCCATGCCGGCAGTGTGCTTAGCGGAGTGTCTGGCACATGGGACGATGCAGTAAATGTTAGCTCTACTCGCTCCTTTCCCACTCTTGAGCTGGATTTCCATCTGGAATTTCTACCAGAAGTGTCACTAGCTGATTTCCTCCCCCAAAATGAGGAGGCTATTACAATGAAGACAGACATTGCCAAATGCAAATGTTGCTCCTCAAGAGAAATGAGATGGATCTTCCAGTTCTTCTCGTCCCTGTGCTGATAATGAAAATAAATAAATAATGCCTATTTGCATCTTAACTATGTTTTTGGCACTGAGGCAAACATTTTACATTCATTCTTTTTTAGTACTTATGATATTTTTAGGATGCAGGCATTTTTATTATTTATTATTTTATTATTTCCTTCTGTACCTTTTTCATTTTCTTGAGATGAAAATTCAAACCACCAATTTTAGGTCTTCTTTTCTGACATGAGTTTAAAGCTAAAATTCCCTCTGAGCACTTCTTTAGCAGCACCTGAACTTTTTAAAATATGTCATACCTCCATTTTCACTTACTTAAGAATGTTTACTAATTCCCAGTGTGATTCTTACGTGAGCCAATAGTGAAATTTAGGTGTGTATGCTTAATTTCCAATCATTTGGAGACTTCCGATTATGATTCTGTTAATGATACCTACATTAATTCCATTGTGGTCAGAAAAAATACTTTAAAAGGTGTCAATTTTTTGAAATTTGTTGATGCTTGCATTATGGCCTAACGTGGATAGTTTTGGTAAATGTTCTCTTCTGTACTTGAAAAGAATATTTCCCACCATTGTTGGTCGCAGTGTACTATAATGTCAGTTTGGTAAATTTATTAATGTGTTATTCTGATTATTTATATGCTTCCCAATTGTGTGTGTGCAAGCTTATTCTATCAACTATTGAGAGAAGTGTGTTAAAATCTCATTTTGATGTGAAGGGTCTGTTTCTCCTTTCACTTGTTTCAGTTTTTCCTTTGTATATTTTGAAGCTGTATTACTGGTTGCATACAGATTAGAACTGTGATATCATCAGGAAGATTGATGCCCTTTATCCCTTTATCATATTTAATTGTCCCTCTTTATCTCTAGTAACACACCTTGCTTTAAAGTCTGCTTCGCCTGATTTTGGTCTAGCCATGTCACCTTTCTTGTGGTTCACGTGTATAAAATATATATTTTTCTATTCTTTTACTTTCAAACTTTCTATGCCCTTACAGTTCTGTTCTTTTGTAACAGTTTTATTGAGATATAGTTTACATACTATATGATTCAGCCATTTAAAGTATGAAAGTCAATACTTCCAGTGTATTCTCAGAGTTGCGCGACCGTAACCACAATCTATTTTAGAATATTTTCATTAGCTCAGAATGAAACCCCACACCCTTTAGTTGTCACCCTCCGTTGACCGTCATCCTTCCTAGCCCTAGCCAATGTCTCATTTACTTTCTGTTTCTACAGATTTGCCTATTCTGGACATTTCATATAAATGTTATCTTACAATATGCTTCTATGAGCATTCATGGACAAGATTTTGTGTGGATGTATGTTTTTATTTCTTTTGGGTATACTCCTAGGAATAGAACTGCTGGGTCAAATGATAACTATGTTTAACTTTTTTAGGAACTGCCAGACTATTTTTCAAAGTGACTGCACCGTTTTACATTCCCACCATGAATTTGTGTATGAATCCGTACAGTGTATGAATTTGATTTCTTCATATCCTTGTCACCACTTGTCGTTATCTGACTTATTCATTATAGCCATACTAGTGGGTATGAAGTGGTATCTCCTTATGGTGTTTTTTTTTTTTTTTGAGGAAGTTTAGCTCTGAGCTAACATCTGCTGCCAATCTTCCTCTTTTTGCTGAGGGAGACTGGCCCTGAGCTAACATCCCTGCCCATCTTCCTCTACTTTATATGTGGGATGCCTGCCACAGCATGGCTTGACAAGCGGTGCATAGGTCTCCACCCCCAATCCGAACCGGCAAACCCCAGGCCACCCAAGTGGAACATGCACACTTAACCCCTGTGCCACCAGGCCAGCCCCTCTCATTATGGTTTTGATTTGCATTGCCCTGTTGACTGATGATGTTGAGCATCCTTTCATGTGCTTATTGGCTATTTGTTTATCTTCTTTGGAAAAATATGTTCAGATCCTTTGCCCATTTTTAATTGGATTCTTTGTCTTTTTATTATTGAGTTGTAAGAGGTCTTTTTATATGCTAGATACAAGTCCCTTATCAGATGTTTTGCAAAACTTTTCTCCCCTTCTGTTAGTTACCTTTTTACTTTCTTGATAGTATTCTTGGATGCACAAAAGTTTTACTTATTCACTTTTTTGGTGAGGAAGATTCACCCTGAGCTAACATCCATTGCCGTTCTTCCTCTTTCTTTGCTTCAGGAAAATTAGCCCTGAGCTAACATCTGGGCCAGTCTTCCTCTATTTTGTATGTGGGATGCTTCTGCACCATGGCTGGTGAGTGAGTAGATCTGCACCCAGGATCCAAACCCACGAACCTGGGCTGCCAAAGCAGAGCACATAGAATTTTAACCACTTGGCCACAGGGCTGGCCCCAAAAGTTTTAATTTTGGTGAAGTCCAATTTATCCATTTCTTTGGTGCTTATGCTTTTGCTGTCATATCTAAGAAACCATTGCCAAATCCAAGATCATGAAGATTTCTAGCTATGTTTTTCTAAGAGTTTTGTAGTTTTAGGTTGCATTTGGGTCTTTGATCCATTTTTCCCCCAATTTTTTTAGTCCATTTTGAGTTAACTTTTTGGTATATGATGTGAGATAAGGGTCAAATTCATTCTTTTGCATGTGACTATCCAGTTGTCCCAGCATCACTTGTTGAAAAGATGATTCTTTCCCCACTTACTTGTTTTGGCACCTTTGTTAAAAATCAATGAACTATAAGTGTGAGGGTTTATTTCTGGACTTCCTATTGTATTCCATTGATCTCTATGTCTATTCTTATGCCAGTACCACATTGTCTTGATTACTGTTGCTTTGCAGTAAGTTTTGAAATTGGGAATTGTGAGTTCCCCAGCCTTGCTCTCCCTGTTCGTCATTGTTTTGGTTACTTTGGGTATGTTGAGTTTCCATATGGATTTTAGGTTCAGTTTGTCAATCTGTGCAAAGAATTCAGCTGAAATTTTGATAGGGTCTGCAATGAATCTACAGAACAATTTGAGGAGTACTGCCATCTTAACAATATTGAATCTTCTGATCCATGAACATGGGATATCTTTTCATTTATTTAAATATTCTTTAATTTCTTTCAACAATGTTTTGGAATTTTCAGAGTATAAATTTATCGCTTCATTTGTTAAGTTTATTTCTGTCTATTTTATTCTTTTTTATGCCATTTTAAATGGTATTGTTTTCTGAATTTCATTTTCAGTTTGCTCATTGCTATTGTATAGAAACAATTGATTTTTTTATATTGATTTTGGTATCCTGCAAACTTTCTGAACTCATTTATAGTTCTAACAGTTTTTGATAGTTACTTTAGGATTTTCTGTGTACAAGAGCATGTCACTTTAGAATAGAGATAGTTTTACTTCCTCCTTTCCAATACGAATGCCTTTTATTTCACTTTCTTGCCTAATTGTCTTGGCTACCATCTCTAGTAAAATGTTGAATAGAAGTGGTGAGAGGAGACAACCTTGTCTTGCTACTGATTTTAGGGGAAAAGCATTCAGTCTTTCATCATCCTGTTTTTTTAGTGGCTAAATATTCACCTTTAGTAATAACCCCACAAAATGCATATCCACTCCTTTGTTTGTCCCTCATGTCAGCTGAGTGGATTCTGAACTATTGGTCTGCCATTCAGCTTTCCTCACCTTAGTGCATGCCTTGGAATAAGCTTTCCAGAGTTAATGACTCTGTTTGTTGCATCATTTTACATTTAGTGCAGTTCTGTAATTCAGAGATGCATTTTATACATGGATATCATAGGATGATTCTGCCAATAGTCTGTTCAGGGGAAAATCATTCTAAAGTCTCACTTAAATTTTCTGTGGGATAGTATGAACCACAATATTCTCCTTGATTTTATAAATTAATTGAGGAAAAGGAGAGCTAGGTTTTAATCGGTGATTTTTAAAAATTTAAATGAGAAATAATAACAAAATTGCTTTGTATGTACCAGGCATTTTTCTAAGCATTTTCAGTTGCTTAATTGTCATGAATTATGTAGGTGCCATTATTACCCCATTTCAAAGATGAAGAAACTGAAACACGTGGGTATAAAATAATTTTCCCAAGAAACACAGCTAATAAGAAGTAGAGGTAGGATTTGAACCCAGGAAGTCAGATTTTAGAGACTGTGCTTTTGACCGCTAAATGGGGATGGGCAAATAAATCACTTAGCAGAGCCTGTTAGGTAGTAAATGCTCAATAATTGGAGGTTCTAATTGTTATTTTCTTATTATTCCAAGTGAGGCTTGGGATTGTTCTGTTTTCTTTAGGAACATATCTCTCTGATTTGCAGTGCTGCACCAATTCAGACACATGAAAAGAGTAACTAAAGAGTTTATCAATATCATTTGCAAAGAGGAAAACTTACATAGGGAGATTTACAAAAAGCTAGAAATATATAAAATTATAACTCTGTGCTTTATGTACTTATCAAATATTTATTGAATTGCCACTGTGTACGTCACTGGAGTAGTCTCTGGGGTCAAGGAGGTAGAAGATATGAATATGATACACCTTTGTCAGAGCTGATAACCTAGCAAGGATCACAGCCTAGTGCATAACTATGTAAGAGAGTAAACGGAGGAAGGAGAATGCTGAGTGTCCCTGCCCACAGAACTGCTAGATCTGATGTGCAAATGAGAATTGTGGTGCCGAAGTATTTAGGGAGTTAGTGCCTTGCAGTAGTTAAGGAATTGAGGTCAAGCATGCCCAGTTTGAATCCCAGCATTATCACTGAGTAAGTAGCTGGGTGAGTGGGCAAATGCTACTACCTCCTAAATATTTCCTGCTTTATTTTAGCATAGAAATAATTTTGCCTACTTCAGAATGTTTAATGAGAATCAAAACTTATGCACCACTAAACGTGATACCTGGCAGAAAGACAATGGTCAATAAATAAGGAAATTTCTGGAGTGATGGAAACAATTGAGGTGATGGTTACATGAGTACATACACTTATCAAAATACATTGACCTGTATACTTATTTGCATTTAATTGTATGTAACTTACCTAAATAAATTTGATTTTAAAAATAATCAATTACCTCTTACAAGCTGCTTGGTCCTGATGATCTTCTTTTCATGAAAGTAATTTTAAACATCTTTCAAAATGGCGTGAACCAACCTTGCTGGCCTGAGTGTTCGGTATCTAATGACTCTCCAGTAGTTTCCAAGCCAAGGTGGAGCCATCCTACAGCGCAGAGCTAAGAGGAAATATGCTCTGTGCCTCCAAGCTTTGCATCTTGTAACACTCCTACACTGTGAGAGTTAATTTCATGTGTCAGCTTGGAGGGTATTTTTGGATGAGATGAACATTTAAATTGGTGAACTCTGAGTAAAGCAAATTGCTTTCCATAACGTGGATGGGTCTCATCCAATCAGTTTAAGGCCTGAACAGAACAAGAAGACCAAGCAAGAGAGAATCCTCCAGCAGACTACCTTTGACTTGAGGTGGAACATCAGCTCTCTTGAGTCTCCAGCGTCTGGCCAACCCTGCAGATTTTGGACTTGCCAGCCTCATAATTGCACGAGCCAATTCCTTATAACAAATTTCCTACTTTACATATACATATCCTCTTGGTTTCTTTCTCTGAAAAAGGCTGACTAATACATATACTAAATTAAATTATGTGATAAGATGGTTTTCTTTGTGGGGATCAGTCCCTCATGGGATTTTTAGAGGTTTAGCTTCCCGTAAAGAAGCAGAGTTTTCAGTGAATGTCTATAATGACACCTTTGATTTGGCCAATGAACGTGAAAGGGGGACCTGAAGTGTTTAAATCTGTTGCCTGTGTTTAGTGCCAGGTAATCTAATAGAATCATTATATAAAAGGTCAGTCCTGGGATAAAATCAAATAATTAAACACTACTAAATCTTTACCATCAAATTGCTGTCTTTCTTTTTTTTCTGCTGGTTTTGAAAAGCATCCAAGTTATATTATTATGGAGACAATAAATCTAGTAATTTTCAGCCTTTGTTTCCAAGTCGACTCTTCCTTGGGACAGATTTCCATGGAAAAAAAATTGGTTAAAAGTTTTAAAATCCTTAAACTGGAAGAACTCTATTAGCCATAAAATCCATGATAAATTTACCAGCGCTTTAAAAACAACAACAGAACTTTGTTAAAAAAAAAATGCCCATTAAGGAATTACTTCAAGGGATACTTTAGTCTAAAAGCTGAGTATTTGTAAGCATAACGGACTTCTATGGTGTCTTGCACACACTCTTTAAATGTTTGTTGACTAAATGAATGAATCAACAAGAGAGCAGCAATAAGAGAGTTGCAGATGCAATTTTATCATAAACATGCAACTTTAACACCAGGAATTGGCTGAATCACAATTAGTGGAAAGTAGCATGAATGACCATCTCTTATGGGAAATCACTAAGACTGCACCTCACTCAGTGCCGGGCAGATATCAGACGACAATAAATGTTTGCTAAACTGTATCGTTGAACGTAAGGTCTGTGCGGGAAATATAATTTCTTTCAACGTCCGTGATAGGAAATTGCCTTCTACGTGAAATTGCCTTGTAATAAGCTGCTCTGGCACTTACAAAGCAAAATTTATGGAGTCACATTAGTTTTCCCTCTACAGAACTTCATCCTGCAGAGACAGGAGCCAGAGGGGTTCTGTAGCAGGAGCTGCTCTCAGCTGCTTTTGAAGATCCATAGAGGAATTCTCAGCATGCAGACAGACTGTCTGGAGGGCTTATTAAAATCTGAGGTCTGATTCAGTAGGTCTGGGTGGGGCCCAAAACTTTGCATTTCTAACAAGCTCCCAGATGATGCTGAGATGGGGTCCATGGGCTACACTGCAAGGTCATAGAGGAAGAGGGGATTCCTGAATAGCTGGGCAGAATAAGCAGATATGGAGCCAGGGAAGGCACTGAACCTGGAGTCTGAAGGCTGGTTGGTTATGTGACCACAGATGAATCACTTAATTTCTCTGAATCCAAATTATCTCATGGAGAAAGTGGGTATAATAGTAATAGAATGATAATACCCATCTCATGGGATCCTTGTGAGAATTAATGAATAACTTAATATAAAAATCTGGGAGCGTGCTCCATACATAGCCATTATTCAGTAAATGCTCACTGATTCTGAATGGTAAGCACAGGTTATGTGCTCTCTGAGGTTCAGAGGACGCTGCCCAGCAGTGAGCAGGGACTCAGGCAGCATTTGTTCATTAGCAAAGCAGGTCGATGCCTATAAAGCCAGTAATACCCAGACAATGGCTCCCTGTGGTGCCAACAAGAGAGAAGCTTCACCAAGAAAGCCGTAACTTTGAGGCCTTGGGTAACTTCCAGAGTCCTCTGAGACAGTGGGAGACAGAACCAGCTCCTTGCAATAAAAATACGGTGCTAGGATAGTTGAACTTATCTGCTGAACTTTCACATGCTTCAACATAAATTGTGTATCAATATATGGCCTTTGATATATAGCCAGGCCTGTCCCAGGCAAGTGGCTCAGCCACCCTGGGGGTGCAGCCTACAGGGGTGTGATTAGGACCTTAGAGACCCAAGTCATCCTCCAGATCGCTGTGACTCTGAAAGTTCCTTCTCTGATCCCAATGCCAATCCAAATAGTGAGAACAGAGTCTTGAGGGAAAAAGGAAAAGCTTTACTTTGCCAGGCAGAGGGAGCAAAGCAAGGGCTAGTGCCTCAAGAATTGTTAGCTCCCCATTAAGAAACAGGTAGGGGTTTTTATTTGGGGTTTTAGGAGGGGAGGAGGGCCGTGGCCTTCTTGGTCCGTGTTTTCCCATCGGCCTGTGTCTGGGGCTGCTTCCAGCAGAGGAGACAAAGGATTTCTCAGATGAGCGTCCCTGGCTGCTTACCTCCATGGTGGACGGTAGACTCTGACGTCAGGAAGCCGAAGAGTTGGGCCTGGAAGCTTTGGTTTCTTGATGTTCTCTGGACATTAGTTTCTCTGGAAAAGAACTTCAAGGTCCTGGGATCAGCCACAACTTTAGTGGGAGCCCAGCTTGAGGCCATCTGGACTTTAACAATTTGTGAGTTCTATTTGGTTGTAAAGCTCGGGGAGTCAGAAGTTAAAGAAACAAACATTAACATGTGAGTGTCACTAAACAAGCAGGGAACTGGGAATGTATGCTTTTGGTTTTTATCCCATATATGCTGGTTTCCCTGTAGGGGAACCAATATCAGGGCTGATATTAACCAAGAGCCAGTAACAACTCCAGTGCCAAGACACCCACTCGTATTGCCCTGAAGGATGCTCTGCTGAAGGTGAAGTGGGAGTTTTGTGAACATCTTGTAAAGTAGCGAAAAAAACTCTCAAGCAGCATGGCAGGAATGCAGATAGAAAAACCAGAAATTTGCCTGCAGCTCACTTAAACCTCAATGTCTTTTTCTAGTGAGGATTCAGAGACATGGAATCTGTTTGTTACCTTGAGAGAGCCTGGTTTAACCAACTTTCAGTAAAAATCCAAAGTAAATCACTTAATCTTTGCTCAAATAAATTAGATATTAAAATATAAACAAAGTATTTGGGCAAAGTCTTTTTAAGAGGTGTTCTTTCTCTCCTTCCCATAATCTATAGATCCCGGGAGAAAAAAGATGCCATCATTTTACTGAAAGATGCCACTAAATATGGTCCAGAGTTGGCAAGTGGATAGTCAAGCTTTGCTTCTTTATTGGCTGAGCAAGCAATTGCTTCCATTTAATTTCACACGATATTTTTTAACTCATTGTCAAATTTATAAATTAAGATTGCACCACTTTTCATTGAATGACTTTAATTTGTAAGCTCATAATTGACATCTCCATGATTGGTTTCTTCTAGTTTTCTTACACACATATTTGCTACTGCCAGGTAGGTAGGTTTTAGGCCAGGATAATCCATTATATTGATATTTTCTTTATCCGCTTGGGGAAAAATATTTCAGGAACAATATAGGATTGTTTTGCAACTTTTATTAATCTTTCTTCAGGCTTTGCTTAGGAATTGGTTATGTCACAACTCAAATGGATCCAATCACTGATAATCTTACGGAATCTCCATCTTAATACCTCTTAGAAGATCCAGGACAGTTGTGATGATGGCCTCTTTAGACAGAATATTTCTAATGGCACAAAACACAGATGTAGTTTGCCCCTCCTCGTTCTTTTTCGCTTTTATCTAAATGATTTGATACTCTTTTTCAATGTCCTGGATATATGCCCTCTGCTATTGAAATTAAAAGGATAAATTGTCTTCTCTAAAATAATTATATAGTTTTGTTAATACCTAGAAATGTCCAAAACAGACAAGAGGTCCTCTATTTTTTTTTTGGCCAGAGAATATCTTTAAAATCAAACAACATTTTTGACAGATGCTCCACAGCATTCAATCAGCTTATATCCAGTAAATTGTTCTATCCTGCAGGTCGGTTACTACAGGCTGCAATTTGTGGTTAGTTAATCCTGGAAGATTCACCAGGAAGCAAAACTGGGACAGTCTGGATATTTTAGGAGATTTATCTATGACTGTATGTGATTACAAAGTATGAGGTTTTTTGTTTTTAATATTTTGACTAAAATAGTGTTGGCCATGCTCTATGGTGTACATCACCAGCAGTACCCCACCCATTTATCCCTGTATTGAAGCAGACACAGAACTTCTTTCTTAAGAAGATATGGCTCTGACCATCAGTGTCACTAGGCCCACCTAACGCTCATTCTTTCATTTTTAAAAGACCCTCACTCTGCCCTCTACCTGGCTGATTATCAAGAACATGGAATGTTCTTCAGCCTGGAACTGAGCATATTTCCACTATAAGTTCTCACCAGACACGATAACCTTGTAACTCTCTTCTACCAAAGTTTCATCTCAAACCCAGTTCTGAGACATAATGTTTATGTAGAGGTCAACCTGTTGGTCTTCCTACTATTATTTAAAAAGACTCATTTTAGAGTTTTTGTATTGTTTCTTATGCCCATTTTACTCCCTGATATCCCCATAGCTTCCTTCCTCATCTCAATCATGTCTCTATTCAAATATTAACATATTGGAAAAGCCTTTCATGAGGACTCTTTCTAGTGAAGCAATGCCTAGCCCTCTCATGCTCTCTATCACCTCCCCCTGGTTTAGATTTTTCCATAGCATTCATGACATAGCATTTATCTTATTTGTTCGTTTATTTATTCGTTATCTGCATTCCCTCAACGGAATAGTATCCACGGCTATCTGCCTAGTGACTGTCACATAATAAGTGCTCAATACAATTTGTGGAATGCTTGAATGAGCATAAACCAAAGAATATGTAGTTCCTCCATTCCTGTATATATTAGAAATGATACTCTCGTGTCAAGATGTTCATATTGTCAGAGATCTGGAGCATGTAGGGCACACCATATGAGGCCCCTCATAGAATTGCTTTTAGCAGGTTGTGCCGCAACATAATGTTCTTGTCCTACACTAAGGGACATTATAATAACAGCCATGTGCAATTATTCTTTATAAGTTTGGAGATGGAGTCGAGGCTATCACCCACATATCATTGGGTGACTTCTTCATGCAAACACATGAGCAAATCCTTTCCTGAATTACAGATTTGTTTTTAATTGATAGATGAGTATCTTTGCTTGTCAAATCTGTGCCCCTGGTGAGCAGCCGTTCGGCCTTGTACCCTGTGCTTTTCTGTTGGCTAGTCGTCTTCTCACTCCCGGGTTTATAATTTTCCCTCGGTAATTTATTTTATATGATTTTGTATATATTTTCACAAGCTGCCTCAATTACTTTGTAGAAAGAAAGACATAAGGGTAAAAAATAACCAAGTAAAGCATTGAGTTATAGTTCCTAGTTTATCTGTTTGTTCCTCCTGAACTCAACCAGGATAGATACTAAACATATAATTGCTCTCCCTAAATGAAAATCATTCTTAGGGACGGTATCTCTTCCCTAACACAAATGATAACACACTCATTATCTGGGGGAGTACTTTGCAGATGTGAATGTGATTTATATTTACGCATACGGTTCCATCTTCCTGCAAGTCATCTTCCCGGTTTTCTCTTTGAATCCCGCCATTCTCCAAGATCCATTTCAACTTCCCCTTTCTCCCAAGAGCATGCTTACACCTCCCATCTTTCCTCAGTATTCCTGTAACACTTTATGGTACACACTTGACAAACAAACTAATCGTGTACTTTTATTTCCTGGATTAGTACCTTGAACCATGATTTAAACCTTGCGCTGGTTTTTAGGTTTTCAGGCTTGTCTCCTGAACTAGGGCTGTCTATTTCTTTAAGAAAAATGCTAAGCTTTTTCGTATACCCACTTCTCCCACAAGATTAGTGTAGTTCACTGTATAAACCAGGCACTCATTACGGTATCTCTTGACTTAATTTACTTTGGGTTTCATTTACCCTCCGTGTGATATAAAGAGCGTTTGACTGTGAACCAGGAGTCCCGGGTTCTGGACCTCACTCCACAGTAACCAGCTGCATGGGCTTTGCCAGGGTTAGACCCTTCTGAGTCTCAGTTTCCAAATCTAAAAGCTAAAAAATATTCTCAATCATCTTTCTCTTCTAGTTCTAAAATTTCCTGTGTCTAGTACTATTGCCTTCAATATCCATAAACTACTAACCAATATGGTAATGAATAATTTAAATCTCCACTGTGATCAATACTGTTATCCCAATGCAAATGTGTTAATATTTTAAAAGAGTTTATATTTAACAACAGTCTGAAGTTCTAATTGAACACTCGGCCCTGGAATGATTACAGATTCTAAATTGGTCAACTCCAAATTCATAAAAAGTTACTATTTCTAAATGTTTGAGTTGTTTAGTGACCTCAAAATTGATTTCAGTGTCTTTCTGCTGACCTTTGCATACCTCCTTACTATTGACAGTTTTTATAGAAGATTGAGGTTTAAAAAAAGGTAACGAATATATGTATATATATGTCTTCATTTACGTTTAAGAAATGACAGATGCCATATTTTAGAATAAATAATATGATAGATTTAATCTGAGTGAACCTCAAGGGTAAAATGATGTAAAATTATTGAATTTCACATATCTGAGGTTTTGAGAAAAACAAAGTATTAATAAAACCATGATTTTGTCCTATATCCAAAGGTTACATCCTTTGCCAGTCTTTTGTACATTAAATGTGATTCTAAACTGCTATGACATCTGAGAAATAAATTGAACGTTTGAAAGTTTCTTTGTTCAGCTTTTTGGGTAATTGATTTTAGCATCAAAGAGGCAGAGAAGCTGGAAGCTACTGGGCATGACTCAGGATTGTCCACCCCTCTCTGACTTTCATGATCTTATCACCATGTTTTGAGTTCTATAATAACAAACTAATACAATTATTATTAGCGATAATAGCAATTCAGTAATAACAAGAGCATGCTCCTATCCCCATGCAAAGCACAGAGACTCTGCTAACAAAGAACCCACTCGACTCAACATTCTTTAACAGCAAACAAATTTTGTTTGTAGTGATACCACTTTGTTTATCATCTCAGCATTCTAGACACCCACATGATATGAAATCATTGTCTACAAACCTTCGTCAGTCTGTCACAACTTGTGAAACCCTCTGTCAAACCACCTGTCATTTTTCAGGGACACCATCTGTCCACACGTACGGCCCACATTTTTTGTAGATGTGCATACCCGGTTATGGGCAAGAAAGAGGATTATATGAGCAGCAGCACACATTAGCTCTTATCTCCTTTTTCTCAACCCAACATCCTACAAAATACAGGAATCCTCAGATACAACACACCCCAAAGGGAATTTTCCAGCATCTGCCTGAAAACCAGGAAGAAGCATCTTGCACTTACATAAGAAGACATATTTTAATTTGGGGACATTTGAATAGTTAGAAAGTTCTTCTCTACACTGAGCTCAAATTTGCACCTGACGGGCCCTGTCCTTCCATTTGAGAGCTTGAGAAGTGTATGACCACGGCTACTAAGTTCCTTCTCTAATCATGTCTTTTCTGAGTCAAACACCCCATTCTTTTCAATATGCCCTTCATTTCCCAGGGTTTTCATTCAGTTATCTTTCTGATAATATTGTCTTGACTAGTCTCCAGATTATCATTTTCCCCCATTAAAACATGGCACCCAGAATCTGAAACGGCTTTTTGAACTATAGTTCAGGAAGTTCAGGGTAGAGAGAGAATATTTACTTGCCTGGCACTGGATTGATCCCACATATCTGTAACCTACCCTAAAATAATACATATTTTTTGCATTTACATGACTTGATGGCTCAGACTTGAGATGGAGTCAATATAAATCTCTGTTTTTATTGTTGTTTTTTTAATGTGAACTTTTGTTATGTCTCACCCATTGGAGAAATAAACCCTAATGAAAGGATACATATTTGTCTGTATTTAGTTTCACCTTCTTGATATCAACCTGAAATTTTAGATTTCCTGGAGCTTCTTGATTGATTTCTGCTATTCATTGCCATAATAAATTTTTCAGCTATTTTAACAGACAAATTTCATAAGAATGCCTTCTGAATGTTTACTCAGATCATTGATAAAAGTGTTAAGTGAGAGCAGAACTGATGTTATGCTTGTGGCATATCTGTAGGACCGTCTCTTCAAGTCAACCCTTGTCTTAATCCAGATTCTTGGCTGCAGTTATTCCAGTAGCTATGAATTTATCCACTTTGTTATCATCCGGCTCACAGTTCTCAGTCTCATCTACAATGATATCATGAGATTCTTTGTAAGGTGCCCTGCTGAAAGCATTTGCCTGATTGAGGCTAATGAAGTCTATCAAAAATATGGTTCGTTCTGTCAGTTAAACCTCAATAAAGCTGAACAAAAATTGGCTAGTTTGAAAAGATGTTCTCATTGCTTCCACTGATCATGTTTCCTTTTCTTAGTGGCAAACTATGGGTGTCATAATCCCTTCTATTATTTTGCCTGTGACCCATGTTATGTTCACTGATCTGATATTTCTAGAACTTGCCTTTACAATTATTAAAAATTGGAAAAATATTAGGTTTAAGTGTTCTGGGACCTTTCCATTAACCATAATTTATTAATGATTATGCTATCCTATAACAATATCTTACGTAATAGCTGCATATCTTCAAATACCATCTCTCACTGATCCCTACTAATACATTTAGAAATTTCGTGGAAATAAGTACCAAGAAGTACTAGAGAAAGGCATCAATCAGATTGATAGGTTTGAACAAGAGGGAAGAAGCAGAGAGATGGATGGGTACAGAGCATGGAGGGGAACCCAGCAAAGCTTGCTTGGCCCAAGCAGAGAGTTTGAAATGGGGAAATTTTTAAAATAAGGTAAGAAGTTGAAGAAAGATTATATAAAGGGGGTAGTAAGACACACAATGGAGTCCAAATTTGAATTAGTAGAAAACAAAAAGCAAACATTATGTTTTAAGAAGGGAATTTTGAAGGAACAAGTGAGAAAGAAGACTCTTATGGAAATATTTAGACTCTGTGGCATGTGTTCAATAGATTCTGGGGAGAATGGCTGAAAGCCTGGAGTTGGGCAGAGAGTGTTGGAATGGATAGAATCCATCACGAAGAGGATTTAGTTGCACTTGGGGACAGTTTGAATGTGAGGAAAGAAGGAGTAAGAGAAATAGAAAATTAAAGACCCTAAGACAGAGCGACTAGAGGACAGAGAAGAAGAATAGACACTGATGTCACTGACGGGGACACAGCGGAGAGGGAAGGTTTTAGGAAAAGATGAAATAAAATCAGATTAGTCTTTCATTTACATAAGTAATATAAAAATATAATGGAATATTTGAAAAAAGAGAAAAGCAAGAATGAATAAATAACCCCCCTACCAAACACAATATACATATATAAAAGTTATTTGGGCGTCTTTCCTATAGAATTTAGGTATGTGTGGTATCCTTAGTCCTGCCATCTGAATCAAATTTTGCATGGGGAGTCCATCCTCCCTTTGTGGAGAAATATAGATTGACAGAAAGATAGTCAGCGTTCTCCAAAGAAATAGAACCAATAGGATATTTATAAATAGATAGATTTATTATAGGATACTGGCTCACATGATTATGGAGGCTGAGAAGTCCCACAATCTGCCCTCTGCAAGCTGGACACTCAAGGATGCCAGTGGTACAGTTGGAAGGCCTGGGAGCCAGAGAGTTGATGGTGTAGATTCCAATCCAGGTCTGAAGGTCTGAGAATCAGGAGCATGAAGGGCAGGAGGAGATGAGTGTTCCAGCTCAAACAGTCAAGCAGAGAGAGACAGAGCAAGTCCAACCCTCCTCCACCTTTTTGTTCTGTTCAGGCCCTCAAATGGATTAGATCAGACCAACCCACATTAGGGAGGGCTGTCTGCTTTACTCAGTCCACCAATTCAAATCCTAATGTCTTCCAGAAACATCCTCAAAGACACACCCAGAAATAATCTCTAACTGGCTCTCTGGGCATCCCTTAGCCTAGCCAAGTTGACACATAAAATTAACCATCACAGATAGATAGATAGATAGATAGATAGATAGCAGAATTCTAAAGATGGCCCTGCTCAGAGTTCCATCCCCTGGTATTCAGTCCAACACTAATTTAAGTACTGCTGCTGTGAAGGGGTTTTGGAGATTTAATTAAAGTCCCAAGTCAATTGACCTTGAAATACAGAGATTATCTGGATGAACCTGATCTAATCATAGGAGATCTTTAAAAGGCAGAAGAGAAAGGCAAAAGGCAAAATCAGAGAGATTGGAACATGAGAAGGATTCCATGAACTATTACTGGTTTGAGGATGGAAGGGGTCACACGAGAAGGAATGTGGATGATCTGCAGAGAGCAAGGAAATCGGGACATCAGTCCTATAAATGAAAGGAACTAAATTCTGCCAACAGCCTAAGCGAAGTTGTGAGCAAATTCCTCCCTAGATCCTAAATAAGAAACTGGCACAGCCAACATATTGACTTTGGCCTCATGAGACTCTAAGCAGAAAACCCAGTTGAGCCCCACACTTGAGACCAATAGAACTGTGAGATAATAAATGAGTGTTTTAACCTGCTAAATTTGTGCTAATTAGTCACAGTCCAATATAAAACTAATATTCTTTCTTTCTATATGCATACACAGACATATTAAATTGTTTACAAGTCTATCTCTTGCTCTTATTCACTTGTCACTACATTATATAAAATATTGCACATCTTGTATATTATTACATAGCCTTCATACATACCAGCTTTGTGGTTGCTTAGTAGTTACCAAATTCATGTATTAGAGATCACTTAATAATTTCCCTGTTGTTTGTCATTTAGATTCCTATTTTTTGTGGAAATGAGTATCTTTATGCATGTGATTTCTTTTTTGGCTGAGGAGGATTTGCCCTAAGCTAACATCTGTTGCCAATCTTCCTCTTCTTTTGCTTGAGGAAGATTAGCCCCAAGCTAATATCTGTGCCAATCTTCTTCTATTTCATATGCGGGTTGCCACCACAGCATGGCTGATGAGTGGTATAGGTCCAGGGATCTGAACCTGTGAACCCAGGCCACAGAAGCCAAGCACGCTAAACTCAACCACTATGCCACAGGTCTGGCCCCCATACAAATTCTTAAAAATGGATTTGGGACAATTGTCTTAAGACAGATTCCTAGTAGAATTCCTGGGTCAAAAGGTAAGAGGTATTTCATAACCACTCACATCATTATATGAATGGTCAAGTCAATCTAAACTACTTCTTAGCTGAAGGTATCCAGGAATACAAACAGTCACCGAGCCTGGATGTAGAGAGAATGAGAGTGAAGATGCCATGAGATGAGTGTGGGGCAGTAGGAACCACAATTGTATGCAAAATATAGAAAGCAGCTTCGGTTTTTTCCCTTTTCATGGTCTCCTGTCAGTGTTGTAGCCTTTTGGCTGCTGGCTCACGTCACACTTTTTCTTTAGTTTTTATTTGATAATGTTTGTCATTTTCTCTTTAAAGTGATATTTCTCTCTTGCTTAAATTGTTATAGTTTGATATTGATCACACCCTGCTAGCTGCTGAGAAAACCCCAGGTTAGAAAAGAACCAACATTTGCTGAGTAGGGGGGTGGGGAGAATGCCAGATTAAATGACTCATTTCAGCCCTATGTGAAAGATGAACAGAGAGCAGATAGGAAAGTGAGTTGCTCACAAAATGCCCATATTGACGACAGAGGAGTGTGAGAGCTATTTTGCAGAGAAAGTAAGTACAAAGGTAGAGAATGAAAGAAGATGCACGTCTACCGTACCTTTTGAATTAGTGGATCTTGATAGGATGCGTCTGAAGGAAATAATTAGAATAAATCTTGATTCCTGTTGGTCCTTATCCTAGTTTCCTGTGGCTGCCACAATAAATTACTACAAATCGATGGCTTAGAAATTTATTCTCACACAGTTCCGGAAGCCAGAGTCTGAAATAAGGTGTGGGCAAGGCCATGCTCCCACTGGAGACTCCAGGAGAGAAGCCTCCCTTGCTTCTGATGGCTCCATGCATTTCTTGGCTTCCTTGGCTCCAACCTCTGCCTCCATCTTAACATGAACTTCTCAACTGTGTCTTCTTTTCTTCTGTCTCTTCTAAGGATACTTGTCGTTGGGTTTAGGGCTCACCCAAGTAATCCGGAATGTTCTCAACCCAAGTTTCTTAACCAATTACATCAGCAAACACTCTTTTCCCAAATAAGGACATATTCATAGATTCTAGGAATTTGGATATGGACATATCTTTTGGGGTGGGGTGGGGCTACAGTCCTTAACTCATCAGAGATATACTATTTTAGAAAAGAAATTGGTCTACGGGAGATAATTTGTGACTCATCATTGACTAGGGTGAAAAATACTTCCATAAAGTGGCTCAGCACTAGAACAGCTTTCCAGCAGTGGCACCCCAAGTCCAGCTCTCTCTCTATGGCTCCTTTACGACTTGGAAATACCACCCCTACCCTTCTAGGCAGGAAGCATATGTTATTAGAGATTATCCATTAAGCAATGTTTACCTGTTAACATTTCTGGGTGTAGCATTTGCCAATTTCCATGGTGTAAGTGCTCTCAATGTGGCTAATTTCAAGTTTCCTGTGTGATGTCACTGAACACAAAGTTGAAAGAGATATGCCCAACTGGATCCAGCACACCACTATCAATAGACAGACAGTATTACTGTGAGAACCGTTCTCTGCGTCACATGCATTTTTAATTAAAGGTGACTCGTAAATATTTTATCTTCTTTTTCTCCTCGACTCACAATGCCTGTAGAGACCAAGAATGGCCAGATTTAGTCCAGGAAATTCTAACTTGGTAAATTAAATGGATGAGGAACTTCCTGAAATTAACTTTCAATACATAGATAATACTATTATTGAAGATAAATCTGCTGCCTGTCCAGAGAACAAAGCAATAAATGGATTTTAATTACATTGCATGTCATGTATTTTCCTTCTGTAATGATTTCTCTTCCTATCTTTAAAATTGGAGACTTAATTCCTCCTTGATATTCAGAGTCATGGGTGAAAGGAAAAGACAGACAAATATCGAGGACATTTTCCATTGAACCAGAATCTTAAGACTGTTCTTCGGGGCTAAGGAAGATAGAGGTGAAATTATACGATCTTGATGTGTGTGCTAATTTGAATTCCCTTGTTAAAATTGTAGACTTCAACATTTGCATTTCTAGTTAAAACCCAGCTGAGTAACCCTGAATAAGAAGGAGAGGTTTTAGATGAAAAACTGCGCTCTGACTATTTTAGAGCAGCAAAAAAGTCAGGGAAGTAAAATTAATTCAGGTAAGATAGTAATTGCACTATTGTTTACTGTCATATTCTGTTGCAAGAAGTTACCTCAGAAGGGAACTGATTTTACCATTTTCGGGAAAAACACTTCCCCTGAGTTTGCTTATAATGGGGTTTTTTGAGATCCAAAGTGTCCATGGAATTTTAAAGCACGTATGCATTTATACTACACGTGGTCTTGGGATCAGTGCGGGACAGAAGGGAAGATGGGTCTTGGAGGAGTTTGGTGGCACCTCCCTCCTTCTAGTTGGCCTGGGCAGATATGGGCAGTGGCTGCTGCTCTTCTCCCCACCGGTAGCAGCTTACAGAAGCTGTCTCAGGGTTCTCCACCATCTTTCCTGTGAAATCCTAGAAGCATCGCCACCTTGTCCTGGTTATAAAACTGAAAATCCCACATCCTGGGTCCACTTCAGTCCCGGGTAAACCAGGAGAGGACATTTGGTCATCCTAGAGCCTTATGGGGTTCCTGGAGGAAATCCAGCGAGGACATGAGACAGTCCCCAGGTCTGCGGTCCCCAGGGCCTGCACATTCTCCCAGCTAGCCCTCACTCCGCCTTTACCAATTTGTTAACATTTCTGCTTTAATCTTCCTACTGGTTTATATGGCATTTGGTAGTGTCTGCCACAGATAAACAAATGCTCAGGTCCTGTTTCTCCCTGTAAGCATCTGTCTCTTGGGTTGGTTGTTTGCCCTACAACCTCAGTTATCTGATAGGTTCAAGAAAAGTCATTAATTGGCAGGTTGTCCAGCTTTTTCCCATTGTAAGAATGAGAGTGATGTTCTTTCCAGCCCTCTATATCTTCCAGCTGAAACCGGAAGTTACCTAAGGGCTTTACTAAGTCTGGAGTAAATATACATGGGTACGAATTGTAGACATTTTTGCATGGGTAATATTGACATCATTGTATCCAAATATTTAAAGAGGGAATTGCGGTGCCTGACATATAGTAGATGTTCAGTAATGTTAGTTCTTTTCCCACTTACCCTCCTTCTCTAGCTCTCCCTCAGTGGAGATTATAGCGTTAATTTTTTAAAATCTCTCATGTATTTTTCTTTGTTATTTTTTTCTAAAGAAGTAATTTAAGGAAGATGAAAAAATGAATTAGACCGGAATACAGGATTGTCTAGAGAGGTCAGACTTATACAAGTCTGGGGTTGCTTAGTTGACACTGGCGAGGGAGATTGAGGAGAACCTGTTCTGCTGAGATTAGATGATGCTGATGGGGTCTATCTATCATGCAAATGGCAGGAACCCAAATAATGCCCCAGAAATAAAATTCACTGAGCTTGGCAGGAAGCTTGAAACGTTGACAGCCATATTGTACCTCGGGACCGTGATTTCTCCAGCTCTCCAAGTTCAGCTCAGTAAAATCTGCCCAGTTCTTATAATCATATCTCCAAGGAAAACTCTGCAGGCTGCAGGTAGTAGTATTGATGATTTATTGAACAGCACACTTCTTTTTACATTATTTATACAAGCTTTTGTAAATCCACAACGAGGAAATGTTTGTCTACAGTGATGCAGAAACTTTGACTAAATCTAGACATGGGCTGAGGCTAGACACTACTTTCTACAGATGATACAAGCTACCAGTATTGTTGTTTCCTTCCTTATTTAATGAGCATTATGTCACCACACTTAACTACACCCTTTAATTCATAGAATGTTCTCATGTAGCAGGCGCTCTACAAAATGCTCTTACTGCAGTTTATTTAAAGCAACGCTGTATAAGAAGGGATCCTATTTTCTTTATGATCTGGGCAGAACCACATATACTCTTGGCATATAATGAATGTTCATAAATAATGAAAAGAAAAATTTTAGGTTTAATGCAAAAGCCTAACAGCATTATCATTGCCCAGTAGACTGCCTGCACTGCAGTAAAATTTTATTTTAATTATTTTTCCAACCTGAAATGCACACAAGGGTTTTTATTTCCTGGTAAATTGGAAGCTCTCTTGTTTTCAAGAATGTAAACTTATATCTTGGGTTTATTTAGTATTGATCTGCCTAAGAAGTTTGATTAATTTACATTTGAAATTGTTGTGTGTCCCTATGTGTTGACCATTAGCAACACAAGACAAATTAGGAACTACACACATTAAGAAATTGACAAAATTAACGCATTAACAAAAAACCAGAAGAGCATTCAAGAGAATGACTGGCTTAGCCCTCTTCTACTTCAGTAACAAACCAACCAACGCCTAAAGCAGTCCACTGACTGTTCTACTTATTTTGCCAACAATATTCTTTCTCTTTGCCATTGTGTTTTCATACTTGTAACGTTCTCCTAATCCCCTCCCCTGTCATCTGCTGTCTATTGTGTATAGATTTGTCTCTCGTCATCCGGTAGTCACACTTGCATTCTAAAATGGCATGCCTGACATGGCTACTGGGCAGAGAATAAACATTCCACTAGGTAAAATGTACACCAAGTTCAACGATCTACATCTAATCTCAATTGGCTGCCACTGTGGAGAAAGTCATCTGAACTAGAGAGACCCAATTCTTCTTCCCCTGAACCTCACTTGCCCTGAGATCTTTGTCAAGGCATTTAAGTTCTTTGTGCTTTGGATCTGTGTTTGTAAACTGGTAATTTTGTCTATTTATTTATATCTCTTAAATCCCAAGAAGAATTTTAGGCAGCTAAGTGATTTAAAAAAAAAAAAGAGGATCATGCAAGTGAGTTTTTTAATCCATATACTTCACTAGACAAATGCAAGATGGCCTTACGATATGGCTAAAAGTCCTATAAAAGTAAACACTGGCAAAGCAAAAATGTATGATTGGAAAAGAAAATTTCAAGCTTCGATTTATATACACTTATTTAGAGCAATGTATCAATTACTATGTCCCAGCTTGGTAATTGAGATAGACCCTTAGAATTTGCTGCAGGATGAGTTTCTTCCTATCCTAGTCTGTTATTTATCTTAATAAGACCAGAATGATTTAGATAAATAACAGCCACCGATAATTTCACAACATTATATTTGCTAGAATATTGACAAGCAAACACTTTTATTAAACTTCCACAAATAAAGAGACATGAGGTGTGTTTTTTGTTTTGTTTCATTTTTTTGTTGTTATCTTCTTTGATGATTGGAATAGATAGTGAATGGTCTGAAGTTAGCCATTGGCAAGGAAAAGAAATTGATGGTATGACCCTCTAATAACAAGGAAGCTTCATATAAGTCAGAAGAGAGATTGAAGAGGAAAGGGTTTGATCATTAAGAAAGCTCTGGTGTTACCAAATATCCATTGGTATAGAGTTTCCAGAGAAGGTAGTGGCCCATTATCAATGCGTCATCAAACTTAGGTCAAGTCATCACGTGGCCATAGTGAACCAGGGAGACTCCAGGCTAGTGGGAGAGAAAGGCGTGGCCAAAAATGGTGAAGTTCCTTTTCTTCACTTTGCTGGTTGCTCAGAAACCTACTTATTACTCAGTAACTTTTTAGCTAGTTGGAAGAAACCAACTCTTTAAGTATTAGCAAATTTCAAACATTTAGGTGGCATTGACTCTCTTCCCCAAAAAGAATAATAAAACATTATAAATACTATCCTAATTAATGACTGGCCAGCTTGCTGATTACAACATGGTGTTAAAATGAAGCTCAAATTGGAATTCATTTTTCTATATTTCATATAAGCTCATTGTTTTCTACACCCCTGACAAAAACTAACAATTTTTAAAATGGAAGTAGATGAAAGACTGTGCATTATGGACAAGTCTATCACCGTTGATGGGAAAGACCCTTGGTCCCATAATAGTATGTCAGTAGAGGGAGGCATCCTTATAGCTAGAGGATAGTGACATGACTATTTGATTTTTTACCTTTTTCTTGATATAAACTCAAATATCAGGTTAAAGCATAGTTTCAGACTAAGGATACTCCTCCTCAAATCTTTAGCAGCATTTAGAAATGTATTTTCTGAAATAGAAGTACTGATTCTTGAAATTTAGTGCACTGCAGGTGGCACATAAAGGGTGATATTATCTTTGGGAGCACTATATTACAACACTGGCAGTGTGAAGAAGGTTTGCGGATTTACTAGGAAGTTGCAGCCCATGGGACTTTTGTCTGGCATGGGCAAGTAGAAGACTGGAAACAATAAAGCTCAGAAAATGAGTATGATGAGCAGCAGGGGAAGGCTTTGATGAGACTCAAAGCTGGAACCAGAATATCCATAGTATATCTATTTTATAAATATTGATGTGACACCGGTATTAGATCCATTGGCCAAAATCATAGGCACCGAAGTTGCTTTTTTATCTCAACTTTCAATGTCATGTATTTCCTTCTCATTAAATACACAGTCAATGAAATTTTTTCCAGAAGCATGCTCTTCTCTTTAAAGCATGTGAAATCATTCAGCACTTTGGCTCTGAGTCATTATTTGGCATATTTAGTCAATTTTTTATTAAAAAGCACATGTTATTTCTCTGAGTTCCCTTTGGGCATCTTTGCTAGTCATTCACACACACACACACACACACACACACAGAACCGTAAACTGTGCTAATTCAGCCCTCTCTATGAGTCACAAATAGATGCTGAGCACTTTTGTCAGGCATGTTTCTGGAAGGCATCATCTATTCAGGGATGCTTTAGTTGATAAGCTAATAACAAAGTGTCTTCTAAGCCAAGGTCAGTGTGTTTTTGTAGGCTCAGCCTTTGGCTGTGATGGGTCAGACCAAAGAAGCTGAAAAGATGACCATCCACATTGTGTCCGAGGAGACTGGTTGCCTTGAATGCTATCGTCTGCTGTCAGCAACCCACAGCAAGTAGGAGCTCCATGACAAGGTAGAGGGGACACTGTTTGGAGTTGTTTGGATTCATCAGTAGAAAATTGGGGAAGCCCAGATGACTCTCCAGTCAGCACATCTGCAAGGCTGAGCAGTCTTGATGTCATCAGTTGGCATGTCCTATCTTACGGACGCTTTCACAGATACTCACTTAATTGCTTGGACTTTCATCTTGAGATAAAATCTTCTTGGCTCATGTTTGTCATAAGAATTTTATGGATTATTATTTCTGTTTGTAGCTATTTCTATTACAAGGAATTCTCACATTTGTGTGCTTTATTTTTTCCATGCTTTTCCTATATACTCTCTCATTTTTTCCTTGTAAAATCCCTGTGAGGCAGATGAACCACCCTGTGTAGCAGCTATTATCATTATTTCTATTTTAAAGGTCACACAACCATTAAGTTCATGAATTAATTCAAGGAATGTTTCTTGAATGCCATCTCTGTGCTAGATATTGTGGGAAGCAATAAGAATACAGCAGTGTTAACAACAGCAACAGAACAAAAGGCATTGCTCTTGTCCTCATGGAACTTTCAGTCCAGAAGGAGACAGACATTGACCAAACAATCACACGTAACTTATAACTGTGCTCCGTCAGGACATGAAGAATGACATGATTTCAAAAGAGCAGAGGCAGGAGTAGAACATTCCAGACAAAGAAAGAGTGCACACAATGCCCTGTGAAGGAGAGAATGTGGTCTATTTGAGGAACTGAGACTGAGGCAGCAGGAGCATGAGGTGAGATGCAAACCCAGGGCCACATCAAGTAGGTAAGTTGTTATCCTGGGAATAATGGAGAGTTTGGGAGTTTTAAGGAGAAGAGGAATTTGATTGGACTTGTGCTTGGAAGGGATCTCTGGCTGCAGAAGGGCAGTGGGTGCTGGGGGCAGAATGGGCACCAGGATCCGAGAGAAGGCGGTTGGAGTGATCCAGATGGACATGTGGTCAGAGCAAGACGTCTGGCCTAGATCTTGTTTTCTTTCAACTTTATCATGTGACCTCCCAGTAAAGTGACCAGGGACATTTCATTGTTGCTAATTGATAGATGGAAAATCTGTGACATTGTCAAGACCACATTTTTTCCTCAATGAGAAAGTCAGGAACAATAGGAGTGTTTCAATTCTGACCCCACTGCACTTAGTTCACACACCATGCCAGCTACTTGATTTTACATATTAGAAGATTTTATATATTAGGAGATTATATCAATATAATCTCCTAATATATATAATATAAACAAGACTATATATAAATATATAAACAGGAATATATATGTGTATGTGTATATATATTTTTGTCAGTCTCCTAAATAACGTACATAATCCCCTAAACAGGACTGGAAGCTCCTTGAGTCTCGAGAAAGGCTACTTCTTTCTATGTTTACATCATTGTGTCTTGCATCTTGTAGCTCAGCATTCAACATATACAGCATTGAAATAAAATTCATACACAGCTTGCACATTAATATGACATTTACAAATAAATATAAATATCATCAAACACTATGCCTTTTCCTTTTCTTCTGGTAAAGCAACTAGTAGGAGTCCCAAGAACACACACTTATATTGTGAGCAAGTAAAATTCCAAATGACAAAACCGTATCATAAAATTAAATACTGAGCTACTTTTAAAATATTATTAGAAAGCAAGTACAAGGACGTTTGGAGAAACGGATCTGAGCTTGAATCCTCAACACGGAAAACCATGACAAGGGGCTGGCCCCGGGGCCGAGTGGTTAAGTTCACGTGCTCCACTTCAGCAGCTTGAGGTTTGCCAGCTCCGATCCTGGGCATGGACCTACACATCGCTTATCAAGCCACGCTGAGGCAGCGTCCCACATAGAAGAACTAGAAGGACATACAACTAGGACATACAACTATGTGCTGGGGCTTTGGGGAGGGAAAAAAAAGAAAGAAAGAAACCACGACAGGCTTCAGACTTGAAACAGAAATTATCTGAATATTTCCCACCTGAAAAATCCCTTGAACACCACCTTCTTATGTTCTATAACTAATAGCATAATTTTCTTTATAAATATGTGCATACATACGTGTCTATATACACATATTGATAAATGCATAATACATGGCTTTGAAAACAAAGGTATCAATGATCATTATATAGAGGACAGATATATAAAGATTAGAATATCGGACGATTAATAACAAAGCGTGTTGAGCACTTACTACGTCAGGCGTTATTCTAAGACTCTTACATGCCTTAATTCATTTAATCTTCACAACAATCCTATAAGATAGATATTGCTGTTATCTCATCTTAAAGATAAGTCGACTTATAGATAAATAACTTGTCCCAGGTCACACAGCCAAGATTTCAATCCAAGTTTTGCCTACTATACCCTACCCCATCCCTGTTCAATGTTAGTTAATCAAAAAATACACACTCTACGATCTATTTTAACAGTGACTTTTAAGAGAATATTTTCTCATTTGACTGTTTTATTTGAAACTAAAGTGAAAGGGGATGGACTTGATTTTGTTGATGCATCTGTTTAGTTGTATTTTTGATAATTAAAATAATACAGAGCTCTAAAGCGTATTACCAATTTTTAAACATGCAATCTATATCTAATTGACAGAAACTATTAGCCACTGTCTTTAAGCTGAATTAACATGTTAACGGTGATCATGCTATTAAAGCTGAAAATAGCTGGGGAGAATTTCTTTACTGCAAATCACACACAAATATTTTTTTAAAATCCTCACAGACATTGCATTCAATACAATATTTGTTCTTCAGATAAAAAGAAAAATTTAAGAGGAAGCTATAACGCATGTCAAACATTTGAAGACCTTTCATATGGCAGGAGAAATTCATCATGGGTTGCTCTAGACTAAGCAGGAAATAGTGGCTTAAAATAAAGATATGCTAGTAATTAAGACTCTCTGCCAGTGAGATAGACTTCCTAAGGAGCAACGAGCACGTGGACATGGTGATACTCGAGCATGGACTGGATAACCACATCAGTGATAGCGGAAAAGGCACAACTTTATTGAATGCTGAGCTGGGTTAGGCAACTGCTCTAAGATTCTATGGTAATAAGAAATTTCTATTACCAACTCCGTTTATAATGAAAACCACATTTTTCTCACAGGTCAAAGCCAGTGGGAAATGATGCACTATAATAGAAATCAACTGGATTCCCTGCAGGCATCTTCAGCCTCTTTTCATCCACGAGGTTAGCTCTGCAGGGAAATTACACAGTTCAGTTTCCTCCACTTTGGAAGCAGCAACCTTCAGAAAACAATAGAAAGAAAATGGGTCATTGTGCGAGCCAGTAGTGACTTGTTCCATGATGATCATTATTGCATTCATTGTTTAAATTCTTGAGTCTGAAGGGAATTCTTTCTACAAACCAGTAGGGATCTAGTTTTTTGGCATGAAGATATTTATGTTTTTAAAAATTTATTTGGACCTATAAAGCAGTCACGGAAATAAATCAAGACCAAGCTGAGACTTGAATGCATGTGGGTGGACTCCAACACATCAGGGTATGAGGCAGAAATAATTTTATATGGACAGAGTTTTCCTGGTTTTTCTCCTTATACCTTTCTTCTCTCAAATAATTGAAAGCAATAGGTTATTTTCTGTTTGAATTATTTTAAAACAAAAGGAGAGATTTCTAAAAGGTGAATTCAGTACAGTTTATGTTTTGCTGTATTTTAACTAGATCCTGAATATCATGACCCCCTTGTCTTGTCTTGTTTTCGATAAATTTGTGTAAATTGGGTACCATGATTTTACCATTCATAGAATCGTGTATACTTGCAGGAAGTATCATTGAACATCAGTTAAGATCCATTTTATTGAACTAAAGGCCTGTTAGAGTAGTGGTTCCCAAATAAGAGGATTTTGTCCCCCGGGGAACATTCGTTGATGTTCAGAGACGTTTTTGGTTGTCACAACTTGGGAGTGCTACTGGATTCTAATGGGTAGAGAATAGGGATGCTGCTAAGCATCCTAAATCACACAGGACAGCCCCCAGAAAAAGACTTATCAGCCCCCAAAATCAATATGGCCAACGTTGAGAAACCCTGTGTTAGAGATTAGTGTGGCCCTTTTTATTCACAGCCTCACTTAAGAGTTGCTTGAAATAGTACTTTCCTATTTCTTATGTGTAGAATACTTGTTCTTACTGGTAAAGAAGCTTGCTTTATTCAATAGTAAAAGCTACCCTTGATAAATCTTCCTGTTCAGGAGAACGGAAAACAAGGGGACCTTATTGGTTATATCTAACAAAAGCCAAGATTCACCATAATTCATTTGTTCACCCATTTATTCAACTAATATTTATGAAAGGTATCCTAAGTGTTAGGTCCTCTTCAAGGTACTGAGAATATAGCAAAGAAAAAACTCTTGACTTCATGGGGCTTTGATTTAATAGAAGAGGACCCATCGATCAATCCATACACAGATGGACATTCGTACAGAGATACATAAGTGAATGCTGTAAAGAAACATAAAGTAGGGAAGGGGAGTGGAGAGTGCTGGAGGAGGAGGTTGCGGTTACTAATTAGGGTGGTCAAGGAAGGCCTCAGTGAAAAGTCCATTGGAGTACAGACGCAAAGGTCATAAGGGAGCAAGCCATACAACATTCTAGGAGAAAAGCATTACAAGGTAAACAACAAGACAGCAAGTGCAAAGGCCCTGTGTTACAGCAAAGCGCCACATGGCTGAGGCAGAGCAAATGAAGGGCAATGGGAGAGAGTGAGTCAGACATCACAGGGGCCAGATCACGTGAGGCCCTGAAGGTGAGTATAGGGACTTTGGCTTTTATGTCAGATGAGTTAGAGACCTTTGGAGGACTTTGACCAGGACCACTCCGGTTCAAGTGAGCTATTCTCAGGCTTTGTCTCTATCAGCCTGTGTGCTCTTCAGTTCATAGCCAGAAAATGTAAATGGATGAAATGGCAGGGTAGAGATGATAATGTTAGCCTTGTCTTTCAGCTGTGATGAACACAGTGCTCCCAGGACAACAGAGCTTATTATTAATGTGCAGAAACTGGACCAGTCTGAAGAACACAACACAACACAACACCCAGACTGGAAAGGTGATCCATGGCACTGGGGATGCGGGGGGTGATGTGGTTGTGACCCTGTGAACTGGCAGACCTTGATCAAATAGAAAACATAATGATGCACGTGAGCAGAGCCTTCATCGGACCAGAAGACTCAAACCCTGGTCTTAATGATAGTAAACCTGCAGGCCAGGTGCCCTGCATCTGATGTGGCCCTGTTGATGCTACCAATGGATGGGAATGATCCTAAAGGGTCACTGCTGGGTACATTGTGCCCAGCTGTCTTGACCCTGTCCTCAGCCTCACTCCTCCCCTGAGACTGGATGAGGCTTAGGATGGGCTAAGGGCCATGGTGAGGCGGTACGGAGGCAAGATGGAATGCCACTCTGAGAGGACATGAAGCCAAGAGGTGAGGTGAGAATGGTGGGGAGTGTGGATGTCTCTGGTTCAAAATAATTGGTAGTAAAAGGAAGTATTTTACAGTTTGGAATGAGGTTAAATTCTGGATTAAAAAAGCAGCACCGACATTCTCCATGAATGCATGTTAGCACCAACCTGGCCATGTCATAAGCTATATTTTCTTTAGAAAAATGTCCTGTAACAGCAATAATATTATGTAGAAACTGCAATGTTTAATTCCTTAGGATGTAGGGGATAAAGATTTTAAATCAAATGTTTCGAGCCTATTTTTAATGGCTTCTGTTAGGGAATTTTGAGAGAGGAAAAATAAAAGGGAAATTTGGGAAATTAAGTATTACCACATTCAGCCTGGGTTTTGAGAGAAGGGTCAGAAGAGAGAGAATCCTGGAGATGGAGATTCCAAGGCCCCACACTGGATCCTTCCATTCAGGGAAACTTCTTGGAAAAACAATTGGATGACCACTTGCAGTGGAAATGTGTTTTGAAAATTCTCAGTTGACTGCACATGCGTGCAAACCATAATAAATATCAGAAGGTGCTTGTAAGACAAATGTTGGGGTTGAAAAAAATTAATGAAATGTAGCAGTGCCAAGTTCTCGCTTATTCAGAATTTTGTTAATCCTCCTCATCAGAGTCAATATTAATAATAAGAATAAGTTTTAAATGTGCCTGGGCCCATAGGGAGCCTGGGGATTCCACTCAAATATAAAGGGCAGTTCTTTGCTCATTCATTCCCATTCTCTTCACCTTCTTGACAAATGATGCCTTAAGGAACGGACACTGCCTGGGTGGGAATAATGGTACCAGTAATGACAGCAGAACACTGAGTGCTTTCTGTGAGTCAGGCTCTGTTCTGGCTCCTCACATATGGTCCCTCCTTTGAAGCACAACAAGCATCAGCAAATGTTAGTCCTTAGTCGCACAAAGTACTTTCACTTCAAGAGACGCTGTTTTAATCTACGATTGAATATAGGAAGGAAGCATTTCTCATCCATGTGTGAGCTTTAAACAGAGAATAAAGCAGAGAGAGCTCATACTTTTTTGGAATAGGGAAAATGAAAAGATGTTAGCTCTGAGACTTTGCAGGAAATAGATTGGAAAGGAGGGTGAAACAGATAAGGAAGAAAATGGATTGATAGCTAGAAAGGGTCTGGAGAAAAGTAGTAGTTGGCACTGATTCGCAATGAACTAGGACCAGGCAGACCCGAGGATGCTAGTTAGGGGACATTAAACAGAAGAGATGGGACCAACAGAGGTGGGGACAGTGTGTTCAGCAGGTCAGGAGATGGACAGGTGGGGCTAGAGCATCAAGTGTGCAGTGGAGATGTACTGTCACAAATCTCGGGGACTGGGCAAGTTTGATACTGTTATTCTTGTCTGTTCTTTTAATTTTAAAAAGCTATCATTTTCACTTAACCTATACCATGTAAAAGTTACTTGTATGTGCATAGTTTTAAGTTGAAGATTAGAATAACTCCATGCAGTAGGTACGATACACTTAAACTCTTTCATCATCACTCCTGCAGTTTCAGAAAACCACTTCCTTCTTCCTTTCTTCCTTTTTCCCTCCCTCCTTCCCACCCTTCCTCCCTCTCCCCTTCCTTCCATTAATATTAATCTCTAGCCAAAACTCTAGTTGATGAGAGCACTATGAAACGTTAGCCCAGCTGTTACTTCCAGAAGGTTCAACTGATGTCCTCATACCTTTCATAAACATAATTGAAAAATCTGCTCTTTTGCTGTTTAACTTTGTGATACAACTCTTTTCCTTCACATTCTCCAGCTGGTCAGATACATAAAACTAACAATGCATTCTTTGAGACGTAAACTGGCAGGGACAACATAACTCATCCAGGCAGTGTTTCCTTAGTTTACCCTGTTCCAATCCCAGAGCAGTCTGATGGATCAGAATATAACTGTTCTCTTCCTTTTTTCCCATAAAGGACTGGGGGTCTGCAAGGGATCATTATGAGAAAATCTCACCATTGGTTTCAGAGAGCAGATTACTAAAAGAAAATCTTGCCAAACTGGAATTCCTAGGAAAAAACACTTGCAGGAAATTCAAGAAAAGGGTCAGACATAGCAACACCTGTATCCAGTCCCATGAGACAAAGCTGGTGCTTCTAGAAGAGAACAAAGGCATGGAAGACCTAATTCTGATATCGGTTGGGGCAAAACCAATGAGGATTTCTTCTCATTCTGAGTTCAGAATGGCATATTTTGGAACATGTGCCTGATGCTGAGAGATTTACATTTCCATGGAAGAAAATACAAAATGCAAGAAAAGATAAAGGAAGGAGGGAAGAAAGAAACAAAATCTTTTAGCCCCATCGATTTATGCTTCCTTTTAGCTCCTGCTTTACCACCATATCTTGCTCTGCACTTGCAATTGGGTGATATAATTCCATTTCTGAGTCATTTCTGTCCAAAAATGCAAAAGCTTAGATGTCTATGGAAGCAGAGCCTCTGCTCTTTATGGAGTAAGATATTTCAAAAGTGGCCAATCCTCCAGGGGTAAGTCATTTGGGGAATGCTACCAAGAGGAGGTGCATGCAATTCTCCAGAACCAGAAGTAGAGTGTCTATAGTCTTTGCAGAGCCTTTAAGATGATGTGGGGAAAAGGGATAATATTAATTGAGCCAGGAGTATATTATTAGGGCCTTGTTAAGAAGTGAACTAAATTTCACTCTGATACAAGCTTTTCCACTATCCCAATATATCAAAGGGAAACTCCAAAGTCATAGATGGATGTCTTTGCCCCTAGGAAATATCAAAGAGCTTGGTATCACTAATTCTTTACAGAAATATTTAGACTTATTTTAAGTTTATTACAAGTATCACTAGAATTTTGTTTCTCTTCTATTGTTTCAAAGGGCTTTTAACATCATATGTTTCCCCTCCAATAAATAGTTATTTGGGAGGAAAAAGATAGCATAATTGTACAATAAAAATATTATAGTGTAAACCATGCCTATAGTTATGTCTCTGATTTCATTCCTGATATTGTTTCTTTGTATTTTAAAAATTATTTTGGTAGACAACATTAGTCTTCATTAACCTTGATTCAAAAAACTAGCTTTTGGTTTGATCCTATTGTGTAATTTTTTCTATTTTATTAATTTCTGTTCTCGTCTTCATTTCTCATTTCTTTGAGTTAATTCTATTGTTCTAACTTCTTGACTTGGACTTTTAGCCCATTAACTTTGTAGTCTTCCTTAATTTCAAATACAATCAAGCTCTAATATATTAGTCTCTATTCTGGGACATCTAGTATAAGGCGATAACTGCTTTTCCAAGTTTTATACATGAAGATGTTCATTGCATGTTGTTTATAGCAGTGCAAAGATCTAACAATAAGGAAATTGTCTAGAATGTTCAGTATTCGCCTATTACAATATTATATAATCTAAAATGATCAGAAAGCCCATATGATAAAGTGGGGAAGATATTTTTAATCAAAAAGTAGAGAATATTAAATGACGTTTACCTTTACCAAAAAAATATGTACATATGAACAAGGAGTTAAAAGAATCAGAAAAATTAAGTGATTGTCATTGTTTGAATAGGAGGTTAATTTGGTTTCATATCATTTTTTATAAACTTTAGATGAATAACTTTCAAAACCAAGTGGAGAATTTTTTCCTCAAAGAGAAAATGTTAGTTATTTGAACAATGAGTTGATATAGGCCACTTCATTGTTCCAAAGACAGAGAAGTGAATTATTGTTGTTCATTGATATGGGATTGGAGTAGATAGAGAGGGTAGATGGACTTTGTTTATTTTGATCTTCCTCCTTTGGATTGGCAAGGCAAATTTGCAAAGCAAGCAAATCCGTGATTCCTTTAGCTAAGAATGTGTGCGACAAATGCTTCACATAAAGTCTAGTTTAGACTGTAGATAATCCCACTGCCAGCTGGGCTAAATTATAGTCCCTACTGCAGACGTTGACTAGAGAAATAGGAAAAGATGCAGAATGCATGCACTAATAATAGGAGACCTGAAAACACGATTTATCAGGTGAATAAAAAATAAGTATAGATATAAAAGATCTAAAAAACTTAACTAATAGGACAAATCTTTTGCATTCATATCAAACATGATACCTTGACAACAGAGAATATGCCTTGCTCACTGTTTGGGAAGGAGTTATAAATACAGAAATGGGGAAAACTAGAATGAACCCCGTGAGGGCTGGTAACAGTGGTGCCCAGGAATAATCTACACTGCCTAAGGGGCGCTGATCTAAGTTCTTCCAACTCTATAGGCGTAGCTTAAATTCCTTCTCCATAAACCTTCTTGGAGAATCCATTCCCAATAATTTTTTCTCTTTGGAATTGATAGCTCTTATTGCCTTTACCAGTCACTTGGGAAAAATCAACTGCTCATTATTTCTTTCTATGAAATTTGACTCTTACTCCAACCTTCTGTTAGAACTGTCTTCTTGGAAGTTTTCATAATCACCAAATTCAACATTGTTTTTCTCAGATCTGAATTTCTAACATTGGCTTTCATGGCTCCTCATAAAAGTGGCTGATCCAAGACTGGAGAAGGGTAGGTGTAAGATAAGCCTGGAACATTTTGTTATACCAGAAAGGAAAGACATATTCAATAAGCTGATGGGAAATGTCATAAGTAGAAAAGATCCATCTTAAAGGGGCTCTCACTGGCCAAATATGCAACAACTTGAACATCAAAATAATTTGGTATAGTAATAAGTTATAAACTATTGAGAAAATTAAAATTCATGAGTCTATACTTATGAGAGAGGGAGGAGGAGGAGGAAGATGAGGATGGGGGATTCCCTTTTTTTTTTTCCTGAAGAAGGTTTGCCCTGTGGTAACATCTGTGCCAATCTTCCTCTATTTTTTAGTATGTGAGCCGCCAGCACAGCATGGCCACTAACAGAGTGGTGTAGGTCCATTCCTGGGAACCAACCCCAGGCCACCAAAGCAGAGCACGCTGAACTTAACCACTAGGCCACCAGGGCTGGCCCTGGGAGACTCTTGTGCACCGTAGAATACCACATGGCAATGGTGAATGTGAAGAGAGTGCTAGAGTTCAAAAATCATTATTTTGCTACCATCATAGTGAAGCTTGGATTAGGCAAGAATTATCAATGGATGTTAAACCAAGGGGAAATTTTAATAAGCGTAATATTTCCATAGTCTTAAAGTGTCTCTCCACGGACTTATTATTAGTTATAAGAGAGAAAAAAGTCACTATATATTGGAGACATCCACAACACCTTGACAGATGATCAAATTAAATCACCAATAAGGGAAACAAAGACATCAAAGCCACCTATGTAGTTTTCTGGGGGAGGGAATATAAAGTGAACATTTCTGGATAGATATTTTATGTATAAAATATATTTTAAAATATGTTTTTATATATAGGGAATATATATATATATATACATATATACTATATCTTTTTTTCCAGGTTTATTGAGATATAATTGACATACAACATTGTGTAAGTTTAAGATGTACAATGTGATGATTTGAGGCAGGTATATATTGCTAGTGATTAGCATAATAAGGGTAGCTAACACATCCTTTACTTCACATAATTGCCATTTTGTTGTGGTGGTGATGAAAACATTTAAGAGCTACTCTCTTAGCAACTGTCAAGTATACAGTACTGCATTGCTAACTATAGTCACCACACTGTACATTAGATCCCCAGAACTTATTCACCTTATAACTGGAAGTTTGTACCTTTGGCAAGTACTACCTCATTTCCCCCATGCCCTGGCCCCTGTCAGCCACCAAACAATTCTCTGTTTCTGTGACCATAAAGCCCTCGAGATTCATCTATGTTGTTGTAAATGGCAGGATTTCCTTCTTTTTATGGCTGAATAATATTCCATTGTGTGTTTGTGTCTTTCTATTTTCTTTTTCCATTCATCCATCAGCGGACACTTATGTTGTTTCCTTGTCTTCACTATTATGAATACTGCTGCAATGAACATGGGGGTGCAGATACCTCTTCAACACAGTGATTTCATTTCCATTAGATACATACCCAGAAGTGAGATTTCTGGATCATATGGAAGTTCTATTTTTAATTTTTTGAGGAACCTCCATACTATTTTCCATAGTGGCTGCACCAGTTTACATTCCCATCCACACTACACAAAGTTCCCATTTCTCCACATCTTCACCAACACTTGTTATGTCATTTTTTTGATGATAGCCATTCTCAGAGCTCCAGTGGTGTAATCAGTTAACATGCAATAGTTACGTGATGACAGCCATTCTAACAGGTGTGAGGTGATATCTCATTGAGATTTTGATTTGCATTTTCCTGATGATTAGTGATGTTAAGCACCTTTCCATGTAGCTGGTGGCCATTTGCGTGTCTTTGGGAAAACGTTTATTTAGGTCCTTTACTTATTTTTTAATTGGTCTATTCATTTTTATGCTACTGAGTTATATGAGTTCTTTTTATGTTTTGGATATTAACTCCGTATCAGAAATAGAGATGACAAATACTTTCTCTCATTCCTTAGGTTGCTGTTCATTTTGTTAATTGCTTCCTTTGCTGCGCAGAAGCTTTTTAGTTTGATGTCACACTTTTTGGTATTTACTTTTGTTGCTTATGCTTTTGGTGTTATATCCAAAAAGTCATTGACAAGACAAATGTCAAGAAGCTTTTCCTCTGTTTTCTCCTAAGAATTTCACAGTTTCAAGTCTTACATTTAAGTGCTTAATCCATTTTTGAATTAATTTTTGTGAGTGGTATAAGATAGGGGTCCAGTTTTATTCTTTTGCATGTGTATATCCAGTTTTCCCAACATCATTTATTGAAGAGACTATCATTTCCCTGTTGAGTATGCTTGACTCCCTCATTAAATGTTAGTTGACCATATGTGCATGGGTTTATGTCTGGGCTCTCCATTCTGTTCCATTGGTCTGTGTCTGTTTTTAATGCCGGTACTGTACTGATCTGATTACTATAAACTTATGATACAGTTTGAAATCAAGAAGTGTTATGCCTCCAGCTTTGTTCTTTCTCAAGATTGCTTTTAGCATTCAGGGTCTTTTGTAAAGGTAGTAGATCAACCAACTATGAAGATAATATGAAGGTCAAAAGACACAAAAGTCCTAAAATTATTTATTTCCATAATAAGAGGGCAATGGCTACACACACACACAAAAGAGGTTAGGTATGATATGAGAAACATAAAATGTGGGAGGAGGGGAGTAAAAGCATGGAGCTTTTAGCAAGAGGTCAAACTTAAGAGACCATCAACTTAATATAGATTGCTACACACGTAGGTTATTATATACAAACCTCATGGTAATCACAAACCAGAAACCTATAATAAATATACAAAAATTAAGAGAAAGGAACCCAAACATAATACTACAGAAAGCCATCTAACCACAAGGGAAAAGGCCAAGAGAAGAGGAAAGGAACAGAGAAGAACTACTAAAACACTCAGAGAAAAAGTAACAAAATGGCAGTAAGTAGATTGTTATCAATAACTACTTTAAATGTCAATGGACTAGATGCTTCAATCAAAAGGCATAGTGTGGCAAATTGGGTAAAAGTACAAGATTCATATATATGCTGCATACAAGAGACACACTTAAGTCATAAAGACAGTCACAAACTGAAAGTGAAGGGATGAAAAAAGATACTCCATGCAAACGGCAATGAAAAGAAAGCTGGGGTAGCAATTCTTATATCAAACGAAAGACTTTAAAACAAAAACTGTAACAAGGACAAAAAAGGGCACTACACAATGATAAAGGGAACAATCCAACAAGAGGATATAACACTTGTAAATATCTATGCACCCAACATGGAGCATCTAAATATGGAAAGCAATTATTAACAGACATAAAAGGAGAAATAGACACAACACAATAATAGTAGGGGACTTTAACACTCCACTCACACCAATGACTAGAACATCCAAACAGAAGATTAATAAGGAAACATTGACCTTAAATGACACATTAGACCAGATGGACTTAGTAGATATATACAAAACATTCCATCCAAAAACTGCAGAATGTGTATTCTTTTCAAATGCACATGGAATGTTCTCCAGGATAAATCACATTTTAGGCCACAAAACCAGTCTCAATAAATTTAAGAAGATTGGAATAATACCAAGCATCTTCTGTGACCACAATGGCATGAAACTAGAAATCATCTACAGGAAGAAAATCAGAAAAGCCACAAAAATGCAGAGATTAAACCAAATGCTACTGAACAACAATTGGGTCAATGAAGAACTCAAAGGAGAAATCAAAAAATATCTGGAGACAAATGAAAATGAATATATGACACGCCAAAATTTAGGAGATAGCAAAAGCAGTTCTAAGAGGGACATTTATAGCAATACAGTCCTACTTAAACAAACAAGAAAAATCTCAAATAAACAATCTAACAGTGAACATAAAGGAACTGGAAAAAGAAGAACAAACAAGACCCCAAATCAGCAGAAGGCAAGATAATAAAACTCAGAGCAGAAATAAATGAAATACAGACTAAAAAAACAATAGAAAAAAAACCAATGAAACTAAGAGCTGGTTATTTGAAAAGATAAACAAAATTGAAAACTCGTAGCTAGACTCATCAAGAAAAAGGGAGAGAAGGCTCAAATAAATAAAATCAGAAATGAAAGAGGAGAAATTACAACAGACATCTCAGAAATACAAAAGATAAGAGAATACAATGAAAAGATATAGGCCAACAAATTGGATGATCTAGAAGAAATAGATAAATTTTTAGAATCATATAATCTTCCAAAACTGAATCAAGAAGAAATAGAGACTTTGAATAGACCAATCACCAGTAAGGACATCAAAAGAGTAGACAAAATCCTCCCCAAAAATACAAGTCCAGAGGCCAGCCCAGTGGCATAGTGGTTAAGTTCATGTGCTCCACTTCGGTGGCCCAGGGTTCATGGATTCAGATCCTGGGCATGGACCTACATACTGCTCATCAATCCATGCTGTGGTGGTATCCCACATACAAAATAGAGGAAGATTAGCACAGATCTTAACTCAGGGACAATCTTCCTCACCAAAACAAAAATTAAAATAAAATAAAAGTCCAGACTAGACGGCTTCCCTGGTGAATTCTACCAAACATTCAAAGAAGACTTAATACCTATCCTTCTCAAACTCTTCCAACAAATTGAAGAGGAAGAGAAAGTTCCCAACTCACTCTATGAAAGCAATATTACCCTGATACCAAAACTAGATAGAGACAACACAAAAAAAGAAAATTACAGGTCAATATCACTGATGAATATTGGCACAAAAATCCTCAATGAAATATTAGCAAATCGAATACAACAATACATTAAAAAAAATCATACAACATGATCAAGTGGGATTCATTCCAGGGATGCATGGATGGTTCAACATCCACAAATCAATCAATGTGATGCACCGCATTAACAAAATGAAGAATTAAAATCACATGATCATCTCAATAGATGCAGAGAGAGCATTTGACAAGATACAGCATCCACTTATGATAAAAATTCTGAATAAAATGAGTATAGAAGTACCTCAACATAATAAAGGCCATATATGACAAACTTACAGCTAATATCATTCTCAATGGAGAAAAACTGAAAGCTATCCCTCTAAGAACAGGAACCAGACAAGGATGCTCACTTTCACCACTCTTATTTAACAGAGTATTGGAAGTCCTAGACAGAGCAATCAGGTAAGGAAAAGAAATAAAAGGGATCCAAACTGAAAAGGAAGAAGTGAAACTGTCACTACTTGCAGATGACAGGATTTTATATATAGAAAACCCTAAAAAATTCACCAAAATACTTTTAGAAATAATAAATGAATGTGGTAAAGTTGCAGGATACAAAATCAACATACAAAAATCAGTGGCGTTTCTATACACTAACAATGAAGTAGCAGAAAGAGAAATTAAGAATACAGTCTCATTCACAATTGCAAGCAAAAAATAAAATATCTAGGAATAAATTTAACCAAAGAGGTGAAAGATCTGTACACTTAAAACTATAAAACATTGTTGAAGGAAATTAAACAAGACACAAGGAAATGGAAAGATATTCTGTGCTCTTGGATTGAAGAATTAACATAGTTAAAATGTCCATACTTCCTAAAGCAATCTACAGATTCAATGCAATCCTTATCAAAGTTCCAACGACATTTTTCACAGAAATAGAACAAAGAATCCTAAAATTTATATGAAACAACAAAAGACCCTGAATAGCCAAAGGAATCCTGAGAAAAAAGAACAAAGCTGGAGGTATCACACTCCATGATTTCAAAGTATGGTACAAAGCTATAGTTACCAAAAGAGCATGGTACTGGCACAAAAACAGACACACAGATCAATGGAATAGAATCAAGAGCCCAGAAATAAACCTACACATCTATGAACAGCTAATTTTCAACAAGGGAGCCAAGAATATACTATGGAGAAGGAAATTCTCTTTAAAAAATGTTGTTGGGGAAACTAGACAGCCACATATAAAAGAATGAAAGTAGGCCATTATCTTACACCATACACAAAAATTAATTCAAAATAGATTAAAGACTTGAATGTAAGACCTGAAACCATGAAATTTCTAGAAGGAAACATAGACAGTATGCTCTTTGACATCAGTCTTAACAACATATTTTCAAGTACCATGTCTGACCAGGCAAGGGAAAAAATAGAAAAAATAAACAAATGGGACTACATCAAACTAAAAATCTTCTGCACAGCAAAGGAAACCATCAACAAAGTGAAAAGACAACCTAACAATTGGGAGAAGATATTTGCAAACTATATATCTGATAAGGGGTTAATATCCAAAATATGTAAAGAACTCATACATCTCAACAACAAAAAAGCTAATTACCTGATTAAAAAATGGGCAAAAGATCTGAACAGACATTTTTCCAAAGAAGATATACAGATGGCCAACAGGCACATGAAAAGATGTTCAACATCACTAGTTATCAGGGAAGTGCAAATCAAAACTTCAATCAGATATCACCTCATGCCTGTCAAAATGGCTATAATTAACAAGACAAGAAATAACAAGTGTTGGAGAGGATGTGGAAAGAAGGGAACTCCCATACATTGCTGGTAGGAGCGCCCACTGGTACAGCCACTGTGGAAAACAGTATAGAGATTCCTCAGAAAATTAAGACTAGAACTATCATACCATCCAGCTATTCCACTGCTGGGTATCTGTCCAAAGAACATGAATGGGTAAGGATATATACACCCCTATGTTCATTGCAACATTATTCACAATAGCCAAGCCTTGGAAGCAACCTAAGTGCCCAGCAAGAGACGAATGGATAAAGAAGATGTGGATATATACACAACAGAATACTACTCAGCCATAAAAATGACGAAATCTTGCCATTTGTGACAACATGGATGGACCTTGATGGTATTAGGCTAAGTAAAATAAGTCAGAGGGAGAAAGTCAAATACTGTGTGATCTCACTCATAAATAGAAGATAAAAACAATGGCAAACACACACATAGAAACAGATACTGGATTGGTACTTACCAGAGGGTAAGGGAGGAGGGTGGAGGGTGAAAGGGGTGATTAGGTACACGTGTCTGGTGATGGATGGTAATTAGTCTTTGGGTGGTGGACCTGATGTAATCTACACAGAAATCAAAAGATAATGATTTTCACCTGAAATTCACATAATGTTATAAACCAATGATAATGCAATTTAAAAAAGTCGAAGTAGGAGGAAGAAGAGGAGGAGGAGAAGAAAGAAGAAGAAAAAGAGCTTTAAAAAAAGCAAAGACAGCTTAGTATAGTGTTGTATGTAAATATCAAATGAGTCATAGAATATGTACTATAGGAGTCAAAAACTGAGAGAGATTTTTATGGCTTGGATGATTGGGGGAAGATTAGGCAACAAGCCAGCCTTAATCCAGTTTTTGAAGGACAGGACAGATGTACATTAAAGGCAGAAAGGAAAAGGAAGTATACTCTAGAACATGGAGAAAATACAAGCTTAAGTATGGATATGGGATTAAGGAATGTGCCTCAGAAGATGGTGGATTACAAACATTGGAATCACCTAGAAAAGTTCTAGATTTTGGTTGAGGCCTGAAAATACGTATTTTTTTAAAAAAACAATCTCAGGAGCTTCTTAGGTAGTCAGCCATGGATGGGTTCTTGTAAAAGAATAAAATAGAATTGGTCTGGAAACCCAATCCTGAGGAGAGATTGTAGCAGGCTTAAATTCTGATGAAAGGTGACCTCATGCCAATCCAAGAGAGTATTGTTCTATGTTTTTCGTTGAGGATGGTGACCTCATGCACTTGAGAGTGTTACCAGGGATGTTATCAGGCAATTACATGCAAGAGGAGCTAAAGGGAGATAGACTCAGCAGTTGAGAGCTAGAAATAAATACATAGGAGGAAGACGTTTTAAAAATCAAGACAAATGATTATGTGGAGGACGTTGCTAGAGATGCAAAAAGTTTCGATTGGTTGCTTGCGAGAATGATAGAACTAGTGATGGAAATGGGGAGAAAAAGAGGATTTTTTTAGGTAAAATGTTAAACCTGGGTTTAGATGCGTTGAGTCTGAGGTATATTATCCAATCGGAAAAGTTCAGTAGCCTTAGAGGAAGGTTTGACCTAACGGCACTGATTTTGAGAGTTCTGTGCACAGGAGAGACACGGAAGCTGCAGGTGGTGTGAGAATTTCTGCTTCCCAAGATCTGGATTTTTAGGACGCGATCATAGTTAATGAAATAGTGGAAACAAAAGGAGACAGTGAAGGACACAGAAGTCAACGAACTAGGCAAACCAGAGTTAACTAGCAGCATATTTCTAAAGTGAAGGAAAAAACAGGTTTTAGACTTACCGGTTGATGCCGCAGGTCACGCCCCAGTTGGCCAGCCTTATAATTGGGCTGTGGTCGACCTTAAAAACCTTCATCATTAAGAGGCAGTACACCATTTCTGAAGGCAGAAACAATGAAATGAACAGCGTACTTACATACTTTCAGGCGTGCCTACACCTGAAAAGGATACAGCCTCCTTTTTCTACTCATTCTTTCTACCCAGAATGTGGGATGTCCTAAACCAGCCACGCCTAAAGGTGGCGCTCTTTTCCCTTATTGCTCTTTCCTGATTCCACCCGCCATTTCTCCTCACCAGTGGATATCCTCTGCATGCTACTATACTACAGGCCTTGGTAAGATGGGATGTCTTGCCTTTAAATAAAGCCTGAAGTATTGGTTAATACATTGGACCCAATATTCTAATTGCTGAATCAAGATCATGTTTTGCAACTTAAAGTTTAAAGTGATTTACTACTACTTAAGAGTGACCAGGATGGTCAATGAGCCTGCCAGAGATTTTACCCGATGGAAAGGGATAAATACATGTTAAAGGGACATTGGGAAGTAAACTTAAAATTGCATTTTGAGCATCTATCATGAGTAGTACTTGCTTAATATACCAAAAATGTCCTGTTGTATTTCAAAGTTAGTGTACTATTCAACAAATATTTATTGAGTCTCACTCTTTGCTAAGCACTATTTAGAAACTGAAAGTACCGTTTTGAACTAAACAGACACTGTGCCTACCCTGAAGCATTTTATCTATTCAGGGAGCTGACATCCAGGTGCTCCACCATCTAACCAAATTTGAGAACCACTGTATTCAGGTGAAAAAGGGATTCTTCACAAGTCTAGCCTGTCTGGACTTGGGATCATGCGTGGAAACAGGAGTGATGTTCTAGTTGGAGAAATCTGATAGAGCTGATCATTTAAATTAGTGACTTTCCTCTTTAGATGAAACAGCAGTGACAGCAGGTTTCTCCTTATCCAAGGAAATCCCCTTAAAACTGGTATTTTTTTTTAAGGTATGCTTTTCAGTGAGGAAGATTGGCCCTGAGCTAACGTCTGTCGCCAATCTTCCTCTTTTTTTTTTTTTTCCTGCAAAGCCCCAGTACATAGTTGTGTGTCCTAGCTGTAGGTCATTCTTGTTCTTCTATGTGGGATGCCACCACAGCATGGCCTGATGAGTGGTGTGTAGGTCTGCGCCCAGGATCCCGACCAGCAAACCCCAGGCTGCGAAAGCAGAGCACATGAACTTAACCACTCAGCCCTGGGGCGGGCCACAAAACTGATATTTCAAAACTTGGTTAATTGTTGCTGTGAAAGCCACTGAGCGGATGTAGTTAATGTTTGCCATTTAGACAACCAGGAAATCTGAATCTCAAGGGAATGTATCAAAAATTCAAAACTCATTAGAAATTAATCATGGTGGTAGCAGCAGCAGCAGTCAAGCAGCAGAATCTAGAGAAGGCAGTAGTGAGTGCAGGGCAGTATCAAGGGCCCTGTGGCAGTGATCTCCAATGGCAGCAGGGGAGTGAGCACCTCCAGGGGTGTCCTGGGGCACAGTTTCAATGCTGGTTCCTGCTACCCAGCTCTCTCGCCTCGTGACATTTCCCAAGCCTGGTTTCCCGCCTTCCTTTCAGTTCTGTGAGTAAATTTCAAATCTTTCCAATAAATTCCTTTTCTGTTTACAATAGCCAGAGTTGGTTTCTGTTGCTTGCAATCAAGAATGCTAACTGATACAGGAAACAAGCTGGTACTTTGCTCCTGGATGGGTGGTCCCAGATGAATTATTATTCTCTGTTCACAAACTCAATTTGAAGTGAGACAAGGCGGAAGCATTTTCTCCTTTTCGTGGCTCTGAGGAGCAATTAGTTACGCATGCCAAGCTTAAAGTAAAGAACAAGATCGAACCATTCTCTTTCAGTTGGGCCAGACTATTTATTGCAGAGACTGGTCTATCTGACAATTTAAGAACACCTGGAATTTATTGAAGACCTACCATAAAACAAGCCCTTTGTTAGATGTTGTCACATGTCTGCTTAATTCCTCCATTCATTGTGTGAAGAAAGCATTATTATTTCCATTTTACAGAAGCTCAGAGAAATTATGGTACTTACATAAAGTCATGCAACTCATGTGTGGTGGAGAATGACTCCAAAGTTCATTCTCTTTCACTACATCTCTGTGTAGATGGAATACAGGAAACCAGGTTCACGTGGTTCCGAATGTGTCTGGTCTCCGGCATGGGAGCTGGTGCTCTGAACTTAATGTTCCAACTGCCCACTGAGCCGTGACCTCAGGAAGGAGGAGTGGGGGTGGGGACTGAGTAGACAGTTCTCAAAACCTGCTAACATCACAGTCCCCTCTATCCTCACCCCCAACACCCAGTGTAGGAATCATACTGGGGGCTGGTGCTCCAGTCAACCTGTGAGACTGCTTCCCAGACCTTAGTTTTAGGAAAACTGCCTTCTTATTTCCCCCCCATTTCCTGGGATATAATCTATAATAAACAAAAGTTCAAACGCCTTCTGGTATTTTCCTGCCTCTATCACTGCTGTTTATTTTCCTTTAGAAATGACCTACTTTAAGGACTCTATTCAGTGTTAATGAGCTGTGGCATCGTGTAAGATACCTTGTGAAATTCTGAAGTTTTCCACATTTTCTTCAGTAATCTGTGGAAATGTGGAAATCTGTGAGAAATACAGAGGCTTCCATATGAGAAACACAAGGGGTCAGATTATTTTCTTTTGAAAGAGGGAAGTGTGACAAAGACCCTTAGAAACAGAAATTGAACAAAAAACAAATGATAAATTGTACATTCTATGGATGACTAGCATGGTTTTCAATTTGATAAGAGAGACAGGAGTGTTACTTCTTATTCTACTTGTTTGAGAACAATAGAAGGGTAGCTTGCATTGCTTGCAATGGTGTCCTTCTTAATTAAGGTCACATAATCTGTCCTACACTTTGAAACATAAATAAAGACATACAAACCCCAAGCTATTAATAAACATAGGTATTCCCACACAGGAGCAAAGAGAGGAAAAGTCAGCATCAGACGTGAAAAGGAAAGAGATCATCTTCAAGCTTCTTCCTCTTCCTAAGATACTATGAGAGGTTGACTATGAGGAGCAAATGATAACTGAATTTTCCTAGAATAGTGTAACTTGTATATTTTCAAACTATTCTGCTTAAAAATAGCAATGATGTGAACTCAGAGACCTCACATTCAGGTTTATATCTGTTAAGCATCTGATCTCAGGGACTATTCTTCTCCCCACCCCTGCCACTTTTTTTTTTTTATCAAATCACCTACATTTTTAACACAAAACTTTCTATGAGTAAGAAGGCATGATCGAATTTATAGGTTACACTTATATGGCCATAAAGCCCTATTTAGAACCCTGCGTGACTCTTTTTTAAACATATTCAGGCATTATCTCGAGTTAATACTTGTTAATGTGCTCATTTATGGTAACAGATGAGTTTGTTCTTTACTCAATGGGTCAGCTCTACCACCACAGGTGACCGAGTTTGGTAACGGCAAAAGGTTATAAACGTGGAGCAAAGGCAGTTGCTCAATAGATCAGTTTAATATGCATGAAGGACTTGCATTACTGCAAAAATGTCCCTCAGAATCATGCCAGAGTATTCATAAGTCAGGACATGCCTTTCTGCTGTTGGGTTCTATTTTCAACATCTCATGTTTATATTCAACTTGAAATCTAATTTTCATAAATGCCTGGGTTTAAAATAGGCTGTGGGTTTAAATAAAAGAACAGGATTGTTCTTGTAAAATAATAACCAGGCTTTTGACTCCCCAGGTCTTTCACTAAGCTGTCACTTTGTGATAGTCATTTGGTCACATGATTAATTTTATTCTGTCATACAGAGAACCACTAAATTAGAGTAATGGATTGTACCTTCAATTAGACTCCATGTAACCTTGCATCCCTTAAAAACCGAATAGATGAGAATGCTATAAAGCGCAATTTTTCATAATGGCTCTATTTTCCCACTGCGTACCTTCATAAGGTTGTAAACCTGATCCCATGGGAAAGTATTTAACTCCATGATGCTCTTCCAGAAAACTTTAAGTGCTGGATTTTAAAATATTTGCTTACCAAACAAAAAAAATCAAGTCATAAGGGAAGATCTTGGAATGAATTATTTTTGCTTAACTCACTTGCTTTTCAAATGTGTGAAAATGAACAAACGTCACCTATATAGAGATTCATTTATTAAGGAAGAATGTACAAGAGTTACTAAATAAGAATTTGGAAGTGAGCGTGGCTGTTCCAGATTCTGCCCTTTGCCTGTGGACACTGTGGGTGAGCACCTTCGACACTCAGAGGCCACCTTCAGATTCTGTTACCAACTCAGGACAGAGGAAGGTGGATTTCTCATCCCCGGAATCCTAAGAAAGTACTTTTACTGGCACATATTTCTTGTTACCTAGTAAAACTTTTTTTTTGTTGAGGGAAATTCGCCTTGAGCTAACATCCATGCCAATCTTCCCCTATTTTTTAGTATGTGGGCCACCAGCACAGCATGGCTGCTAACAAAGCGGTGTAGGTCCACGCCTGGGAGTCAAACCTGGGCTGCCAAAGTGGAGCATGCTGATCTTAACCACTAGGCCACCAGGGCTGGCTGCTGTAAAACTTTAGGTGGGCTCTAACTCTTGTTGTGTTCCCTCCTGTCTATAAAAAGAGGTATGTCTCTGGGGTACCATGCCACTGTGAAGGCTATTAACACTATTTTTGGTAAAAATCAGAGTTCATCGTCATCTATTTCCCCTCATATTTCTGAGGCATCTTTGGGTACCTCTTTTCTTCAACTTACTCCATTCTTTGAAAACTTGGTTTGTATTAATAGCAGACTAGCCATCTGTCCCAAACTCATTAAACATCTTAGACCTTTAGAAATGGAAAATTTCTTAATCTGATACATTCTGAATATTTGCACTTTAAATATAAAGCAGGGGAAAAGATCAAGAGAGAAAAGTAAGTGTGGAAACAAAGATGTTATGGTGAAAATTATGAACACACCATTAAGAGATGAGGAACAATGTCAAAATCTTTAAAAAAGATAACTTAATTTCCAAAGTTGTGCATGTTTTTGGTTCTAAAATCAGGCATGCTGTGCTATATAATTACTTATCACATTGGATATTCATTGATTGGAAAATGATACTGATGCTGAGAATTCAATAGTAAAGTACCTTGACGATATAAATATATCTTTAAGATATATATACAGCTGGCATTTATATTTATATATAAAATCTTCTTCTCTCCCCCACTCTACCCTCTACTCTAATATTTAACATTGGGCCAGCACACACTCTAAGTATTTAGTCAGTACTTGCTGACTTTTGAGTCTTCAATTCTGTTTACTTTCCTCAGCAGCTATAGAACACAGCCAAGAAAGTGGTAATTTCTGTTTCCCTGAAGGGCATAAAAATGTAATTGACTTCATCATCCATTCCTTATGCACCAACTCTTTTTGAAGATGAAAAGAAACTGGAGGGTGAAAGGATGGAAGTTTTGTGCATGATGAGCATGTTAGAACTGCCACGGGGTTTCTTTTTTATTAGTATTAATTTAACTATTTCAGATGACAAAAATTGTTGAGGGTAAAGTCTTAAAGAGTAATAAGTCAAATTGCTTTTATTCCTTTGGGAGCTCACTCTCCTCTTCACTCTGCTCACTGATACAACGGAACTCAACAGAATATCTACGGTTCCAAATTTCACATAAACTGTGCAAATCAAGTTAAAGGCAATGATATAATTGCCAAAAAATAAATCTTTTTAAAGCTTAATTTAGTTAAAAAGAAAAATGAAGTTACCATAATTATTGTGTAATTACACTGGAAGGTTTTTGCCGTTTAAGTTCAGAATTAAGCTTTCTTATTACTAGTTTAGGTCCCATGCACCATTCGTAGAGGGAGTGGTCTCAGCATATGGGGACCTAACTAATGATCAGGAATGATCTTCCCTCTAGGCATGCTGGTTTTATCTGGTCCCTATTTCCTTCACTCCATGAGTTCTTAGGCATCATGGAGCTGTGGGTTCTCAATAAATGCTGATTGAATGTATCAAGATGTGAAAGGCAGCAAGTGAAGGAATCAGGCTAGAAATTGTCTCGCTGTGTTCTTCATAGAATAGGTGCCGTTTGAGTATGTGCTCCTTTGACAATAAAATAAAATCAAACGACATCACATCAGGTCAGTTTGGTTTGGTTCATTCTGACACAAGAAAATTTCCAGTGATTCATCTGAGCAATATTTCTCCTTCTTCCCAGATCTGATGAATGACAATTGCAATTTATAAATGTTTTTGATCCGCTCGCTTAAGCAATGGTGTATTCTCAGGCAGAACATCATCAAAGGCGTACAATTTCAGAGTACATTCATCCAGCCATTAGCTTTACTACAACTTTTCCTACTCTTGTTAGAAATTATAAAACACATGAGTGGAAAATGTCTAATTCAGAATCAGAACCCCAGTAGAGGTCAAAGAAAGAGTCGTAAATTGTGGCCAATTTTAAAAAGAAAGAGTCACTCAGAGCAATGCGGATTCATTCATTCAATGTAATCTCACAGGGGTTACTGGAGCCTAGAAAGCGTGATTCATTCTTCTAATTTAATGGTTCTTAGTACAGCAGAATAAATTAACAACTAAGTACTAAGGATTGTATTAGGCCCCAGGGCTACAGCAGAAAACAAAACAGACAAAAATCCTGCCCTTTTCAAATTTACCTTGTTGTACAAGGAGACAGGCAATAAACAGATAACCATATTGTCATAAATTATTTACTTTAAGATACACGTTTTTGCACATTTTACCACCTCAGAGACTTGTTTGTGTCTTATAGTTGCTGTTGGCCTGGTGTCAATCAAGATGTAGTGGTTCACATGCATCAAAACTGTAGAGTGAAGTCAGCAGTTTGGAGCAAAATCCTGGAGACACCAGTAGAGCGCTCCTGAGAAATGCGTCACCACACCTCCTGATGGCACCAGGGATGGTGTTGTCCGGAGAAACCGTGTCCGTGAGTCTGAGTTACAGCATCCAGAACAGCTGAACCCTGAATATGATGCCGTTTTAGGAATATCTTAAAAATTTATTTTGCTGATATTTTCCTCTTGAGTTTGCACCATAGTGATATGTAACAAAAACCAATGTCTAGATAAGTCTTAAATAGCTCTTTCAGGGAGTATAAAATAATTTTGAAGTAATAAGAAAGCAATGTGTCAATCATATTGGCAGCAATTTTTAATTTAATTAATTTCTTAGTGGTACATAAAATTATGGAGTTTTTTGTAACTGATGGTTTCTGAGATGTGAGGAAATATGTTTGTATGTGAGATAGTAATAAATGCTTCAGAGAACACTAAGACATAGGAAGGCAAGTAGGGAATCCCGTGGAGTAGGACAGTTTGCAGTTTGAATCAAGGTAGGCAAGGAAGCCCACCAAGAAAGCGACGTTTAAATAAGACTTGAAGAAAGATCGAGCTGTGCAGACAGCTGAAAAAAGAATATTCCAGGCAGAGTGCACAGCTAGTGCAAAGGCCCTAAACAGGAGCATACCTGGCTTATTTGAGAAATAGCAAGGAGGTCATATGACTGGAGTGGAATGAGCAAGGGGTAGAGTAGGAGGAGATGAGCTTGAAAGTTAATTGGGACTAGCTCACACCGGACCCTGTAGGAGACTGTAAGGAGGTACTCTGAGATTATAAGGATTTTCACATTTAATCCAAGTGACATGGTGATCCATCAGAGCATTTTGTGCAGAAGAATAACATGACATGGCTTGCATATTTAAAGGATCACTGAAGCTCCTTGATGGAGAAAGACTGAAGGAAGACAAGATAGAATCAGGGAAAATGGCTAGGAGGCAATCACTATAAACAAGCGGAAAGTGATGGCGGCTCGGACCAGTGGGGTTAATGCTGTGGAGATCATGAGAAGTGACTGGACTCATGACTCGTTTTGAAGGTAGATCCCAAAGGTTTTGCTGATAATTTGGGTAAGGAATATGAGAAAAAAAGAGTCAAGGTGACTCCAAGGTTTTTCATCTTAGCAACTACGAAGATAAAGTTAGCACTAACTAAGATGGGGAAGACAAGCAGAGAAACAGATTTGGTGGGGGTAGCAGGAGTTGATTTTTAACCATAAGTTTGAGATGGCTATTAGATATCCAAGATGTCATGTACATAATCCGATATGTGAAACTGGAGTTCTCACTATTAGTCTTTTGCCAAAATTTCCCCAGGCATCTATTCATTGGCTGGAGTATGTCCTCTTGTAGTTTCCTTGACGAAGAGTAATTTTTCCATTGGGTCTCAGGTTCATGTGAATAATATTCCCTTGGTTCTCACATGTTCAAAACTATCTGTAATATCAAGTCCTGGAGAGAATGTCTAACAACAGGATCTATCAATCACTGGTTACAATGTAAATTGGTACAATTACTGTGGAAAATAGTTTGGTAACACATTTTAAGATTGAACATTTACACACTCTAAGAGCCACCAATTCTACACCAACAATTATGACAAATAATTAGAGGACATGCATAAAAAGATTCATAATAGGATTGTTGCAGTAGCAAAACCTTTTCAACAAATGCAAAAGCTATTCAACAAAACAATAGACGAATAGCAGTACATTTCCACAATGGAATGAATATTATGTAGTAGTCAAAATGAATGATCTACAGCTAAATCCAACAATATGAACCAATCAGCAATTTACCATATTTCCTCTATTCTAACTTGTGCAGTTTTTCTTGTAACATCTCAGAAAGCTTACTTGGCAGAATTTTTTTTTATTAGTCATTGAGCCGGCTAAGATATTGTCCCTCAGCTTCAAATTCACTCTTCGATAATCTGCTTTGTGATATAGGCATGAGAGACTGCAGCTCACATTTGTGCTTTGCCAGCTGGCTCTGTTCAAAGTTTTGGCAATAGGAAGCACTAGAGGAGGTTCGGCACTAGAGGAGGAAGAAGGGACTTGCTCCTCCTCTTGGCTTTCTGTTTTCTGTCCCTGTGATCCCCTGCGAAGGAATCTTTCTTCACAGGAGCAGTGGCACTTCATTCCTGTGGCAGCAGGTGAATCCAGCTTGTAGTTTTCCATCCCTTGCAGAACCAGTTTGGTAAAACCACCTCCCCAGAGGCAGCCACCCGCTTCTCAGAGGCCTGGGCCAGAGCTCGAGGGAGCCCTCTCCTCTGGGTCAGAGATGCCTGCACCGATGGAGCACTGCTTCCTCCTCGAAGATCTCACTGTCAGCCCCGTAAGGCTGCTTTTCCAAGTTCATCCCTGATTCAAGGTGGTTTCTCCAGCCAGCCCTGCACTCCTCTAGTGCTTTACCAATTACTGCAACCAGGAGACAGAACTTGCCTTCCAAGGTAATGCCCACACCTTTCGGGTATGTATTTTGTTGATGCTTTCTGAAATATGCGAACTCTAGATCTCCCAGACACCTTCCACATCTTTCTTCTCATCCTTTCCCAGTCCTTTTAACCTCTTTGATCTAACCCTCACTGAAGCACTTCCCTTGTAGGGGGAAACATTCCTCTTTTGAAGGAGTAATCCTCTAGCGATTTCGGAGGTGCACCACCGCTAACCCCTCCGTACTTTCCATTATTCCCGATGCTTCCCATCTGGCTTCCTGTAGAGTTTCACTGGCCTTAGCTGTTCTTAAATGTAAATGGAGTTAACAGGTTTTCTCTGTCTCCTGGCTTCACTGTCAACAAATTTTATGACTTTTCAAAAAATCCTCTGTTTCTCTGTGTGGTTTCCAAGAGGAGTTGAAGCAAGATTCAGAATTAAGCTGACATCACGTCCCTACCAAAAGTTCTACAACTGTGTTTAAAAATGAAAAACAACCAAACACTGACATTGTATTCTCTTCAAAATTTCAATCTTTCAAAAAAATATGTGAAAGGGGCTGGCCCAATGGCATGGTGGTTGGGTTCACATGCTCTGCTTTGGCAGCCAGGGGTTTGCCAGTTCAGATCCTAGGCACGGTCCTACACATTGCTCATCAAGCCATGCTGTGGTGGTGTCCCACACACAAAATAGAGGAACATTGGCACAGATTTAGCTCAGGGACAATCTTCCTCAAGCAAAAAGAGGAAGATTGTCAACAGATGTCAGCTCAGGGCCAATCTTCCTCACATAAAAAGAAGAAGAAGAAAGACAGATGTGAAAAACAAATTAGGCCTGAAGTTTGAGGCAGATATGACTGACTTGTGTGCATCTCAGTCAACTGTATTCTTGAGGGTTTGGGAGCAGACTGGTGTAGCAGGAATTGAATGGGCATGGCTAAATAGAATAGTGAGAAGGAATGGGCAAACACTTTCACAGGACCAAATTTGGTACACGATTATCATGATTTCTTAGTGATTTTCCTCAGTTAATCAGGAGAAAACTCAAAAGAGCAGAGAAAGAGAGAACGCACTGAAACTTTGCCATTAAGCCTGTGAAAGGGTATAAAAGGTGCCAAGGAGACTGGGTTCTGAGCCTCAATGCAGCCAGAATGAAAAAAAAACTCCCTCAGACAAAAAGCAATTACATAGAATTTGGTTCAGAAATATGGTTTCAGAGCTGCACAATCTTAAGAAAAATTTCACCTTAATTTTGGAAACCAAGAGTAAGTCAAATGGCAATTGATAAGAAAATTTAACGTAAAGAGGTATCATGTTATTCATTTAAATCTTGCTAAATGAAGTAGCTCTTGCATTTAGCTAGTTCGCCATTTTTTAGTATCATATGATTGTGGGAAAAACTTAAGCTCCTGGACTGTCAATCTCATCACACCTCTGGGTTATCCACTCTGAAATCATTGCATTGACTATGCTTAGCTGAATCACCATCTGTCTAGTGACAATGGTCAGAACTCCAAGTCTTGTGCCTTAAAGAAAGAACCAACCACTTTCATTAGCAGCAGAAATGTTGGGAAGTCTGGAAAACCCTTAAGACCTGAAGGACCATAACCCCAGTGGCTGGATTTCAGACTTCCCAACAGAGGGCAGAGGATGTTATTTTGGTCAAGAGACTCTTTCCAGAATACAAAGCACAGTTAAGTGGTTGTCCACTCACTTTCTGCCTCTAAGTCTGGCCCCTAATAACATTACATCCCTGGCCAGATAGATTATTAACACATTCCACAGACCACTGTGAGTGGGCGTCAATATGGGCAGCAGGGAAGAGCAGCTGAAACGGATCTCCCCAGTCCTGGGACCTTGATCTGCTTTGCAAACACTGTAAGGCTTGACTTTATTATAGGGATTAAAACCTATGGTTTAAGTGATGTAACATCAACAATCCTCCGTTAATCCAATAATGATTCAACAACTGCTCTTTAGAGCTTTTGATTTAGTGAAATGTAATGGGGTAGTTTTTAGATTCCTGAATTCCAGCTACATTAATTGCTATACTTAGAGTGCAGCTGTCTAGCCTTTAATCCCTCTTTACAGCAATGATATTTAATTGAATTGAATTATATTAAATTACCCTGAGTGTACTAGTGACTGTTCATTTGTTTGTACTGTGTTAATTTTTTAAGATATATTTTTTATTTTGAAAGCAATCAAACCTTGAGATACAGACCAGATTGCTTTGCATTTTCTCATATAAACCTGAAATATAGGAAATAAAACAATATACTAGTGAGGCAGATGGTGGAAGTTTCTAAACATTTTTTTTCCAGGGACATTTGTCACTCCTTAATGGTGATCCATTTTTATGTGCTCCTTTTCAATTGCATCTATAATCATTTAAAATTAAATAGCATAAATATCTCTCTTCCCTTATTAAATGGAATCTGTATCAACACATTGTGAGTAGCAAAACAGAGGGACAGAGAAATGGGAATAAAGGCCAGAAATAAGTGCTGCTTGGAAGGAAAACATAAAAGAGGACACGAGATTGTGAGTTTCTATTGTGCCTAGTAAGCACTGAGGATAACACATTTATTATTTTGTGAAGTATGGCCTTGTGGCAGGGCCCCTGGGTGCCCATCAGCCTGTGAGTCACAGTCTTTCCGTCTCTGCACCGTATTGGAATGGCCCCTAGAGAAAGGTCCATGAGGCCATCTGCATGGTGCACTCCAAGCCCTCTTCTGAAGAAAACAGCTCCAGTTCTCTGTGCACGAAGCTACTCGCTTGAGCCAAGTTTGGGGAGTGAAGCCAACCCTGCTATCCTGGTCACTGTTGATTGACCAAAGATTGTTGCCTGAACCAGACTCACCCACAAGGCAGGCTGGACATGAGGAAGTCCAGAAACCTCCACTGGGCTTTGGCCAAACTCTGCCCTTTAGGGCACTCCATATGGAATAGTGACAAATGGACTCAATCAGATCCTCTTTCTTATAAAGAAGGAATTCCTAGAGTGCGCAAGGATGCAGGGTATATCCCAAAGCTTGGAGAGATATTGTTCTTCCTCTCCATGAGGCCTTCTCTCTAGCTGAGTGCTGAGGTATGTGGGACCAAAGGGGACTGTACAGCCAAGAAGGAGACGATAGCCTGTGCGACCTAACACGCCCGGCGTCACAACGCTTATCTCAAAGGTAACTTGGGCATCTTTCTTTCTTGTAATCGTAAAAAATCTACTCTATACATCAGCTATTAGACCTCTCATCAGGGTCTCTGTCTAATGTTCCATTTTCCTTCTCATACCTGAGAGAGTATGAGAAAGCAGAAAGGGGACAAGCTTTGGTAGTGCCCAGACTTGAGATCTATTTCTAACTCTGCTACTTACTGAGTCTTCTCTGACCTTCAGATTCCTTATATTGAAAACAAAGATTATCTCTATACGACCAGTACTACACAGCACCTCTATCAATTAAAATAATCAACAATTTTGTAAGCCATAAGCTAACGTACAAATACGATTGTTTCATTCCTTCGCTAAACTATAAGTATTTCTAATACTGTCACTTACTTATATTTATCCCCTGTCCTGCATGATAATGTTTGGGATCACCAGACCAGTTTAGTAAATGCTTGTTGCATATGTCACTGTGTTAGAACCCTGATCCACACAGGTTACTTGGGAGGGACACCACATTCAAACAAGGGAAGTCCAACAGGAATTTAAAGCTTCATTCATGTTTCTTGATGAAGGTAAAACTCAAACGTAACTCTTCCTAAAATTTCCTCCCTCTCCTGTGATTTAACACCCACATCTCAGGGCCGGTTGCTTGCCTGCTTTCCTTCATCCTCATGACCCTTCCCAGTCATTGCTCTCTCTTGCCCTGCCCTCCCTAACCTCTGCCGCAAGCCCTTCATCATCACATCCCTCCACACTCCCCAAGTCAGCTCCCCACACTCAAGAGCCTCTGGGAGAGAAAGCTTCGCATTCTCATTCACTCCTGTGTCATAGGAATGGGATGTTTATCCCTCAGCCCATATCCTGATGCTGGCTGACAATAAACACAGGACCAATTAGTGAATCCTTCTCAGGGGCAGGTGGACGGGGCAGAAATGAACAGTGGCGAAACAGAGCCTAACTTATTTAGCTGAGAGAAAAGCTGAGAACCTTCAACTACATTGTCATTTTTATCCTATCCCACAGAGAATGGTTGCATGAAGAACAGGCAAGCTACGAGTTAATATTACGTTTCTACTAGAAATCAGGTTCTAGCAATGACGTGATAGAATTGAGCTACCCTGTCCCTGTCCCTGAAAGCTTCGTGCCTCAGTGATTTGCATAGTTCCTTATACATGGCCCAGAAGGTGCTATAGATGCTAAAGGGAGCGATGCGAATGAGGTGCTTTCACAGGATCAATGTGGAAAGGGTGTTCAGGGGACAGAAGTTGCTGAGGTCACAAAGATTTCAGGGAATCTTCAGGGGTTTGACTGATCCCTGTAATAATAAAGTTTTCACTGGGGTAAAGAGAGTCTGCCTTGTGTTCAGCAAGCACAGAGAAGAGAAGCTGATTTGGCTGCACTAAAAATCCATAAAAGTTTGGCATCTGTCTTTCTATTTGATGGGTGGAGAAATGTAACTTTTTTGGACCAGAAGCTGCTGAATCATCATTTTTTTGGTTCTATTTGAATGAATTTTGCAGTTTCTTCACAGGTGGTGCTCAAATAGAAGTATTTAGAATTAAAAAAGAAAGTGCTAAGGGAGCAAAGGCCTTAGGCTGAGGACCTGTGCTGGTAGCATCCTTCAATTCAACCAATCTTGCTGTAAACGGGTTCAAGTCAAGTAAGTTCAGCTAGAATTATGAAAGATTCACTTTATCCCCAGCACTGTGGGCCATGCTGAAATAGTTTTTTCTTTATAAATTGGGGACAATAATACTTCTTAACAATGCCCTAATAAGGTGATTGAGAGGATTAAAAAGGATAATGAATGTAAATGATAAATACAGTACCTGATATAGAGAAGGAGCTCAATAAATATTTGAGGATGAATGAATGAGTGTATGAACTATAGGAGTGGATTACCCCTGTTGTTCTCTAAGCTACAGAATTTTTTAATTCTTTGAAGTAAATCTGGCACTAGGAGTCAAGAGCCATGAGTTCTAAACTGAGATCAGCTCTTGAGGCCGAGTGTATGGGAGTTAGAGAGTAAGCTCCAGTCTCAGGTTGTCTGGCTTGAATCCAGGACCCACTGACCCATTTATCAGCTCTATGACTTGGGGCAAGTTACTTTACTCCTTCATCCTTCAGTTTTCTCACCTACAGATAGGGATAACAACAGAGCTGACCTTGTAGGGTTATTATTAAAAGTATTTGGAATGTCTACCATCATGAAAATCTCCTGCCCATTTGGAGCAATTACCAGCCCACCCAATCACTGTTTTCTTCTTTTCCCTCAGTCAGACCCACGTGCCTTTCTCCCAACTGTCAGGGACTTGAGCACCATGTTCATAGTCCTGTCAGGTCTTCTCTCCTGACGTAATATTTTGCCTGCCATACAGAGCTCTGAGCCAATAGCCTGGCCTTACAGTCCCTTGGTCTCTTCCATTCTGGTGACACTCACCTCTGCTTCATGTCAGCTCTCCACTCCTGCAGTCACACTGTGGACATTTTAATTTACCAGATCCTTCCCTCTGAAAATTTGAATTCCAATAGTCCCTCTCAGTCTACCACGTTTTCTTCTCCCAGATCTCTTCCACCTTTATCCCACTTCACCCACCATTTGACCTCTAAGGTGCCTCAACAATCTTTTCTCTTCATGTATGCCTAGTCTATCATCCATTTATTCAGTCTAATGCACTGACTCGTTACTACACTGTTCTCGGCACTGGGCTCACAGAGATGAACAATACATATGAGTCCCCTGTACGCAAGGAGTTCACATTACTAACAAGGAAAGAAAGCAAATAAACCAATACTTAAATACCATATTATTTTTAGCTAATAGTATATGCTATGCAGACTCAGTGATACGGTGGAGAGGATGATGAGGGCTAAGAAAGGAGGTATAGTCAGCAATAAGATTTGGGGAAAGAGAAGTCCAGGAAGTGAGACCAGCAAGTGCAAAGGCTGTGAAGTGGAATAAGCTTGATGGGCCCTAAAAATAGAAATAAGGCAAGATATTTGGAGTACAATGGACGGGTGCTATGACAGGAGGCTGAGATGACATATGGTTCCAGCTTGTCAGTATCTGGGGACTCATCCTTGAGTAGTCTCCCTTCCTCACCACCAACCCTGAATCATCAAGTCCTGCCAATTTTACGCAAATCTCCAATATTTCTCAAATATGTCGCCTCGACTCCATCCTTCTATCCTTGTCCTACTGAAAGCCCTCATCATCTCTCATCAAAACCCTTGTCAGAACCTCCTAAACTGCCTCTTGCCGTTAGTCTTACCTTTTCAAATCCAATCCCAATAGTCAACTGATCTATCTAAAATGAAAATTTGACCCTACTACTTTCCATTATCGATAAGATATTAAACCCAACTTTCTTCTCATAACAGAAAGCTCATCATAATCTGGTAGTACAGTGTAATGGTTAAAATTATGGATTTTAGAATCCATTGGCCCAGAAGTCCTACCCTACCCCTTACTTGTGAGGATGTGGATGTATCATTTAACCTCACTCTGGCCCAATTTCCTTCTCTGATAAACAGGGATATAATGATAGTATTGTGGTGAACAGACTCGAAGATTGTTCCAATTGTTCCCACCTCTTGTTACTCCCATCCTTGTGTAATCTACTCCCTTTGAACATGGGTGGGACCTTTAACACTTCTAATCGATAGATACGGCAAAGGTGACAGGATGTCACGCCCATGATTACATTACGTAGGATTGCAACATCTGCCTTGCTGAGAGACTATCCCTTACTCACTCAGAGGAGGGAAGCTGCCATGCTATGAAGGCCTATGTGGTAAGGAACTAAGGTGAGTCTCCTGTTGACAGCCAGGAGGAAACTGAGGACCTCAGTCCAACAGCCCACAAGGAACTGAAGGCTGCCAACAAACATGTGAGCTTGGAAACAGACTGTAATCGAGCCTCAGATGCGACTCCAGCCCCAGCCAACACCTTGATTGCAGCCTTCTGACACTTGGAAACAGAAGATCAAGGCAAGCTGTGCCTAGACTCCTGACCCACAACAAGTGAGATAATAAATGTGTGTTGTTTTAAGCTACTAGGTTGGTAATTGCTATGCAGTGATAAATAACTCATATGAGTACTTTCCCAGAGCAGGGACAGTTAGTGCCCACCAAATATCCATGTGCTTCTCTGCATTTTGCAGCCTCACTTGCGTTAAAGTTGGGGATATGTGACTAGTTCTGGCCCATAGACTGAGAGCAGAGGTAACTATAAGCAGTGAGGAACCAGAGTATCTTCTCTATGTCTTGTCCTCTGCTCTGGCGGCCGTGGAGGCCACATGTTCCAGATGTCATGGCTTGTAGATGTAAGTAGGCTGCCTGGTCCACATTGGACCTTATGAGATGGAAAATAGACTTTTATTGTGCTAAGCCACTGAGAGTTCAGGGTTTGTATATCAACCTTGACTAACAAAACTACCCACAAGGGTTATTGTAGGATTAACCAAGATAATATACAAAAGCAAATATCATAGGTCATACAAATCAACGCAATAAATAAATTATACCACTTAAACTTTATTCTATTTTATATTCTACAAACCTGCACTTTTGAACTAGTTTTTAGTTCCATGGCATCTCAAGCCTTCGTGCTATTCCCTCTGCCTGGAATGCCCTTCCTAGGCTCATGCAGCCTTCAAAATTTGGCTAAGGTGTCACCTTTCCTGGGTTAGATGTGTTCCCCTTTTCTTCCCATAGAAGAATGTTTGGTCCACCCCCAGCACTAACCACACTGTACTCACCACCTACCTGGACAGATGGTGAGCACCTTGAAGGGAGAGGTCAGAGGCTCTGTCACATTCTAGCCACTTGATACGTGTTTGTCGTTTACCATGTCAGTTACATTCTTCCTTATGACATTAAAAAATAAAAATTTAAACCATTCCCTTTCAAGACTTTCCCATGAAAAACCCCCAGGCCCTATTCACAGGGCAAGAACCCTTTACTCATGTGAAGAGTGTTAATTTCTCGTCTTCCATCACCCTCTACTTTAGACCAAGTCTCAGTACTTCTTTTCATCTTTCTGTCATAATTTTAGTCCTCAACACTATAATCATCTTTCCAACCTCTCTACTTATACACGGAGTAAAGAATCACACAGAGTGTTCTAGAAAGGGTCCAATCATGACAGGGGGAACAGAAGGCTCTGTCATCTCTGCTCTGTGATTTTTCATTCTTGAACTCAACAGTGATCTCTTAGTCAGCTGCTTGTCTTTGGGGCCCCAGCATTCATCCATCTTATATTTGTGTACTCTTATCTTCTCCCTCCAGCTTCCAAGACTCAAAGTCAACTTGTTGAGAAGAAAGCAAATTTTATCTCTATATTTTCTCTAATAGATACATGTAATTTGAAATTCTAGTTCTAAACTTTACTGTGCTCCTTCTATACCTTAATGGCCGTTGATAATAACGAACAGAATCTCTCTTCCAGATCATTGGTGAAAAAGATTTAGCTATACTGAGCTGAGTCTCTCTGTGTCTCAACTTTGCACCATCAACTTGGCAGATTAGTAATTGCTAACCTCTGTGAACCCCTCTGTGTAACTCACAATGTTCTCAGGAGTTTGAAAAACAAGACCTGCAAATGAACCTTAACAGCTTATTCATGTTTTTGCAACGGATTCACAGGTAGAAGTTGAGACAGCTTTTCTAATCTTTTGCTGCATTTCATTTTGGCCTTGTATGTGACAGTATTTTCCTCCTTAAGGTGCTTTCATTTCCTTAGGCACGATTCACATCAACTGTGCAATTGAAATAGAGTTCTTTGTACACATGCCACGGCCGGTGACCAGGGAAAAGAGAAAGTCTCTCTCATTTAGAAAACTGTTTTCTAGACATGATAAATGATACCCAAGTGTCAGTGAAGAGCCGAGATGTGTCTAAAGGCACCTACATCAGACCCCAGGAACTTAATAATGGTAGGATATTAATACTAATGAAAATAATACCTTTAAACAGCATTCTTAAATTTCCCAAGCATTTTCACATGTATTATTGCGTTATGTCATTGCAGAAAACCAGGCTTAGGCATAGAGTGTAATTCCCATTTTAAGATGGGGACTCAGAGAAAGGACTTCCTCCTGTTCTCACAGCCAGAGCAAGCAGCGGAGTTAGAAAGATCACCCAGTATTTTCCACTCTGAAACCACTTTTATTTTCACACAGTATAATATTTTTTCCACCATCTTTTCTATAGTCACTAATAACTTTCACTCAAATGAGTCTTAAAAACAAAATCCTTTCCACGTTGTGTTTGATTTTATTGCACCAAGTTTCAGCCGCATAAACATCAGGCGCTGATCTCATTAGAGGTTTTACTGAGTTTTCCACTGGCCCGCAATTCACTTGTCCTCAGGGCTGGAAAGCTGGGGCCAGCCTCAGCTTCTGGAGACTTCTCTCTGGTCCTTTCATGTGGTCCCTACATCTCAGACCCAGCACATTGAATCTTTCTCATGTTTCCAATCTCTCTGACTTCTTCTTCCTCATCTCTTCTGTCTTCCTCTTCTCCTAGCATGAAACGGTTCTCTGCTCTTAAGGACAGAATATTTTCTTTGGGTGGGCTCTGCCAAGGTTTCAGAAAACCTTCAAGTTTAGCAAGGGAGTAATAGCAAGTCCACCTTGCTCACAGATCCAAGCCATGTTCTCCAATATCTACTTCACAAGTAACATGTTACAGTAATATTTTCATCTCCTTATATTTTTAGTTTCCATCTGCCTGACTTCTATGTCTAACTTTGTTCGGAACTCAACTGAGAAAAAGATTGTAATTTATTAGTTTCCCTCAGATCCCAACGCAAAACATGAGCAAGACCAGTAGCTTCTTCAGGACTTCTCTGGTGATTTTTTCACTCATTTGTTCACTATTCCCTCTGTATTAGTCTTCTGTTGCTGCCATAACAAATTACCTCAACCTCAGCAGTTCAAATAAAAATTTTGTGTTCTACCTATGAATTTTTTGTCTCCTCCGAGGTCATAAATATTTTCTCATAGGCTTTCTTCTAGAAGTTTTGAAATTTTCATTTTTATATTTAGACCCATGATCCATTTTAAGTTGATTTTTGTGTACAGTGTGAGGTGATGGTATGGCATGGTAAAGGACAAGGTCCATTTCTATTTTCCTAATGGATATCTAGTTGTTCTAGTACCCCGTGTTGACAAGACTATTCCTTTCCTGTTGAGTTACCCTGGCAACTTGTCAAACATCAATTGACCAAAGTACAAAGAGTGTGTCTAGTATGCTACCCTTCATTGTCAGAAAAAAGGGGATATAAGAAATTATACATGTAATTGCTCACTTATGCAACCAACACACAGGAAGGATAAACTGAAAACCAATGAGAATACCCACAGGAAACAGGAAGAATGGGGTGGAAAGATTGGGGGAATGAGAACAAGGCCATAGGGGTTGAGGGAGAGACATCTTTCTGATTATAACCATCTACATAGGTCTGACTTTGAATTATGAGAATGTTTCACATACTCAGAGAATACATGCATCATTAAAATCCGCGAGGATACAGGGGGGCTCGAAATGGAATACAAACACTAAAAAATCAAACTTACCTCTATTACAAATGAATAACATAATGACACTGAAGGGGATGGGAGCAAAAAGAACTAACCTAAGCAACTTTGGAAAACAGTATTTTGACTGCTTACTGTAAAACAAAAAGCACAAAGAACTGGAACTGTATGTAAATATTGTACAGGAGCTGGTAAATTGATTTCTCGAAGGGAGGAGGGTTAGCAATTCAGAACCCACTTATGTGTCCATGAGGACTGAAGAAGTAAGTAACTATATTGTGGATAATGTGAGCTAGTTTCACACTATCAGAGAAAGAAGTGACAAATTAAAAAATGTAAGACCCTGTGGCTTAGGATTAAAATTACAGATATTGGAATGAGGTCACGGTTTTTAATATATATATAGAGAGAGAGAGAAAAATATATATAAAAAAATATATGTATGTGTTACTGTATACATATGTATGCATGTGTGTTTGTATATGTGTGTATATACATACATGTGCGTGTGTGTGTCCACCTCTGGGAAGGGAGTCGGGTAGGCACTGGCGTTTGTAGCAGGGCCTCTCTGCAGACCCACGCTCTGTCTATTAGCCTACACCACCCTGTCTGCCCGCTTCTTACAACGTTCTATGTTTTCCTCCACATCCTCGGTGACATGAACAATCTCCCAGTCTCTAATGCTGAAGAAACAAGGGGTGGGGGAAATGCTCCTTTGCAATGTTATTGGAGAAAACTCTGTTTTTCCTTAGATTGAGTAGCTGCAAGTTTAAAATTTCCAAGTGTAATTACCTTTAAAAATTGGCTAAATCTGGCCGCGGGTGGGAGTCTTCAGCAGGCTGGCAGTTGTGTGCTGATTGTTTGACTTTAATATATTTATAGAAGCTGTGTCTGTCACCAGCCCTCTGGGAACACTTGTACTATTTAAAATATAAATTAGAAAAATATGCTGACGTCACTGTCTGCCCTAGGGAATTTTCCCCTAATCACAGCCTTAATGCCAATGTAAAAATTCCCACTTGGCTGTCCCTTTCTAGGCAGAAGTTGGAGCATGCAGATGAAACTTAAAAGTTAGCTTATGCTTAAAAGTTAGCCTGAAATGCTTTGTCCCAATACAAACTCATTTCAGACTAGAGTTGCCCAAAGACATCATCTTGATCCTTCGTTTTCTTGCTTTTCCCCAACCAGGAGCTTCGTCCTCCTCCCGCCTGCAGGCATCTGTGGCTTTGCAGTGCTGTCCCTTTCCGATTGATGTCAGTGGCTCCTCGTGCCCACCCCTAAGGCTGTAAGACCCCGTGAGGATCTGGATCCCGCCAACCCCCCTGGCTTCCTGCCGTTCCCCTCTCCTCATTAGCGTCCCCACTTTTGCCCCTGCGCTGTCCTTGCTTGTGCGGGGGACCCAGGGCACAGCATTCCCGCTCCTTTGTGAGCCATTCCCTGCAGCCAGGACAGAGCCGGGTCAGCAGTGACCGGTCCTGCTTCACGAAGCCAGTGGTGTTTCATCTGCAAGCTCGGGGTCCTCTCCTAGAGCCCTCACTGTTCTCTGCACATAGTGTTCCCATTCCCAGCCAGCCCACAGCTCTCGGAGGGCACAGTCTGAGATGGCAGGGGCCATGCGCCTGGCACTTTGCCTGGCCAGCACTCACAGGACCTGGCTAAATAATGGCTTTCCCTTCTTTCTCCTCTGTCATTAAAAAACAGTTAGCCACAATGCCTGGCTTTTAGTACATGATCAATAAATATTTTAAATAAAGAATGTACTGTGGCAAAACTTATTAGAGAGAAATTGGAAACAGTTAGGTATTTAAAAAATATTTCTGGACTCAGATTTTTCTCTTTGGGGCATCCAGAGCCTGGATAGGAGACACGTGCTCTTCTCAACACAGCAGTCCTGTGATGCTGTTTAAATCACAGTTTTAGGCAGATCACATTTGAGTTTTAGCCACAGAACCCAGCAATGGCCATAAATCCTTACAGTGCCGACAGGGCCCTACATGATTTGGACCCCCACCATCTCCAACCTCTCTTCCTTTTTGTCACCCTCTTTCCCAGTCTGCCCCAACAATTCTGACCAATTTGATGTTCCTCAACATGCTAGGTGTGGTTCTGCCCCAGGGCCTTTGCACTGCCTTTTCTCTGCCCATAATAACTCTTCTCTGAGATATCTACATAGCTCTCTCCCTTCTCTCAGCTAGGATTCTCTCAGTGCTACCCTCTCAGTGAGGTCTTTCCTGACTATCCTATTTAGAATTGCACACAGACACACTCCTTATCCTTCCTTCCATGCTTTTTCCCCCAAAGCCTTTTATTACCTGCTAATATAATATCTTTTTTAGTGTATATTTTTCCTCTACCTTCCTTCCACTACTATGAAAGCTCTCTGAGGGCAGTGATTTTTTTTTTCTATTTTATTATCTTCTATTTCCCCAGCCTAGAACAGTACTTGGCATGTAGCAGGTCACCCATAAATGTATATTTATTGCAAAAATGAATGAGAGCAATCAAGTGGAATACCAATTTCCCCTAGTTCTCTAAAAAGATTCCCCCTCTCATTTATGGCCTTCTCTGTTTGATTACTCTAGTCTACCAATCACGTTGACTAATGAGCAGCATTTGCATTGCATTAAGATAAATTACTTTGTCAATTTATTCTTCAAATTAATTTATTTTAAATAAATTAAAATAAATACTGTTTGACTTCTCTTATGTCTAAACATTGTTACCCAACTTTATTGGTACAATCACAACTGCTGAAATAGAAGTTTGGAAAATATCAAAATTATAGAAAACGTTAATAATTTCAAGGAAGGCTATAAACACATAAAGCAGAATAAAATTTATACTATAAAAAACCATTTTTATTCATTAACGCAAAAAATATTTACTGAGAGCCAATAGTGTTCCAGACACAGTTCTAGAAGCTGGAGTCATGGTGGTCCTGTCTTTGTGGACCTACATCCACAGACAATGAACCAAGGAGCACATGCAGCTTAGGTGAATGCTGGAAATAAAATTAATATGATGTAAGAAGACAGAGAGTGATGGGATCTATTTTATACAGGCTGGTCGGAAAAGGTAGGTAGAGTAGAAAGAATTTGATCAGAGGTCTGAACGAAGTGAGACAGAATCATGTGACGATAAGAGAAGAGCGTTTTTTTTGGCTAAAGAAGCAGCAAGTACAAGTTTCTGAAGCAGGAATGGGCTTGATGCGTTTGCCAACCTCATCTCATTCACTAAGGGTTAAGTGGACCCGTCCATCTTCAGGGTAGAAGTGAGGAAAGACAGCAGAATCTGAGCAGATCTCAGTCACCCGTCTTTCAAATAGAAGAAATCAGTGCCTTTCTAATGTCATCCTAGGACCTGTAACAACAGGACCACCTGAAAGCTGTTAGAAATACAGATCCTTAGGCCATACCCCATACTTGCTGAATCAGAAACTGTGGCCATAGAGCTTTAAAATCTGCATTTAAGCAAGCCTTCCACATGATTCTGATGCACAAAAGTTTGAGAAGTTTTGAATGAGATGACCTTGAATATCTAAACTTCAATGTTTTGATTAAAATGAAGCAAAGAGGAAGAGCTAGACTGAGGCAGCCTCCATGCTAGCACAGCAAGGAGAAAAATGCGGGAGGCACTGTAAGCTCAATTCCATCTAGCATTTCCCTGCCCCGCATCTCAAGAAGCGTCCTGTAAACCATTTATAGCCAGGCTCTTTCCTTAGAAAACCTCTCTAAAATGCACAAAGTATGCAAAGATCCATAAATGTTTTATGAGCAGCTTTAGGAAATGAAAAACAATTAAAGAATCCGCGAGAGTGGTACTGTACAATCACCCACAGCATACACCTTAACCTTTCCTATCCTGGAGTTTTTGTTTTGTTTTGTTAATTTGGGTCCATGGTGGTTCAGGGACATGATGAGCTCCTTGAAATTTTATGCGAAATGGCGTATGTTCATTTTTCGGAGGAGAGGGTCAATAGTTTTCGTAAGATATTCAAAAGGGTCCATGGCTCAAAAAAGGTTAAGGCCCACTGTATGAAGAGGGTGGTTACTGAACTCCGGCAAAATGTTAAATACAACTTGAAAACCAAAAAGATTGGCTTTCTTATCCCAGGGCTTCTCAGCCTAAATTCAGACATGGAAAAGAATTAGCTCCGTGGGTGGCATTTTTCTTTGTATATACAATATATCCTTTTAGGACTTATAACCTCATAAATAGTAATTTCATGCCTGTCAGTATTGTTTTGGCTTAAGAGGGTGGGGTTACAAATTCTACTGGCCTCATTCCAGATCCATCATCTTGCTTCCATGGCCTCTGTGGATGACAACAGGCTTTAGATTCTGCCTTTGAAAAAATCTACATAAGGACATATATACACACATAAAATTTAAGTTACTCTTGTTCTAAACCCTTTCTCTTCTTTTCTTTCTTCATATACGAAACTCCACCTTCTTTTATTTTGTTGGCTTCCCCTCTGTTTTAATTCTTTTCGTAGTGTGGCAGAGTTTTCACCCTAAAAAACAAAGTGTCATAAGCAAGCTCTGTACTACCATGTGATCACATAAGAATTCTCTCATAGAGTCAGGTCACCAAAGAGGGAGTTTATGGGGAAGGAATGGTAAACTTTTAAAGGGATAATCTATACTGTTTGCAATTTGATCCAAGCGTCTCTCATTTAACGTCTTTGCTAGGCAGATTTCATGCCTTACTCTTATGTCAGATTTTCCCAGTTTGCTGGGAAGAGAGACATGGTCAGGCTCTCAGTTAGGGAGATTTGTTGTGGGAATAGATGGAAATAACAAGGAAAAAAATCTAAGCTGCTGCATACATAGGAACCAGAATCTCATTTGTAGTTGTTCATTTGCAACGGTAGATCTAATTTTCCAACAGCCACTTTGGGGCAGGGAGTGGAAGGGAGCCAGCTCAAGGTGTGGATGTCTCCTGTCTCTCTGACAAGTTCTTGAGTCTCTGACCCTGCATCTCCTACTTTGCTTTCTTGTGGACTACCCGTAACTGACTCTGGCCACTCTTCTCTCAAAGTCATGGCTTCTGTTTACAGCTTTCTCCTCTTGTCTCTCTACATCTTTACCACTCTACCAATAGGCCATACTCTTTGTATGTCTGCAATTCAATCACCTCAAAGGACAAGACTGATTGGTTTGACCTCTCTCCCTCTTGGATACAATGTCTCCCCGGGAAGAACTCTAGAAGCAGCACTTTGGATGGCCAACCATTGCCTCAGGAGGCCCCTTCCTGTGTGAGTGGGTGTGGCCACATTTATCATGATAAAAACCACCTACGGATACTTTTACATTCTCGAGAAAGTTGTGAATATGGCAACTATCTTCAAAAATGTGGCTAAGCGCATGGCAGGCTGTGGCAAGCAGACTAATGTCCCCTGAAGATGACCACATCCTAATTCCCAGAATTTATGAATATGTTACCTTATATGGCAAAGGGGAGCTTGCAGATTTGATTAGGATAAGGATCTTGGGATGAGGAGATTATACTGGATTATCTGAGTGGGCCCAATGAGAGAGACAGAGAAATTTAAAAATACTACCCTGCTGGCTTTGAGGATGGAGGGAGGGCCCATGAGCCAAGGAATGCAAGTCAGTTCTAGAAGCTGGAAAAGACAAGGGAATGTATTCACCTCTACAGCCTGCAGAGGAACACAACCTTACTGACACCTTGATTTTAACCCAGTTAGACCATGTCAGACTTCTGATCTCCACAACTATAAGATGATAAATTTGTGTTATTTTAAGCCATTAAGTTGTTGGTAATTTGTTATAGAAGCAATAGGAAACTAATAGGTCCTCAAAACATTCTCTCTAAAAACATCTCCTGCTTATAAAAAATAGTTTCAGAGGGAATTATAGATTAATTCATCTTCATTCCATACTGGGCATAATTTATCTGTCACTTTCCTGCCTATCCATACAGGCTTTTCCCTAATCTATTCTCATCTATTGGCTTGGCTCTTGACTAGTCAGGAAACTTTGGTGTCACTTGAAGTTCGATTGGGGCTGACACTGCCTGTCCCCACCCATCCTCCTACTCCTGCAGGGAGTGGGCATACATCCCAAACGTGGCCATAGTTGCTGACCCAGGGATAAACACAAGACATAAACATAAGGTTCTCTGGCAGAGCCATGGGAGAAGATGTTCTCTTTAAGCTGGTGGCATATGAAAGTAGGGCTTTAGGGAGCATGATGCCTGCTCTGTATAATGAGCCATCTGACAAACCAAGAGTGATGGAGCCTGACTTTATTATTTTAGCTCCTGGACTGAGCTGTGCCTGATGTCTGTCCTATTCCTGGTCTTTCTAATTAAACAAGTTCCATGTTTAATCCATCAACACATCCTGTTAGCTTTACTTTCAAAATATATCCAGAAACCAACCACTGCACTGCTACTCCCCAGTCCAGTCCACAGTCGTCTCCATGGGCTACCTTGGCAGCCTGTTACCTGGACTTCCTGCTTCCGCCATTGCCTCTCTTCACTCCACTCTTAGCCCAGCAGCCAGGACAATATTCTCGAAGTGTAACTCAGATCACATCACTCCTCCTTTGTCTCCCTTTCATACTCAGAGTCAAAGACAGAGCCTTTGCAGTGGTCCAGAGGGCCCTATATCAGTGGTTCTCCCCTGCCTCTTACCTTTCTGACTTCCCATCCTTCAGGGATTTATTTCATTTAGATGCCATCCATGTTGCCTCATGCCTTAGCGTTAGTCACAGCACTGTTGTGATCTAACATAGTCTATATTTTATTCTTTTGTCTTAAAAGAAACATTTGGTGCCTTGCTACAAATTACAGAACAATGACCTTTCCTCCAGGCTAACCGTGCAGCCCACTGGGATCCAAGATTTGGCTATGGAGTTGAGATCTGACTTCAGCCCCACCTGCCCTCTCATACGGGTGCTATTTGGGCATTGTACAAACTGTGCAATATGTGCATATATGTACATACACACACATATATATGTATATATATCAGCTTGTATCTTTTGTTGTCTGTTTCCCCACAAGAATGTATACTCCATGAGATCAGAGATATTTGATTTTTCTTTTTTATGTTTCGTTAACTACTATATCCCCAGTATTTAGAACCATGCCTAGTACTTGGTAGGAGCTCAAGAAATGTTTACTAAAACAATTAATATGTTTATATTTTCTTTTTTGCTTGAGTTAGCCTGAATCAGTTTTCTGTCACAACCGAAAGAGTCCTAATATACCCATGAAATGCTCAAATATTTATGTTGAACAGCACTAGTGACATAAATTGCTGTCCTCCTGAACAACACATTTCATGTTTGGATGTTTATGTTTCTTTGAAAATTCTCTCTGATATTGAACGGAAATCTACCTCCTTGAAAATTCTATACATTTCTTATTTATAGATTAAGCAACACAGAAGAAATTTAATTCTTCTACCATGTGACAGCCCCTCAAATATTTGAAGGCAGCTATTATTACACTTGTGTTTTCTCTGTTCTTAATTAAAAGCCACCAATTTCTTCAACTGTTTCTTATACAGTGTTGTTATAAGAAGTCTCACTCTTCTTTGAATGTCTCAGTTTTGTTTTGTTTTGATTGTTTTATATTCCTCCAAATCAGAACTGTGCAATATTCTGACCAGTATAGAGTAGAGCAAAATCATCACCTCTAATCTTTAAGCTATTCTACTTTCATCAATGCAATCTATGGTTGAATTAACATTTGTGAAAAGTCAAAACATAATATTGATTTATATTGAGCTTACCATGAATTAAATCCCCAAAGTCATTGTCACGAGGACTGTTGTTAGCCATACTACATCACATAATTGGACAATTGGCACTTTGGACCAAAATTCCCTGCACTCAGGTGCTTGAGCCTTATATCAGTTTCTGTCCTTTGTAGATTTGTGTCAGCTTCAGATGTTGTAAAATTCTTTTGTTATTTTCATCCATAACCTTCCTTCCTCCCCTCTTCTGACCACCATTCTTTCACCTGAGGCTTTTGAGGCAGACGGCACCTAAGCTGTTCCAGCCTCACATTCTGTTGCTGGATGGCAAGTCACTCTTACCCATTCTGAACTCCCACCTCATGCCCAAGACCCAAGGTTCTTCATGTACCAGAAGATACTTGTTTTTCTGCTTTGATTCTATTTCCTGTTCCAGTCATTCACCTAAAGCCTGTCTTCTCCTGCCTCTGTGTCTTTCTAGGATCTTTCTGGGCTTTTGGAACCTCTCTCCTGATCTTCTGGTGAAAGAAGACCTAGTACCCAGTGGTAAACTGTGAGATGCCAGCATCTGCTTGCCAACATTTCTGAACATTAGCCAACCCCAGTGGCCTACAACTATATTCTGCCTTCCTATTGGGATACTCACTGTTTCTACTGAGAACCATATTCAAACCATTATTAGAAATAATTTTTCTCTTTTATTTAGAGCATATTAAGTGCATGAATAAGTGGAAAAGACAGAAGAGACCCAATCAGAAAGGTAGGAGAAGGATAGATTAGAATGAAGAGAGAAAACAATTTCAAAGAGAAAATTATCAGCAATGCCAAATGTTGCAGGAAGAGCAAAGAATTTGAGCACCAAGAAAACATTATGCTTGGTAGAATGTCTCTGATATCTGCAGAGAGAAGCTTTTAATCCTTGTCTTCAGTACATTAGGGCACAATTATTGCATGTCTTGAATATCAATTCAAAGCTGTCACCTTTATTGGATTGAGTGTATCTGTGCTTGGTACACAGCTACACTGATCATCACATGCAGGTCCTATAGTAGGACAACGGAATCGTAAACTAGAAATTACTATTTGTATTGACTATCTACAACAGACATTTTGAGTAGATGCATTGCTTGTGGGAGACAGAAAAAATTCAGAGACTCTTGGGGCTGGCCCCGTGGCTGAGTGGTTCAGTTTGCGCGCTCCGCTGCAGGCGGCCCAGTGTTTCGTCGGTTCGAATCCTGGGCGCGGACATGGCACTGCTCGTCAGACCACGCTGAGGCAGCGTCCCACATGCCACAACTAGAGGAACCCACAACGAAGAATACACAACTATGTACCGGGGGGCTTTGGGGAGAAAAAGGAAAAAATAAAATCTTTAAAAGAAAAAAAAAAAATTCAGAGACTCTTACTCTTATTCCACAGAACCAGGACAGTCATGGGGCGGTGAGAGATCTATGGGGTCCTCAGGACTTCTCAGATCTAGGCACAGAGGAAAAGGCAGACCAGGAGCTATTAACTTCAGGTTTGGCATGACAGGTTCTGGGCACTGGGAGATGCCTCTGGGAACAGCAGCTCTGAGCTGGGTCGTTAGGAAGACTGGGTTAGAGAGGGGATGTAGTAAGTATTTACCACTTTCCTGCTGCGCAGCATGCATTTTCTTCTTTTGATAACACCAATGGTCTTTTAAATAAAAGTGCCTAACCCTTACCTAGCCAAGGGTGGAAGAATGACTCATACAGAACAGTGTGATTTTTTTCCTGGGATTTTGAAACTTGAACGCAGTGTTACAAAGATAGAAAGAAAAAAAAAAGCTGATGTTCAATCATTGCTGTGCTGGACTCCTGGGGCTGTCCTGGCACCTGGCTCCTGCTTCTTCATAAGACTCCCTCTCTACCCTCTCTGATTATCCCAAGAGCTCCCACTGTGCTATCAATATATTTCTTTCCTGCATAATAGTCAGAGTTGGTTCTGTTGCTTGCAACCAAAGAACCCTGATTGACCCAACCACAATGCCAAGAAGTGGACCAGAAAGTGGTCCTCTTTCATCCTCCCAAACCCAATGTCTACTTCCCTTAAGGAAGCCTGGAGAACAGAAGGATGTGAGCGCGTGCTCCCTTTTCCCTCTGATGTTAGTATTAAAGCAATTCTTTCTCCTCTGACACTGATTCTCTTCAAGCCGCTACTCACTCTTTTCCCACATGTTGTGGCTTAGGCCACAGCAGAAAAGGGAGAGGCTGAAAATCATTTGAATGTAAATTGAACTGAATTTGTAAATGAGACAAAATTAGACATACACACATGCTATCTACAAAGCTTGGTAATGAAGTAAGAATATACCATAGGAGACAAAAAACAATATAATGTGTTCCAGAGAGAAATGTGGTGACAGTTTTACCAGAAACCCTGGCTATAATGAACATCTCTTCATAATCACTTTTCTGGCCATCACAGAAACAGTTAAACTCTGAGTGAATACTGGGATGTATTACATTACTTTCTTTTGGTATTATAGTCAGACCTTGTTTCTGTTTACCATTATATTTTCTGGCAGACTTTGTTCATTAGCACTGCCAAAATCAATCATCTAACCCCAAATCTGATCAAGTTACAGTCTGCAATTGTGGTAGGTCCTGGGATATGCTGACTTTCCATCCAAGTTACCCTAAACTTAACTGGCATCTGTTTGATCAGTAAATATCCAGAGGGCATACCCAATTCTCGAGTTAATTAATGTTTGTATGTTTCATCTCCCCAACAAATTTGTAAGCTTTGAGAAGACAGGAACGATGGTGTAGTGGAAAAAGCATAAATTTAGGAGCCAGACAGACTTGAGTGTGAGTCCATGCTCCATGCTCTGCCGCTTACTACGTGTGTTAAACTCAGGCGAGTTACTTAACCATCTGAACCTCTGTTTCTTCCTCAGAAAATAGAGAAAACAGTCATTACATGATTATCCAATATGTTACTCTATGTTGATTCCCATCCCATTTCTTCTGTTTCCTTATCACAATGCCTGAAGTACAATGGATATTAAGTAAAGATCAGGCATCATCCATTCAGCATTTATTGGATACCAGGCACCAAAAACAGCAATTGGTCCTGGGGACACACCATCAAAAGAGCAATCTTTGATTAGCCTACATACTCCATCATTGAGAAACATGGCTGCCAATGGCTTGTGGCACTTGGCCTTTCATCACACAACATGACAGTCAGAATGGACTGAAACTTGTTCTCTATGGTGAGATTCAAAACATCCAAGAAGGGCTCCAACTGATCAAGCTTGAGTAAGGTTTCTACCCAGTTCCAATTAACTGTGGCTAGAGATTTAAGCTTCTTTACTCTGACTGTCCGACCTTGGATCTGTTACGTACTCCAGGGACAATCAGCAGACGCTATGAGAGAGCAGGTTCAAATGTCCCTTCTCCATTTGATTCAGTCAACATATAAAGCGACATTTCCCATAAGAAGGAGTTTGTGTGAGGAGGACATTATTCTAAGCAGATTATACAGCATATGTCCATGTCAGTGTTTCTTTTCTTTTTTAAAGATTGGTACCTGAGCTAACATCTGTCGCCAATCTTCTTTTTTTTTCTTTTCCTTTTTCTTCTCCCCAAAGCTCCCCAGTACATAGCTGTATATTCTAGTTGTAGGTCCCTCTGGTTGTGCTATGTGGGGCACTGCCTCAGCATGGCTTGATGAGAGGTGCCATGTCCGCGCCCGGGAAGCAAACCAGTGAAACCCCAGGCCGCCGAAGTGGAGCACACGAACTTAACCACTTGGCCACAGGGCTGGGCCCCATGTCAGTGTTTCTTAAGATCGGGATCTTTGTCTTGTTGATCTTATCTATCTGCATTCATCTAAGGTCCAGCCCAGGGGCACACGTACATGTGGATTTGTAAGTGTATGTAGACTAGAGAAATATAGAAAAAACAGGGAATATTTAATTGCTAAATTATGAGGAGAGGGCTATAACTGCAATGCAAACTCAGAGAAAGGAAGAACAGTGTGGGATTTAGAGAGATCGTGGAAGGGATAGGACTTTAACTGGGCCTCCAAGAACAATTGAATAAGATTTAATTGAGCGGGGAGGAAGAGAGAAAGCATTAGAGAAATAAGCACAGTTTATGTGTTGATGTGAGGGGTGGAGGGAAACAATCAGGTTGCAAACGGTCCTTACTGGAACAGTGAGAAAAGAGTAGATAAAGATGAGGAAATTATTGGAGGCAGACTATGGGAACCCCAAGAAACAGGCAGAGGAGTCTGTTCTGAGTGTATTAGTGAATAGGGAGCTGTATAGGTACTTGAGCAAGGGAAGGACACAAAAATGAGTTTAGGAAGATTAGCAATTGCAAAGGTAAGGAAATTGGCCATGGAGATGTTTATCTGGGAAGTTAGCAATCGAGCCCAGAGACAAGTCCCTGAAACAATAGATAGAAATTACTGGTCTTGTGACAGATTGGATATAGAAGCTCTATTATTTCAAGCAAAAAGAAATGAAAAAATAACTTTGAGGTTTCTATAATCATAGCGCTACCGCTGGAATATATTGGATGGTAGGGAAGGGAGCCAGTCTGGTTTGGGTTGGTGGGAATAACAAACTTCATTTTTGACGTGTTGAACTTCAGGAGAAGGCAGAGAACCCGAATGGAGATGATCAGTAGATACCTAGAAATGTCACCTGGATTTCAGGTAAAATCTGAAGGCTTATTTTGGAAAGCCAACACTATTTTGACAATTTTATTTAATACAGATGTGTTGAGTCTTTACTAAATGGAAAGGTCTGGACTAGGTGTTCTGTCAATACAAAGAAGGATACAATTCCTGCCTTTTAGCCGCTCCCCTTCCGCTGGGGGGATGTGACAAGAAAATGCATCACCACAATACTAAGAAGCCTCTGACATTAGGCTTAGGTTTGTGTTTCTTAACATTTTTTAACTGAAAAGTAGGATTCTACACTAAAGACAACATCAGAAAGTGTTCCTAAAAATGATAAGGCCACATTTATTTTCATTGGTTGCCATGGCAATTGAGCTTGTCATTTCCCGGGAAAATGTGCACTTAACACTCTGAGCTAGGGCATTCTGAGGTGGCCTCTGTTTGACTCCAACAGCTTCTTAGACTCACTATTATCTTTCACACCATGGCCCCAAGTGTCTTAACTACTCTGCTAAAGACAGCTTCCATTGGTTAAACTCGTAGTTTTTGGAGCTATACACTCTACATACATTATCTCTTTTAATTCTTGGAGTAGTCAGCACAAAGTCTCAAAGCGATGAGTAACTGGTATAGATGACACAGATAACCTTCCATTCATCCATTCACCCAAAAGATGCTTATTAAGTACCCATTGCTACCCAGGTACTGTCCTAGGCTTCAGGGTTAGTCACTGCCCTGGCAATGCTTACAATCTCAAGGGGAATGAAGACATTCGAGAAATGAATTACAGTACAGTATGACGCTTGTTATCATACTGGGGACATATATATCAGGGGGAGTCTAATCTGGTGGGCAGAGAAAGATTTGCTGAAGAAATAAGTGACCTTTACCGGAGACTTGAAGGACAAGTGGTATGAGCTCAGTTGAAAGGGAACAGAAAGCGTATTCCAGGCAAATACATTGAAAAACATGTCTGCAAACTTGGAAATGAGAGAGGACCTGGCTGATGAAAGGATTTGAAAAATGTTCTGTGTATTTGATCATAGTATTAGAAGAAGAGAGTGGGTCCAGCTGAGCCAGTAAGTTACTGAGCCAGGATTAGAATTTAGGCCTGTTGGACGCACATGCCTGCTCTTGACACCGCTCACCAAAGCCTATGGAAGCTTGTAAAGAATCTAGATTAAACTGCCACTTTCAGATGTCCCAAAAGCCAGAAAGAAATGGATTTCTTGTTTCAGGATGACGGTATAGTCCCATTGCGCATGTCTGTAGTTTTGAATGGCAAGAATGAGTTTTTGAATATGCTAACTCTACCAGAGTTAAGAGTCAGGACTTTCCATGAGCAGCTATGCTTTAAGATTCAGAGAAGATTCCAGTGGGTTGTAAGGGAATTCAGAGGGGAAATGTCTGCTGTTTTCTCAGGTGGATCATTTGAAACAACTTGCTGTCGATGTTCACTGCATAAGCGACTATTTTAAAATTGAAGTTCTAGTTAATGTTTTATTCCTCTACGAAAATTATTCTCATTTTTAGAGTGGCCTCTCTGAGAACTGAGACTACATATCAGAAAGAGGATCATATTCTGTCATTCTGGTGTCTTTAATCTAGAGAGAGGGTTTAATTTGTAATGTTAATCTGATACTTTTCACAAGCAGTATTTTTATCTCAAAAGTATAGGTATAAAGCATGTATACCATATAGAGCTGAAACAATTAAAACAATTAAATTAAAGTTAATGATGAATATCTGTGTTTTTCTAGGTTTTTTGTTTTGTTTTGTTTTGTTCAGTGAGGAAGATTGGCCCTGAGCTAACATCCACGCCAATCTTCCTCTATTTTGTATGTGGGATGCCGCCACAGCATGGCTTGATGAGAGGTGTGTAGGTCTGCATCTGGAAGCCAAAACCACAAACCCCAGGCCGCCAAAGAGGAGCACATGAACTTAATCACTAAGCCACCATGCAGGCCCCACCTGTGTATTTTTACCAGCAATATTTACATTGACAATTTCATATTTGTTTTGCCCTTATAGTAAATGAATAAACCTAATATTGTACTACAAATTCTTACAGCAACTGTGGGGAAGACAAGGAAAGTTCATTCATTAATCATTATTGTGAACCTAGATACAGCAGAGAAAGAATTGAAACAAAACTCACTGGACCAAAAATAATCCATATTGGAAAGTGTAGATTTGCCTAGTCAGATGTGAGATTCAAGTCATATTTGTTTTTCTGAGCCATCTCCTGACCTAAAATAGACAGCTGTAGTGAGCAAAACATTACCCATTTCCTTCCTGAGCCCAGTAAGTTGGGAATTAAAAGAATATGCTTCGTATATTAGAAGTATTTCTCCAACACTTCTTATAATTCGGCAGTTTTAAGTTAAGGCAAAGTGATCATTCATACTGCCATAGTTAAATATTATATTATGAGGATTAAATAAAAGCAAAGATTTATATCCTGAGGTTGTGTATAGTATAAACGTAGAATGACGGATATAACCTGAGCCTACTGAAATAATTAAACGTGATAAATAGATTCTTCAAAGATTGTCATCATCCATGAGCTCTAGAAATTTTATCTTTAAAATTTATTTGCTGGAAAAGATTTCTAGATAAAAGTTTGGTTTATATTAGAAACATCATAAATGTAGAAGAGCTGGATCAAATTGGGCTTGTCACAAGTAGATTTCTTCTGAAATTCCTGCTAGTTAAGGTGTTAAAGAAATAATACACCAAGACCTATTTGCTTTTGTTCCACCATCAGCAATGGTCCCTAAGGCTCAGGAAATCATGGTTAATCTTTCTATTTCCCTTTTCCTTTCATTCAGCCCTTCCTCAAATCCTGGATTGTTTCCCCGAGAATGTTTCTGGCTTGAGCCCTTCTGTCAAGCTGCACGGCTCCACCGTGGCCACTCCCACCAGCCCCACCCTGGAAGGCAGCCACCATCTCTGCCTCCCTTTGCCAAGTGTTCTTCGCACAACTTCTGGAACTACTTTTGCTCAGACAGTTTTTATCATGCCATTTCCCGGCTCTGCCTCTGCTATTTGTTCTCTTTCTCTCTCTTTCCCCTCTTCTTTTCACCAACAATCAAGTTCTCCAACATGGATGGTCTCCACTGTACTCTTTGTGTATTCATTGAGTAAAGATTTATCGAAGACTACAGTGTGAAAATTGCCTTGAGGTGGTGGTGGTGAGAGACCCCATGGGGTCGTCTGTTAGGGGCTAGTGCAGGAACCCTGGCAGGAGATGATGATAGCGGAGCTGGACTGAAAAAATCAGTTTTGCAATCTGTTCAAGGGTTGTGGATCCCCTATTCCTACTGAATGTGACTTTCTAGACATTCAATAATTGTGTCCCGGAACTTACATCCAAGTTCCACTTAAAAAAATCGCTACTAGATGCATGACCCACCACTCTGTGTAACCTATGGAGAGGCCTTTACCCCTCCATGCCTCAATTTCTTCATCTGTAAAGTGAGCCTACCAACATAACCTGCTTCACAGAATTGTTTTAAGGTTTAAATGAGATACACTTTAAAGGTTTAAGCTCAGCGCTTGGCCCATAGTAAGGGCACAATCAGCGTTAGTCAGTGCACTACTGCGACTTCTCATCCTACAGCTGAGTCTCTCCTGTTCATCCACAACACCTCGGTTTTTATGCCTTCAGCTATATTTACTCCAGTTTAATTCATATTCATAAAACAGAATTAAACAATTTGGGAGCTGGGAGAGATGTCCAGAATCATCTTGTCTAATCCCCTTACTTAGAGATTTAGAAATACATGCACCACACTGGGGAGGGGACTTGTGGAGGCCCCAACAGTTCCTGGGCGCTAGATCCATGTCTAAAGCCCTGGCCACGAGGCCCTGAGTTACCAGCCTCCTGCTGGGCAGGCTTGTTGCATCTGCTTAACTAAAATGTAAGCAACTTGAAGATGTGGCCTCCTTCTGGTCATTGGTCCAATGCTCAGCCAGAAGCTTTGTACATCTCTACTGCCCCAGTGGTAATGTGGAAATGAATTCTGATGCTTTATGCTACAGATTAGGTTAAATGAATTTATGGGCTAAACCATTTTCAATTCCTGCTCTCCATAGAAAGAGAGAGATGAAAGCACCCTTAACGATTCATACTTTCTCTAATGAGCATCTTACCAGGAGTTGAAAGTCTTTTTAAAATAATCATCTAACCCTCCTTGGGCAATTCCAGGGCTGCAAGAACATGGTTAGGGTACTCCGTGTACTCAGGTGAGCACTTCCAAAAGGCCCTTCCCCCTTCCTGAGGCTCAGAGGGACAATGGGCTTTCTAGTCTTCTCAGTTCACACAGCCTCCTGTGAGCTCAGCATCATCGCAAAACATGGAAACCTGCGTCCCACTGCCTGGTGGAGAGGTTGCTTTCTAATGTGTGTCTCTGTCCAGTTTCTCCCAATGTGTGAGGGATGTCATTTCAGAAGTTTCAGAAGGAATCTATCAGAGGGATTCTTCCTTCTAGAATTGGTGTTTTCTTTTGTTTTTGTTTTTTTTTTTAGCATAATATATTCTTCTTTGCCTTTTTATGATCACACTAAGCATTACTAAGCAAACTAAGCACCACTAAGCACACTAAGCAGAAACTAAGCATTCCTCTTAAGCGGCCTAATTGAAATCTTAGAATGTTTACTTTCCCACTTACCCCAGAGGAGGGGGTGAACTTCGCTGGCTCAGTTACTCAGGACTCAGCAACACTGAGTCGATGGTTTTGAGATTCTCAGTGAGGAAACAAATATAATCAGTGTCTTCTCGGAACACCTGTAGCCCACAGTCTACCACATGACCTTTTTCTATATTATTCAGATATCTGTTTTTACTCCCTGACTCATCTGTCTTTCGTATTCTCGTTTTCTCAGTTTTTAACTTAATTCTCCTTTTGTTTCCCCTGATAAAACTTTGTTGTCAAAAAAGGTCTCCCACTACCCCCAAAATTAAAATACCAACTAAAACAAGGAAATAAAATTACCATCATCTTATTTTTACAATATCTAACTCTGGGAAGATCCATTTTTTAGAATCATAGAGTTTTAGAATAGGAACGAGCCTTAGAAAATTTGACAGTTAAAATACAATTTGGGGTTAACTAGAGTTTTATGAATGGCTCATTTTAATTCAGTAAAGAAGTTTTATTTCATTTGTCAGGAAAAGTTGTCAAAGCCTTGGAAATGAGCAAGAGAGATTACCAAGATGTCCATTAAGCGAACATGGGATTGTCTAGCAGAATGTCCAGGGGTTATCTGATTGTATGGGGTGTAGACCTTTGATTGTCTTTGACAAGGTCGTTCACAAATCTGTAGCGATAGTTTTATTCATGTAGAAAACTGATGATAATGCAAATATTTCTTGTCCATAGCAAAGCAAAAGATTTCTGTTCATAGTGATACAAATAAATTTTGTCCAGTAGAGAACACAAAATTTGTAAGTCAATTTCTCATTTGACTCAGTTTTAATCTCTTACTGGTTTCCTCATTGATCAATGAATTAAATCAAATATTTAACGTATTCATTTTGTATTTGCATGAGAATTATGATTTGGCCATTTTGAAAACTGTACTTTAATACCACTTTGTTCTGGATAAGTTGTTTAAAATCCATTAACTGTTTTTCTATCTTTAGTAAATAGAATATAGTATACTTTGTAGATTTTTAAGGATTTTGCAGTGGCTGAGGGTTTTCATGACAGACACCGATTCGCAGTTACGCTTCTATCTAGGAGAAACAAGTATAGCGTAATGATTAAGCGCATTGGGTTTGGAACCAAAGCGCTCAGTTTGAAATTCTGACTCTGCCCCTTAACAGCTGTCTTCTGGCCACTTACTTAGCCCCTTTGTATTTCAGTTTCTTCATCTTTAATATAAGTCTGATGTGAGAATTAAATGAACACAAATATGTAAAGCACTTGGGACAATCACACACTGCTGTATTGTGATTCGTATTGTCATTCTCAAAAATAGTGGCGTCTTATCAAGCACCATAGATGTTTTTAACTTCTGAATGCTCAGTCTTGTCGTGGGCAGAGAGAAAACCATTTAAACTGTATAGGCAATTCTTTCCTACCCAGGGCCGGGTGAACGAGTGTGCCTGAATCTGGGGTTCAGTGAGCAGACAGCCCTTGGGTGCTCATCCCAAGCTACATTCCCAACTTGGCCTCTGTGATGGCTTTGCGATGGGTCAACTTGGCTAATCTGGACTACATTTCCAAGAATTCTTTTTTATTTTGTTTTATTTTATTTTATTTATTTATTTTATTTTACTTTATTTTATTAATGTTTATTTTTTTCGGATGTACATCATATTTCAAATTCTGGATACATTACATCATGTTCACCGCCCGAACACTAATTATAGTGCATCCCCTCACATGTGACCCTAATCACCCCTTTTGCCCTCCCCCCTTCTCCCTTCCCCAATGGTAACCACCAGTCCAATCTCCAATACTATGTGTTTTTTTTTCTTTTTTGTTGTTTTTATCTTCTACTTATGCGTGAGATCATATGGTATTTGACTTTCTCCCTCTGGCTTATTTCACTCAGCATAATACCCTCAAGGTCCATCCATATTGTCACAAATGGCCTGATTTCGTCATTTCTTATGGCTGAGTAGTAGTCCATCGTGTATAAATACCACATCTTCTTTATCCATTCATCCCTTGATGGGCACCTAGGTTGCTTCCAAGTCTTGGCTATTGTGTATAATGCCGCAATGAACATAGGGGTGCAAGGATCTTTATACCTTTGTGTTTTCAAAGTTCTTTGGATAAATACCCAGCAGTGGAATAGCTGGATCATACGGTAGATCTATCCTTAATTTTCTGAGGATACTCCAAACTGCTTTCCATAGTGGCTGCACCAGTTTGCACTGCCACCAGCAGTGAACAAGGGTTCCCTTCTCTCCACACCCTCTCCAACATTTGTTGTTTCCTGTCTTGTTAATTATAGCCATTCTGACCTGAATGAGGTGATACCTCATTGTAGTTTTGATTTGCATTTCCCTGATAGCTAATGATGTTGAGCATCTTTTCATATGCCTGTTGGCCATCTGTATATCTTCTTTGGAGAAATCTCTGTTCAGATCTTTTGCCCATTTTCTAATTGGATTGTTGGTTTTTTTGTTGTTGAGCTGTATGAGTTCTTTGTATATTTTGGATATTAACCCCTTATCTGATACAGGCCAATATCACTGATGAACATCGATGCAAAAATCCTGAACAAAATACTAGCAAATCGAATACAACAATACATTAAAAAGATCATACATCATGATCAAGTGGGTTTCATTCCGGGGATGCAGGGATGGTTCAACATCTGCAAATCTATCAGCGTGATACACCACATTAACAAAATGAAGGATAAAAATCACATGATCATCTCAATAGATGCAGAGAAAGCATTTGACAAGATACAGCATCCATTTATGATAAAAACTCTAAATAAATTGGGCGTAGAAGGCAAATATCTCAACATAATAAAGGCCATATATGACAAAGCCACAGTAAATATCATTCCCAATGGAGAAAAACTGAAAGCTATCCCTCTAAGAACAGGAACCAGACAAGGATGCCCACTGTCACCACTCTTATTTAACATAGTATTGGAAGTCTTAGCCAGAACAATCAGGCAAGAAAAAGAAATAAAAGGGATCCACATTGGAAAAGAAGAAGTGAAACTGTCACTCTTTGCAGATGACATGATTTTATATCTAGAAAACCCTAAAGAGTCCACTAAAAAACTTTTAGAAATAATAAAGGAATACAGTCAAGTTGTGGGATACAAAATCAATGTACAAAAATCCATTGCATTTCTATACATTAACAACAAAGTAGCAGAAAGAGAAATTAAGAACACAATCCCATTTACAATTGCAACAAAAAGAATAAAATACCTAGGAATAAACTTAACGAAAGAGGTGAAAGATCTGTACACCAAAAACTATAAAACATTGTTGAAAGAAATCGAAGAAGACACAAAGAAATGGAAAGATATTCCGTGCTCTTAGATTGGAAGAATTAACATTGTTAAAATGTCCATACTTCCTAAAGCAATCTATAGATTCAATCCCTATCAAATGCAATCCCTATCAAAGTTCCAACAACATTTTTTACAGAAATAGAACAAAGAACCCTAAAATTTATATGGAACGACAAAAGACCCCGAATTTTTTCTTTTTAAAGATTGGCACCTGGGCTAACAACTGTTGCCAATCTTCCCTTTTTTCTTTTTTTTTAAGGATTGGCACCTGGGCTAACAACTGTTGCCAATCTTTTTTTTTTTTTCTGCTTTATCTCCCCAAACCCCTCCTGTACACAGTTGTATATCTTAGTTGCACATCCTTCTAGTTGTGGGATGTGGGACGCTGCCTCAACGTGGGCTGATGAGCAGTGCCATGTCAGCGCCCAGGATCCGAACCCTGGGCCGCCGCAGCGGAGCGTGCGAACTTAACCACTTGGCCATGGAGCCGGCCCCATCCAAGAATTCTTCTTGTATATTTCTGGATAGAGAAAGTCACAGGGAGATTCTTGTAAGATTTTTAGCAGGCAGAAGGCAGGCAGCTGCCATTTTGTAGTTGACACACATTGTTGCTAATCTGTTGACTCCTCTCATTCGAGTGAGGCAGCAGCTGGACCTCTGAATCCTCCTTCAGTTTTTCTGAGGGTGTGTGTATTCAGTTCCATGACAAAAGGCCCCAGCTTCTGCAGGATATCCTCATCCCTAAGGACAGAGGCAACAAGAACAGACACAGGTTTCAGTTCATCCTTGTGGGATTCCAGCCCGCTTGTGAGCTTCCCTTCCTGACTGTCTTTCCTGAAAACTTCAAGCTCCAGCGCCCGACACAGGTACACAGCCTTACAGAGACCGTATAAGCAGTCCCCAGAATTGCATAGACCAATCCCCTATAACAAACCCCTTTATTTATAGAAGATAGATAGATAGATAGATAGATAGATAGATAATAGATAGATAGATAGGTATCAATGTTGATATAGATATATCCTACTGATTCTACTTCTCTTGTTCAGCTGTGACTCACACAAAATTTGGTACCAGGAGTGGGGAAGCCAAGAAGAACTCATTCAATTATTTATCCATTCACTCAAAAATGGACTTAAGCTGGGCTGGACCTGGTGGCCTAGTGGTTAAGTTCAGCACACTCCACTTTGGCAACCTGGGTTCAGTTCCCGAGTGCAGACCTATACCACTAGTCTGCCAGTGCCATGCTATGGTGGCGGCTCATGTACAAAAAGAGGAAGATTGGCAGTGGATGTTAGCTCAGGATGAATCCTCCTCAGCAAAAAAAAAAAAAAAAGAAAGAAAGAAAGAAAAAATATTTTCTTAAAAAAATGGGCTCAACCTATACATATAATTACATAATCTACATTTATCACCTAAAAATGTGTGATGAACATCTAGTTCCATGTGAGGAGCTTATCCATTTTTAATGGTTAACAATCCCTTGTAAATATGAAGCATAATTTATTTAATAAAATATCTCATATGAACGTTCAGGTTGCTTCCAATGACAATATCACAGTAAAAAGTTCTATACATATATCTCTGCATGCTTTTCTTATTTAACTCTTAGAACAAATTCCCAGAAGAGAAATTGTTTAGTCAGATGACATGCATGATCAAATTTTTGATACATTTTATCAAAATAATTGTGCCAATTTACTCTCCTACTGGCTGTGTACGAAAGGACCTAATTCTTCAGAACTGTCTTGGTGTTTTTAAATCAGGGCATCCCCCAATGAATTTCAGTGGTTCGCTTTGTGAACTGAACTGGATCTGTTGTTGCTTTTAGAGATCTCTAATCACCAAAAGCTCTCTATGAAGCCATTTGGCTGCTTTCTCATTCAGGTGACATTTCTATAACCAATCTTTGAACTCTGGGTCAGTGACCGAAGCCAGAACCACTCTAGTGCCAGCTCCCCTGCTCACGTCCATCGAAGCCATCTCTGCCCCTTCCAGACTGTGCTCCTAGTGAGCAACTGGCCAGTGCCAGCTGAGGAAGTTTGCTGAAAGCAGCTTGCTTGTGGGTAGTGCTGATGTACTTTCCTTCGCTAGTGTTTGCAAAGCACTAAAGTAATTGGAGATCTTAAGCAGAAAATTCTTGCTGACTGAGAGAGGAAGAACAGCCTTAAACTCCCACAGCACTTACTCAGAACCAGCTGAATGTATTTAAAGTATCTTTCAGAGGATGCTAAGAGGAGCTGGAGAGTTATCACCAGAGCCTACCCAGATGGCAACGCTCACATAACTATTTATTTTTCATCCTGTTTAAAAGAATGTTCTCATACTGCCTGTTTAGAGGTGATAAGGGGTCTCAGTATGACATAATCCATTTTAACTAGAAACCATAAATATCCATCAAAATCTTATCCCACCCATACTCTTTTTCTTTTCAAATGTAAAAGAAAACAACCCTCTCTTAAAATAAAAAGAAAATCACTGGGGAAGCTGTCTGCTATAAGCACAGGCGTTGAAACGGCTTTGCCCCGTAATCCATGCCCTTCTTTCCTCAATCTTTCTTCCCTGATTCTTGATTCAGGTGAAGAAACTCCATGGCCTTTCTACAGATATTCACATGCAAGAGACCTCCACGTGGGCAATTGCCGTGATCGAAAGAGTAAACGTTTAAGGAAGTACTGGTTAATCTGTGAGTACATTTAAGCGATTAGTCACTGGTAACCGTGTTAATATAAGATGAAAGATTTAAGAGGTTTTATACCTGGCTTGGAGATCAGGAAGAATACTGGAACTGGTGAACTAGGAGACTGAAAATTAATTAAATTGATGGATATATGACAAAGATGTAGTAGCATTCTTTATTTCTTTATTTTGGAAATATGAAACAGAGCAAGATGTATTTAAAAGACTTGGGAAATGTTCCATGCTGAGCGGCTTCTCGGATGTGAGGTTGCTGTCTAATTAGTAAGATAAATGTTAGGGCCTATAACTGTGTGGATGTGTTTGTGTGCTGGCAGCCGTTTAGGTGAATGTGGCTTGTCTTTATCAACAAGGAAAGCTCCTCAATCATTGGGAGTCACCTGAAACATTTTTTGGTTGCCCTAAAAATTTCTGATCTCTATTATCCAATAGAGATAATATTGGATATGTTTTCTCCATATATTATATATGGAGATAATTTCTGATCCAGAAATGAGTGCTTTTCCCCCCAAGAGCTTTCCTACTGAGCGATGCCTTTATAAGCTGCAGCCTGTCAATAATATCCATTATTTCTGATAGAAAAATTTTGTCTGTAGAAATAAAGGGGGTCCTTCTTCCCTAGACATGATGTGCCAGGCAGCTGGTGGTCAGCTCTGGAGACAAAGCAGCTTTGCATTGTCTTGGTGTCTTGGTCATTAATAGATGATGATCGTTAGACTATTTCAGGATCTGGATCCAGTAATATTTAAAAAGGAGACTTGGACAGGAAGAAAAAAATAGGTTGAGAGGAAGGGGGCTCTACCTTTTTTTTTTTTTTTTTTTAATTTGGGAGTTTAGCTAACTCGATCTATCTGAAGGCGACTTCGGATGCCTAGGATGACTACTTGGGGCAGATCTGTAACTCTGTCTGAGAATCTGAGAGGTCATTCTAGGTCGGTTCCCTCCTTTTATAGATAAGGAAAGTGAGGACTCTGACATTCTATTCCTCTACAAGCTTTGCCTGTGCTCTCAACAGGTGTTCAGTAAATACATGTGCAGTGAGTGAGGACGTGGGTTGAGAAATTGGATGGATGGTGGAACGAAAGGAATACAGAACTATTTGTCAGGCCTGCCTAGAGGAAGTCCTCAAGTTAATGAAATATTTTTTCTATGAGGTGCTACCGTGTTCCAAGGATACACAAAAGTGAGCAATGTGAAGAAATCTGCAGTCTTACAGTTTGATTGAGGAGGCAGAGTTTGATCGCATAATCCTTCAGGATCTTGGTGAACATCAGTCATCACTATACTGGTGGAACGCTCCAGTGTCATTTGTAGATATTTCTGCCAGATAGAGTGTGGTTTAAGAGTTAACCATCAACAAACTAGATTGCTGTCCTCTAGGAGCTTGCCAACCAAGTTGGGTGACCTCAATAGATCCATTTATTCAGGATGTGTAAGCACTGGCCTTCGGGTCTGATGCCAATGATGTGGACTCACTGTTTAAGCAGGAAAGATGTGTTCCAGTAGGGCACCTTCAATGCCCGACCTGGTGCCGTGTGTCAGATGGTATTGAATGGATGAGTGAGCACGGCCCGTGACTTTGGAATGGAGTGTTCCTATTTGCAGAACTAAGTAGCCCACACGTAGGGAGCAAACCTGTATTCCTGATCTCTAAACCACTCTTCCCTAAGCTCACAATCTCCAAACTTTTTTTGATCATGTACTCCTATCATGCTTTTTTAGCATCCCCCCTGATGTAGGTCTATTTATCTATTTATATGTTATATATGTATTATTTTACTAATACTTAATATACTTACAAAGTAGAAATTTAGAAGGATAAGATAAAAATAAATATAAATAGATATGTAATGGTTTCCTTCTGCACACAACAGGGTGGGTAAAATCCATACAGTAAATAATTTCTAGTCCTCTCTGGAGTATGTTCCTTATATCCCACTGTCAATTCCAATCCCATCTATATATTGTTTCCTAAATATCAAATCATAGATTGAACCTTCAGTAAAACATATTAAATAATAAGGAAAAGAAAGAGAAGAATAGAATAGTTAATTTACACATACACACACAACAACAACAGCAAACAAACAAGAAACTACACGGAGATGCTACAGAACTCATTTCTGTAACCCATCACAGGCTGTGACTGACAGTCATAATTTTCTTCTTTCCTTGCACCTTCCATGTTTCCTTTCCATCAGCCAGAACCTCAGCTGGTCAGGGTTCTTTACCTCAAAGTCTGAATCTTCTCTGGCTCTTTCCTTGATTGGTTGATGTAGTTTTCAGTTAACTTTTTCTGAAGTTACCATTACCATTGGAAATGATGGTATTAAGAGTCATCACAGAGAGTCCCCTGGGTTCCAGAAATAGTCCTTCTTGTTCACATTTTCTAGCGTCAATTCAATTACTTCTCAGGATCGACCAGCCAGCAGAGCAACCTTTTTCTTTTCCTGTTGGTTGTGGTATGAGGAACTCAAAACAGCAGTCTCCAACTCCAGTTCCATGGAACCATTGTTCGAAGGATTTCTCTCTTAGAAACCAAGACCTCCAAACAGCAGAACTTAAAGTTGTAGCTATGGATATAAGAACTCTGTAAGTGGGTTATTTGGTGTGATAATGACAGGAGCCATTTCCACTTCAACCCGCTGATTCCTAGATTGTCCATGTGTTCTAGCTATGGGAGAGACAGCACCATCTACTATTACCTAATCAAAAGTATATACTAAATCCTGTATGACAGAATCATATCTTCCCAGGGTTTTCTGGGTTTTGATGCTACTGTATACAGGAGTTTTAAAAAATTTAATTTTCATGTTGTTTGCTGTGGTGTATAAAAGTACAACTGATTTTAGTACATTAACCTTGGTCCTGTGATTTTGATGAGTTTATTACTTCTAGTAGTTGTTTTATAGATTTTTAGAAATTTCTATAGAAATAGTCAGGTTATCTGCAAAGAGAAAGTTTTACTTTTCTCTTCCTGAGCATTTTTCTTTTGCATTTCTTTATTTCTTTTCTCTCTCTCTCTCTTTTTTTTTTTTTTTTTGCCTTATTGCAATGGCCAAGACTCCAGTGCGATGCTGAAGAGAAGAGGTGAGAGTGAGCATCCTTTGAGGATGGCGCACTCTGCACTGCTTAGTTGGGTCTAGCATCTCTGAGCTCAGAGAAGGGGTCTGGGACCCAGACTTTCAAGGAGGCTGGGTGCTGACTGGCTGGTGCAGGTATCTCCAAGAAAGTATCAGGAATCTCGATCTGCAAGTGTTACAGAAATTACAAGAAGAAGCCACCGTGATACTTCCAGGAACAGGAAAATAGGTAGGAAGCCCACAGGAAGGAAACAGAAAGGAGCAATCCTTCCTTCCTCCTCATCCTTCCAGTCTCCCTCTAGTGTCCCCTATTGGCAAACAGAGCCTAACATAGAATCAGTTGACAAAACAGAGCCCCAAATCCAAAATCACAAGGCTCACTATAGATGGGTGGGTTTGGAGCCAAGAGACAATAGCTTAATAACAGGCACCCAAGAAGTACACCTATGGGTTGTTTAGACTCAAGCATGTCTTCTCTTTGATCCCAGAGTGAGTCCCAAGAGTCATTACTACTTTACTTCTGTTTTGTTTTGTTTTCCTAATTCTGAGATTTGTTTGAGAAAGCCTATCATGCTTCCAACTAATGTGGTTTCACTGCCCTGAGATCTGTCTCCTAAGAGTTGCTGGGAGCTCAACACTGTGGATTTGAGCTGGCTACCTGAAACCTCTTTCTAGTTTCACCTCTAGTCTAAGCTTAGCCCATCCCAGCTTTTCTCCTTGATTTTTCTCCCCACTTTCCCTGATTCATTGTAATTCCCTTCCACAAAAGTATTTATTCTTGGCCTTGAAAAATGAAAACCTTCTTTTTAGCATCTCCTATGTTAAATAAAATGCTTCCATTCAATATCCTATTAGTGCAGCAATTTCACCTCTGCCTTATTCTTACATACTCAAACGTAGAGATTCACATATATACTCATAAGTACACACACACCTGGAAACTTTCCTATATAAACCCTGACATTTTTCGCTCAGAGAGGTTAAGAGACTTTCGCATAGTCACACACGTAGACAGAAGCAGTTGATATTCAGCCTCCAGACTGGCTGATTCTAAAGCTCTTCCCTTCCCATTTTCCTACACTGTCTCTCTCTCTTCTTTTTAATACTAAAAATAATAACTCCACTTACATCATTTCATTTTTCAAAGTGCCTTCACATATCCTCCTGCTGTCTGTGACAAGCACAACTCCTCTGGAAAGTAGGACAGGTCACATTATTTTCTCTGTGTTACGAGATAGGAAACTTGGCTTAAAACATTTCCCAATAGAAGGAGGAAAACATTTCTAAAAGGAAATACCTAACCAGTTGTTGATCCTGTCTCCATTTCAATGTACTTTTCATTAAAGCTTATTTAAAAAATGTTTGAAGTTAATCCTACATTTATAACACCTGTAGTCTCTTTTCCTTCCACTGCCTGTGTCCTATTGACCCCTATTTGTACTTTTATCCATGGTTTTATTTTCCGAGGAGTGGGGGGAATGTGTAGGATGCACATATCTTTGGTGAGCTCTTCTGAGTCTGAAACACATCAGGTCTAGGAAAGGTCATTATCAGTAGTTAAGTCAGAATGAAATCTGTATTGAATTAACTTCCAAAAAACTTTAATGTCTTAAAAGTTTGTTTCTCATAGTATTAATCAGAATATTTACATTTTTATTGTAGTACTCTCTATTCTCTACTTGCACTATTTTGGGGGCATATCTTTTAGAACATCTGGTTCTGTACTTTGTGTATGGTTTGGAAGAGACAAATACAAAACAAAGAGTATGCACTTATTTGGTACTACACTGTTGGCCTTGCATTACCCCAGAGGTTAGAGAGTGCAGCTATTTATCACTGATGAATCACCCTAAGAATCTTCTGTTTTGTTTTACCTTAGTGTTGTGAGAATTTGTAGTTCCACATCCTTTCAGGGTCTTCTCCTTTCTCTCTCTTTTTTTTTTTAATTAAAAGAAAAATTTTTTAAAGCATGCTTTTTGGTGAGGAAAATTGGCCCTGAGCTAACATCTGTTGCCAATCATCCTTTTTTTCTCTCCCCAAAGTCCCAGTACACAGTTGTATATCCTAGTTTTTTTTAATTTATTTATTTTTTATTTATTTATTTTTTTAAAGATTTTATTTTTTCCTTTTTCTCCCCAAAGCCCCCCCAGTACATAGTTGTATATTCTTTGTTGTGAGTCCTTCTAGTTGTGGCATGTGGGACGCTGCCTCAGCGTGGTTTGATGAGCAGTGCCATGTCTGCGCCCAGGATTCAAACCAACGAAACACTGGGCCGCCTGCAGCGGAGCGCATGAGCTTAACCACTCGGCCACGGGGCCAGCCCCAGTATATCCTAGTTTTAAGTCATTCTAGTTCTTCTATGTGGGACACTGCCTCAGCATGGCTTGATGAGCCACGCGTAGGTCCACACTCAGGATCCAAACTGGTGAACCCCAGGCCGTGGAAGTGGAGCATGCAAACTTAACCACTCAGCCACGGGGCCAGCCCCTCTTCTCCTTTCTTTGTGAAATAGAGTAGCCAGTTTGCAGGGTCGCAAACAACTCTAGGCTTAAGCAGTGAGCTGGCAATCACTCCACCTCTCCTGAACCATATACCAGCCGATTCTTCTCAGAAACTTTCAGCAAAGAACTTCTCTTAAAACCAGCAACTTCATCCTCATCCCCTATGCCACTGGGATACATGAAATAATGAGAAATTTGTATTAAATGCTTATTGCTGTCTGCTTCTCCCTGTTTACAAGCCTTACCTCACTGAGATGGTTCATCTTAAAATGTCAACTTAGCTGGGCCACAGTGCCCAAATATCTGTTCAAACAGTCTTGTGGACATTTTTATGAAGGTGTTTTTTGAATAAAATTAATATTTAAATCTGTAGTCTTTGAGTAAAGCAGATGACCTTCCATAATGTGGGTGGGCCTCACCCAATTAGCTGGAGGCCTTAATAGGGCAAAGACTGACCTCTCCCAAGAAAGAAGGAATTCTGCCAGCAGACTGCCTTTGGATTCAAACTACAGCTCTTCCCAGCCTCTCAGGCTGCCCTATGACCAACTTTGGACTCTCCAATCGTCCACAATCACGCGAGCCAGTTCTTTAAACTAAATCTCTCTCTCTCTACACTCATTTAATCCTCACAATTGGTAGGTATTATCACATTTTCATAAGGTAAAACTGAGGCTCAAAGAGATTAAGTAATATCCCCAAGATCATACAGCTAATATGTGGCAGGACTGGGATTTGAACCTATGCTGTTTCCAAAGCCAATGCTTTAACTGTTATGCTACATATTTGCTCTGCAGTGCTGTGCTATGCTGTACTATATTACAATACAAAATCAAATAATCCTCCCTAAAACTTGGACGTGCATCCAAAAACCCAGTGGCGTCTTACCTTCCAGAATAGTTTTTGAGTTACGTGATACAAACCACATGCTATTTGGCATGAAGCAACTAAACAGTCATATCAGAGATCCTGTTGCCTGGAAATGTTTAATGTGTTGCTCAGAAAATGCCACATCACTTGGCTAATGGGAGATCCATTTTCAGCTTGGATGCCAAGCAGAAAAAACCTATTTCCCCAAAGGTTTTAAACATCATTCCTCTTCACAGCTCTGAAAAAACACTTATTTGGCTATATAAGAGATCTGGTAGTCTAGTGGTTAAGATTCAGTACTGTCCCCGTCGCAGCCCAGGTTCATTTCCCAGTCAAGGAACTATACCACCTGTCTGTCATTGTCATACTGTGGTGGCTGCGTGTTGCTATGAGGCTGAAAGCTCTGCCACTGGTATTTCAAATACCAGCAGGGTCACCCATGGTGGACAGGTTTCAGTAGAGCTCCTGACTAGACAGACTAGGGAGAAGGACCTGGCCACCCACTTCTGAAAAAAATGGCCATGAAAACATTATGAAGAACAGTGGAGCATTGTCTGATACAGCACCAGAAGATGAGAGGATGGCACAAAAGATAGGGCAGGGTTCTGCTCTCTTGTACACAGGGTCGCTAGGAGTCAGAATCCACTCAATGGGACAAAATATAAGACTATATTATACTAATCACACTAAAATTATAATAAAATAAAGAAAAATTTATCTTCAATTTTTTTTTTTTGAGGAAGATTAGCCCTGAGCTAACTGCTGCCAATCCTCCTCTTTTTGCTGAGGAAGACTGGCTGTGAGCTAACATCTGTGCCCATCTTCCTCCACTTTATATGTGGGACGCCTACCACAGCATGGCGTCCCAAGTGGTGCCATGTCCTCACCGAGGGTCTGAACCAGCAAACCTCCGGCTGCCGAAGTGGAACGTGCACACTTAACTGCTGTGCCACTGGGCCAGCCCCTATCTTCAATTTTACCACTCCATCAAACCAAACATTTTGTTTTATAGTTTTCAGAATGCCTCCATAAGCATTTTTTTGCAACTTATAGTGATAGTAGAGATATAATTTTATATTCTCCTTTCATCAATTAAAAAAAAGTATTTTAATAGAGGAGAGAAAAGTCCTCGTCTTTTCTTGAATTTCAGAAGGAAATGCCAAGGCAAAAAATAAAAAGTTGGTGTTGAAACTTGAATACTCTGTGTAACCAGCACCTAGGCATAAAAATCAAAGCAAGCTGATCTCATCTACTAGATCATTTTCTTTAATTCAGTGCACATAATTAGAACCTGATTTACACTGGGAGCGGGTAAAGAAAGTTCAAGAAACCCCAAGAAATAATACCTGCTCTCCAAGCCATCGGGAATGTCATCTTCTCTAAACTTAAATTTTAGCTGCCTGTGTCAGCCTCACAGCCATCCAGTCACCTGCTGATTTGCATAAAGCACCCTAAGAGTGACCAAGAAGATGGACTGAAATCAGAAGCTTCTGTCAAATAGAAAAGGCAAAGCAGTAGAAAAGTGTGGTGCTGGAAAGGCATAAACAGCATAAAGGATTATAGCAGACGGATGTAATCCTTCTGTTCTTTCAGAGACAGAAGAGAATGGATAAATGAGCCTGCACTATCTGGTTAGTGGGGGCCAGGATTCAGCAGCTGTATCATGCGACCATCTGTTCTGATCCTGTGAAGATTAGGAGTTCCTAGAGAAAGTATTAATTTTTACAACATCCTAAGCGTTTCTTGCAAAATAGGTTCAAATTGGTTTGAGATAATGAAGGCACATGGATGAGAATGATGAATGCCTCCTCAGGGAGTTCTCATGGAAGCCAGCATTGAGCCATGGGAATTGGTATTAGGTCCGGTCAGAATTTGACATCTTCACTAATGATCCGGAGAAGGGAGTCAATGGCTCATTAATGAAATCCACAGATGAAGTGGAATGATTGTTCACATGCAAGAAAGCAAAGAAATTAGTGATGTTAGTAAAATGAGATGCATCCTATGGAAATGCTCTCTCATCCTTTAAACAGAAAAGCACCACTTGAAACTCTTTTAAGGGGACCAGTTAGTCCAAAAACCACCACTACTAGCAGAGGCCTGGAGGTGATGCCAGGAAGAAGGTCAGACAGGAGGTGGGAGGCTGAGCCAGTATGATCAGAGCATCTCTCTGGAAAGACCTCAAGACATTTGGCCAGTGTCTATGTGCTTCCCACTGCTCCTGATACCAAGCCAGAGCCTCTGAAGTCCACTCTGCTTCTGCCTGGTGGCCAGCCTGTCTTCTGACTTTCTAGTTCTGGCTGGGAAAGATAGCTCCAGATGGGCTTCCCACCCCATTGATTTCAGTGAGGCAAAGTTGACAACATCCAACTCGTTCCTTTGAGGGCAATAACTGGGACAAGCCAGAGGTGTGGGTCCAGCATCAGTATGGAAGATTGGCTAGTGTTGCAGTTTGGATCAGGAAATGTTGTCTTCATCTCTGGCCCATAATTCCATTCTAAGATGGGTGTGCGTTCTATTCACAGTCCTGCTGCCCATGGCATCTGCTGCTTCTGTCACTTCATATATGTGGCCACAGGACCTGCTGAGGCTTTCAAGGCTACAGCACTTTGAGTCCATTTCCTTGGCGTCTATATACACCCCTTCACTGTCCTGTGACCTTCTGAGATGCTGTGTAGGATGGGAGAATGTAAGTGTCCACCAGTGAAAACCTATGATTTTAAAAGGCCTGGTTTCAGTCACCAGGTTCCTCCAGTCTCAGGAGAACCCAACTCACTCCTCAGGGTCTGGCTACATTGCTATCTCTCATCTCTTCTTCGCTGTCTTGAGTAAGAGCTTAATACAGGCTCCTAACCTTGCCCTCAGGTAAAGAGAGCTCAGACCTCCCGGACTAATAATCTTTTTCCATCTTTAATGATAGTCCTATCCCTTTAGGGCATTAAGACACAGCCAATTTCTCTATCGTAGCACCACATTATGTAAGGTAACCTCACCTTAAGTTTTTAAACCTTAAAAATATAGGTTGCTTCCTCATGAGAGCCAAACAATCCTTCAAAAGAGACGTTATTTTTTCAAGCAATCCAGAGTTTATATTTTGAGTTATAGTTATTTAATATTTGGAATAGTTATGGATTACTGGGTGAACCAGGAAGTGAAACTACTATTTGATTGTTAGATTACCAAATAAGAAATGGCAATGGTAGGCAGAACTGTCATAATTTGATGCATTTTAGATCAGAAAGCCTTCAATGGGCTGTGAATTTGTATAGGGAACCCAGAATCTAGGCTTTTTCAGGGTTAGGGTTAATTGATTACTGTTAGGAAACTGACTTGGGTAACCAAGATCCCGCAGCAGATGCCACTGGTAGCCCCTCACATCACTTTAGTCCACACCTCCTTACCTTGAATCTCTCTTTAGGGTACTGAGTCCAGGAAGCACATCCCTTTTTGTCTTGTAATGTAAAAAGACCCAGTTTCAAGGCACAGCCCCCTAAGATGAATTTTTTTTTAAAGATTGGCTCCTGAGCTAACATCTTTTGCCACTCTTCTTTGTTTTTTTTTTCCTTCTTCTTCTCCCCAAACCCCCCCAGTACATAGTTGTAGATTCTAGTTGTGAGTGCCTCTGGCTGTGCTATGTGGGATGCCGCCTCAGCATGGCCTGATGAGCGATGCCATGTCTGTGCCTAGAATCCGAACTGGCAAAACCCTGGGCTGCTGAAGTGGAGCGTGCAAACTTAACCACTCAGCACGGGGCCGGCTCCAACCTAAAATGAATTTTAGACAGTCTGGCCCCACTCTAATGGACTTAAGTGGGGAGGAACCTTCTCTTGGTTCATAGCTGCTACTGGAGCCAGAACCGTTGCTTGTCAAATCATGACTGGATGGCCTGTCCAGCTTTCAGGAGAACAGATCTGACATTTCCTAACCCCAGCAGCCTTTGTTTCTGCTGTTCATGACGTGAAGCCTCCACTCTGGCCACACCAGAGCCCAGCTCTTCTGATTCCTGCTCCCGTGGTCCTTCCCTGGGAGCATTACAGCAGCTGCCGCCGAGATTACATTGAATGTCACCCTCAATTAACCTGACAGGATACAGTGCTCTCAAACCCCTCCTGGGACTGAGAGAAAAGAGGAGGCTTAGGGTGGGAAACTGAAAAAGGCTTTTATGTTCCTGGCTCTTTTGCAGGTAAATCTCTCAGAAAATTGCTGTTTTATTGTTTCCAGGCACTGAGCTCACATTACCCCAAACGAAGCTTGGAAGGCTCTGTCAGCCCATCCATCAGCTTTTATGGGGTGAGGACCTCTGAGAAACATGGAAACCACTCAACAGGTTGGAAATGTAAATGGCATGGTCCATGTAAACACCAAATCTTCATGCCTAGATGTTACCTTCCAATTTCTTCTTTCAGATAAAAATAGCATGGAACTCTATAGCAACAGAAACAAACAGAAAGTGTGTGTGTGTGTATGTACACACACACACAGGATAGTGTCAGAGCCAAATGCATGGGGAATTTTCCAAAGGAAATTAAAATGTAGGTCCTGTCAACCTTTCTCAGAGAAGCCATTCTTTCTTCTGGAAATTGGACTATATGCAATCTAGAATCATTACAGTCCTTACTAAAGTAATGGGATATTGGATATTTCTCCATATCAAAATGAGTTTTATTACTTTATTACTTACTTTTTTATCCATACAACAGTTGAGCAACATTTGTTATCCAGAAAACAACATCGATAACTTAAGTGAAAGATAAGAAAGGAACCGTGCTAGCTTGTTCAATTCCTTTTTATTTTAGGTAACCCCTAATGAATTATGAACCATTATTTCACTGAATTATACTAATCATTACAACAGCAAGAGACAGGGTTGATAGATAAAGCAAGTAAAAATAGAGGACACCCAGTTAATTTTGATTTTTAGATAAATAACAAATAATTTGTAATATAATCAACAAAGATTGCACAGGACACACTTACAGTAAAAAATTTTTATCTGAAATACAAGTGTAATTGGCTATGCTGTATTTTATCTGGCAATCTTACCAAGAGACCAATTTCACCTGAAATACTTCTAGTGTATGTTTTACATAGTATGTATCAAACACCCTGGCCTGCCCTTTAGAAACTAACCACTTCTTGACAATTGATCTAACCACTTGGATGTCAGCAAGGAAAATATTAAGAGGGAACTGAAAAAGAACGAAGGCTGACTATATTGTCATTGGTTTTCCAGGTTGTCACAGTCAATTTTCTGCTCTTTATTCTTTATTCTATTTTTGTAATGTACCTTGATGCACCTTAATGTACCTTGATAGGTTTTTTCCCCAGAAGGATTTCTTGACTACAGTAAATTTTTTAATCACTCTAAAGTAGAAACACGAACACATATAGGAAAAAACATATGAGAAACAAGAATTTCATGCTGATATTTGAAATTGACTACATTGTTGTAATTGTGTCTGAAAATTTGTGTTTTTTTAAAAATAACATTTCTAAATTAGACAAGTGACATTGTTTCATTCAATGTCAAGGAGGGTATCTTGAATTTGATTTTTAAATGCTTTTTATAACTCTTGTTACGAAGTTTTCTGAAGATTATCTTCATCTTAAGAAATTAATATTTCTAGTTTTCTACTAAAAAGAAAGTAAAAATATATTTTTGACTTGTGAAATTATTGCTATTTTTTAAACCACCTTCTAACATCTTTTTGAGGGTGTTATGTTTGTTGAGTTAAATCTGTGGTAGGTGGGGCTGTATCATTCTTGAGTAGAGTTGATCAAAAGTAACTAGAGATGAGATCCTAAAACTTAAAGTAAAAATAGCATTCAATAATTTCTTTTTCTTACTAGTTTCAATTATCCATCAAAAATAGTTGCCTTCATAGTGATTGGGTTTGTGTACTCTGCTTCAGTAGCCTGGGGTTCACAGGTTTGGATCACGCAGTGTCCCACATACAGAATGGAGGGAGAGTGGCACAGATGTTAGCTCAGGGCCAATTTTCCCTAAGCAAAAAGAGGAAGATTGGCAATGGATGTTAGCTCAGGGCCAATCTTCACCACCAAAAAAACCCCCACCAAAAACAAATAGTGGCCTTATAACAGTGATTCTTAAGGGAGGGATGCATATATTTGTCATTTTTTAAAGTCTCTCCAATATGACACAAATGCTACTTATAATAAAAACTTCTTTAAAAATTCAATTTGAATTAATTCAAGATAGTATCTTCATTCATTCATAAATTAGATTAAACCATCTGTAAAATTGACATGTTTATAGGTCAGATTGGCTGAAATCCGTAATTTGTCATATAGTTCAGTCAAATAATTATTTTTTAAAACTAAATTCATTGAGATACTATAAAATGCACTTGTTTTGAGTACAAAGACAAATGTACATATCTATGTAATTACTACTACAATCAAGATATAAAACATTTTCATTACCCTAAAAATTTCCTTGTGCCCCTTTCTGGTTAATCTCGAATTCCCACACCCTCACCTAGGCAACCACTGCTTTACTTTTCAATTACTATGGACTAGGTTTGTCTTTTCTAAAATTTTATATAAATTGAATAATAAAGTATGTACTTTTTGTGTCTAGCCTCTTTTACACAGAATAATATGTTTGATATTCATCCACATTGTTGCGTTTATCAGTATTTCATTCCTTTTTGTTGCTGAATGGTATTGAATTGTATGAATATACCACAATTTGTTTACCAAATAACCTATTGATAGATATTGGAATTGCTTCCAGTTTGAGTCTGTTATGAATATGCTATAAATATTTGTGTCAAATCTTTGTATGAATATATTTTCATTTCAGTTGGGAAAATAGGACTGGAATTGCTCGGTCATATTTTTCATAAGAAACTGTCAAACTATTTTTCCAAGTGTTTGTATTATTTTACACTCCCATCAGCAATGTGTGAGAGTTTCTCATGCTCTATATTCTTGCCACACTTAATGAAACACTTTTTCATTTTAGCCTTTCTAGTGAGTGTATTGAGGTATTTCACTGAGGTTTTAATTTGAATTGTCTAATGACTCAGTGATTTTAAGGACTTTTCCATGTGCTTACTGGCCATTCATAAACTTTCCTTAGTGAAATGTGTGTTAAAATATTTTTTCCAACTTTTAATTGGATTGACTGTCGTATCATTATAACTTCCTTATATAATTTATAAAGGAGTACCTGGTCACTATATGTCCTGAAAGTGTTTATTTCCAGTTTGTAACCGGTCTTTTCATTTTTTTAATGTGTCTTCTCAAGAGCGAGAGTTCTTAATTTTGATGAAGTCTAATTTATCAAATTTTTTTCTTTTATGATTCATATTTTTTGTGTTCTAAAAAATCTTCATATAATCCAAGGTCACAAAGATTTTCTCTTTTGTTTTCTTCTAGACTTTTATAGTTTTAGCTTTATGCTTAGGTCTATGATCCATTTGAGTTTCATTTTTGTGTATGGTGTAAAGTAAGAGTTGAGGTTCATTTTCCTCCCCTCTGGGTCTCAAGCTCTTCCTGCGCCATTTGTTAAAAAGACTATGTTTTCCCATTAAACGATGTCAGTACTGTCGTCAGAGATCAATTGACCGTACATGTTTGGGTCTAGTTCTGAATTCTTTAGTTTGTTCCACTGATCCATATATTTATCTATAGGCCGATATGACACTGCATCTTAATAACAGTTGCGTCATGATACGTCTTAAATTCAGGAAGTAGAATTCCCACAACTTTGTTCATCTTTTCAAAATTGTTTGATTTTTCTAAGTCCTTTATATTTGCTTGTAAATTTTAAAATCAGTTTGTCAAATCTTACCCTCTCCCTCAAAAAAAGAAAGTCTTCTGATGGGTTGATTGAAATTATGTTGAACTTATTGATCAACTTGTGAAGAATTTCCATCTTAGCCTGTTGAATCTACCAATACATGAACATGATACATATCTCCATTTATTTAGGTTGTTAATTGCTTTTAGCAATGTTTTCTGGATATTTTGGGGTTTGTTTGTGTGTTTCCTTGTTTGTACAGATCGGGAATATATTGAGATAAATTTATCCTTAAGTATTTCTTGGTTTTTGATGTCATTGAAACTACTATTTTTCTTCTTTTTTTTCTTTTTTTCAGTTTTTTGTTGCTAGTATTTAGAAATAATTTTTTAAAATATGGCTCTGTATAACATGATCTTGCTAAATCCACTTACCACTTAGCAGCTTTTTCTAAGTTCCTCAGGATTTTCTGTATACAAAACCATGTAAACTCCTAATAAAGACACTTGCACTTCTTCCTCTCCAACGCATATTTATGTCACTTCTTTTTGTTGCCTTATTGCACGGATAAGACGATGTTAAAAAGAAGTCATGAGAGAGAACATTCACGAATTGTGCCCAGTCTTTGGCAGAAAATAATCATTAATCATTGAATATGATGTTAACCATAGTTTCTATACAGGCTGCTTTACCAGGTGAGAAAGTTCTCTTCTACTTCTAGTTTACTGAGAATTTCTTATCTTGAATTAGTGTTAAATTTTTCAGATACTACTTCTGTACCTTTGAGATGATCATACTTTTCTTCTTTTCTGTTAATGTAGTGAATTACACTAATTGAATGATTTATTTCTAATGTTAAGTTCACCTTGCATTCTGGAATAAACACTACAAGATCATGATATCTTACTTTCTTATATAGAGAGAAAACCGATTTTAAAATACTTTAGTTGGAATTTTTTCATCTGTGTACATGTGAGATTTTGGCCTCTAGTTTTCTTTTCATGTAATGTCTTGGTCTGGTTTTGGTGATAGCACAATTCTGGACTTAAAGAAAAGTTGAGAAGTGTTCCTTCCTCTTCTATTTTCTGAAAGATCTTATACAGTGTTGCTATTATGTCTTCCATAAGTATTTGATAGCATTCACTAGTAAAATCCTCTGGGCCTAGAGTTTTCTTTATGAGAATGATTTTTCTTTTTCCTGAGGAAGATTAGCCCTGAGCTAACATCTGTTGCCAATCTTCCTCTTTTTTTGCTTGAAGAAGATTAATGCTGAGCTAATGTCTGTGCCAGTCTTCCTCCACTTTATACATGGGTCATCACCACAGCACGGCTGAAGAGTGGTATAGGTCTGCACCTGGGATCCAAACCCGCCAACCTGGGCCACTGAGGCAGAATGCACCAAACTTAATCTCAATGCCATGGGGCCAGCCCTGAGAATGTTTTTAATTATAAATTCAATTCAATTCAATCAATTCAATTTATTTCATTGATTTCAGCTCTTATATTTATTATTTCTTTCTATCTACTAACTTAGGTCTCAATTTGCTTATGAGTTTGGCTGAGAACTTCTTAGGGCAGGATAGCAGAAACAGGCTGAGTCTTCATTTTAGGTCATTTCCTAAGGCAAGGATTAACGCAGGCAAGATGAGGTTCTGAGTGAAGACAGAAGAAGTGTTATGTGAGTCACAAGACATCCTGAGATTGCAATTGCATAACTAATAGAGATAGTATTGTAGTTCTCAGAGCCCCACTTTTAGCCATCCTCTGACCTGTCCAGAGGGTGGTCACAAAAGCAATGATTGCAGATCTATACTACTGTCATGATTTCTAGATGATTCCATCATCTCAAAATGAGAGTTTGGAGATAGAACAGAATCTGGCTTTGTTGCTCCTGTCATCAAATGACAGTGGCTGCATGGCAGCACTTAAAATTCTGGAAGTCGACACTAGGCAATGCAATCCACATGAGGAGTAAGGGCAAGAGGATGATGAGTCTCTGTAGAGTGATTTGAAGACATAATCCCAAACTAGCGAACCCAAGGCAAGAACACGTCTCCCAGTATTCATTTGGGTCTCACTTTGAGACCCAGACACATTAGCTTAGAGATGGATTGTTCCACCTGATCAGTGTATCACAAGCTGTCAGCAACGGCACAGACACTGTCTAGGTTAGCTAATAGGAAATAGAAAGTGGTAGATTGTCCAGTACTGTTTAGCTGTGGAAGTATCTTTTATAACTTTGGCCAAGATAAACAATAAATTTTTGACAACTTTCCCAGTTGTATCACCTTCCACTGTAGGATGGTATTCATAAAAAGGGGGTAAATCTCCAGAGTATAGCTCATTCTTTATTTGTAAATTACAGGACACACACTTCAATGAGATATGGCCCATAGAAGGTGGAGGGATCTGGAATATATGAAAGTTTCCAAAAATTACCCATAGTCATAAATCAGGTTTGTGTGTGGTAAACAAGTAAAGGCTTAGTGTCAACATAAGAAATAGTACTCTGGAGGGGTATGGACACGGTTAGGGATACAAGGTTGCTTAACAGGAGAGAATTTTGCCAGCTATCTGGCCCTAGAGGAAGCCAAAGTTTTGGCTAAAGTTGAAAAACTCTCTGAGGATCTTGTTATGCAAAATGTTATGTAGAAAAATAGTTATGCAGAACAGATAGACCCAATATGTATTCCTATTTCTGTGTTGTCCCTAGCCCCAGGGATAGCACTGTAATTATTTTCCACAGAATTTTGCTGTTTTGGGTAAGGATCCAGTATTTATATGGTTGGAGGGTAGAGTTAATAATATGGGAGACTGGGATGTGTGAGGGCAGTTAGAGACGCTGAACATTGGGGCCTTTGATTGATTTTGAGTGAACATAGTAGTAGCGTTTATTATCAATAGTGTAGTAGTCATAGCTATAAGAAAACTGTGAATTTGTCCTTAATAGCTAATGATAATTCCAGTAAGTTTAAGAGAAAAAAATAAAAATCAGGTGCTACCTTACTTAATTTGCAAAGCCTCTACCTCATTTTGCTTTTGTTAGAAGAACATCTCAAAATGTTTGGCCAAATCCAGTGGGTGTATTAGAGAAGCAATTTCCAATTCTAGCCCTTGCGTATAAACCAAATCCCTTATTTCTAGCTTAAGGCTGTGCACAAAAATTAGGGTAATGCAGCAGAAGTAACTGTCTGTGGATCTACCCAGAATGTTGTTAGAAGGAAATGAAAAGATGATTTTCAAAATCTCCCATGGATTTACCCTTTCTTTGCTTATAAACTGGATTAATATCAACTCATTCTTTACTGGATATGTAACAAGTATGGCCCCAGCAAACAACCCTTGTCCCAACATTTTATGTTTTCTATTTTCCCTGTTCTGTTAGAAGGAATAAGGAATAGCGAGATCCTTTTCTGAACCTTCCACTCAACATTTTAGAGCCAAACTTTAGCATCTAAAGAACCTACTGTGTTCAAGTCGATTTAGTTCAGGGAGGCTGGGATTCCTAGCTCCCATAGTATTATAAATTCTTGGTAAATTTTCACCTATTCTCGGGAACTGGGGAAAACCTTTTGCTTAAAATCTGCCTTCTCCTCATCCTGTTTTGGCAGACTTATTTTTAGAGGAACTTGTACTTTGGTGATGGGAGTAGAGCAGAAGGATATGTCATGATAGGGAGTTTTGGAGGAAACAGAAGAGGATCCTGGACAGAGTGAGAAATAGAAGTTGGTAGCTGAGGGCAGTATTCAAAGGAAGAAGAATTAGGTTGGGGTGTAAGAAATGACAAGATTTTAGTGGGATCAAGAGGCCTTAAGCTTTTTCACATTTTTATTAGCTTTGGACAAAAAAAAATCCTTCAACGAAGTTATTTTGAAGTCAGAATTTTGGTTAGAAGATTCTTACCACTAAGAAAAACACAAAGCATTGAATATTAGAAATTGTTTTGCCTTTTTGCTCTGTTATCACTAGAATGAACAATTTTAATCATATTAAGAGTTCACCAGGGGGCCGGCTCCGTGGCCGAGTGGTTGAGTTTGTGCGCTCCACTGTGGTGGCCCAGGGTTGGGATCCTGGGTGTGGACATGGCACCGCTCATCAGGCTACGTTGAGGCGGCGTCCCACATCCCACAACTAGAAGGATCTGCAACTAAGATATACAACTGTGTACAGTGGTGGGGGGCGGGGGGGGGGAGGTTTGAGGAGATAAAGCAGAAAAAAAAAAAAGATTGGCAACAGTTGTTAGCCCAGGTGCCAATCCTTAAAAAAAAAAGGACGATTGGCAACAGTTGTTAGCCCAGGTACCAATCTTACAAAGAAAAGAAAAGAAAAGAAAATTAAAAAAAAAAAAAAAAAAAAGGAGTTCACCAGGGCCAGCCCTGATGGCCTAGTAATTAAAGTTCAGGGCACTCCACTTCAGCAGCCTGGGTTTGATTCCTGGGTGTGGAACTACACCACACGTCTGTCAGTGGCCATGCTGTGGCAGTGGCTCACATAAAAAAAAAAAAAAAAGAGGAAGATTGGCAACAGATGTTAGCTCAGGGTGAATCTTCCCCAGCAAAAAAAAAAAAAAAAAAAAAATCACTAAAGTGGCCATTTACATTCCAAATTGCCTTTGGTGAAATTTCACTATTTTGTAAGATATGCCCCCCAAATTTAGGTTATAATGAGAATCCAAATCAGATGAAGACCTTTGGCCTGCGAGATGTTAATATGGTATGGGATGATCATATTAGAGTCTGCAAAATAAGTCACAGGTGTTGCTTTCCCACCTCTGGTCTCAAACCCCCAATCAGAATTCAGCCATCTGTGTCTTCAGACTTGCTGATTGTCATCCTTCTGCAGAGGGAGTTTTTGGAAATTTCACCTCCCTATTCAACTCTCAGGAACACAAACATGGGACAGAGAAAAAAATAGAATTTGTAAGGTTTGCAGATGGTGATCCAAAGCAATGTTTATTCTTTGAAGGACGCTGGCCTGACAAGGCCTTGAAATTGTCAGCCATCACAGCCAGTACTGAAAAATAGTGACCAGTGTTCACATCAGTGATTTTAGATTGGGACTTAACTACAGCGGCTGTAAGCATCCTCCCTCTTGTTTCTCACTGATGTGCTGAGGCTACTGACAAGTAGTATGGTCAACACACCGACGTAAGGTTGGTTTTGGGGGCTGGATTAGAGTAAAGCTGATAAACCTATGGCACTTATTATTGCCACGACCCTTTCCCTAGCCCATGGAATACATTGCTGATCAATCACAATCACTTCTTTTTCTGCTTTGTACAGCGTTTCAGATAACCAATGTCAACAGATAATATTGGTTAAATTGAGCACTTACCGAGTGCCAGACAATCTTCTAAGTACTTTATAAGAATTACTCCTATAATCCTCACATCAATGCTTTTTGCAGATTATATAACCCTGCCCAAGGGCACACAGCTAGTAAGTGGTGAGGCTGGGATTCAGTCCCTAGCAGTCTGACTACAGAGCCATGCGTTTCACCACTGTGCCTTCAGACCCTCTGGTCAGTTAGCACATGAGCGTAACCAGAGCTGATATATCAGTGTGCACTGTAAAACAGGTTGTTAAAATATTGAAATACTCTGTAAGGGATCGGTAAATAGTTTCCTTCTGCTGCCTTAGGCTGGCCCCTCCCTTGGGAGCTCTCCTAACTCCCTAACAATAAAGAGTTAATGACCAGCACAGAGGAGGGCTTCCAGAAGCCAGCTCAAGAACCAGGGCTGGGCTCTGTTCTGGCTGGTCCTTGTTGGCCAATGCCTATGCCTCTCAAGTCATCAGATATGGAATTTTAAAGATCATCTCAGACATGAACCTTTTAGATCTTGGCTCTAGGAATATACAATATCAATATTATTTATGTAAACTATTATTTTAAATAACATTAATTCACACTTCATACTGTAATAAATAAACCCATATCAGAATATAGAAACGATAGTTTTTAAAAGTAAACACATGATATCACTCTTTTCTAATAAACTCTTTTTATGTTTTTCTAAACCCCTTTTCTCATCACCAGCCACAGCTAATTTTCCATTGGTGATATCATGCTGACGTGGCTTTCCTAGTCACTTCTGAAGGATGATAAAATTAGGCATTTCTGCTTAATTTGTTTTAATACCAACCATCTGAATCCAAATTTTTCAGGGGAAGGAAATCTCACTTTTATGACTCTTATTTCTGGTGCAGATTTTCCTGTTTAGAACAATTTCCCTGTCCATCTCTGAACTGTGTCTTGTAGCTTATCAGAAGCTGCTGAGCATCTTTGAGATGCCCCAGGACCAGAGTCTGCCTGCATGGAGCTGGCAGACCAGCAAAGGCTGCTCTCACCACAGCCCTGGGAAGGTGAGGTTTGGCCTGGTGGCGGGTACCGGAGTCCCTTCTCCTCTCGTCTGTCTGCACAAACACCCAATTCCCCTCATGCTCCCAAACTGGTTTATTCTAGGACTCTGATTTTCTGGCTCTTGAATTTGAATAACCACTGGCATTTCCTCCTATGAACTCTGGCTGCTGATCCATTCCCTGTTTTAATTCCCCCATTCCTCTCTCTGCTGCAGACCCCGCCTCTTGGCAGCTCCCATCATTGACCCAACCAGGCCTAGACTCCATTTTTGCCAAGCTCTATGGGGCAGAAATGGCGTCCTCTGAGCTAGTTTCTTCTTAGATGTAATTTAGATACCATAAAGCTTTTGCTGAGTTCAAACTACTCAAGTTGAAGCTGGGCCGACAGCTTGGTAAAGTGAATTTTGAAAGAACCCAGTTCATTTTGACATGAAAGTAACATACCATTTAACAGTAGTTAGGAAAACAACAAAAAATTATATTAGGAATCATTCTCTATTCACACTTGAAGAATAAAGAGAAACAATCTTAAATTGTAACTATTAATGTTAGGCAAAAGAAAAACAGGGAAGAGTCGGGGCCAGCCTGGTGGTGCAGCTGTTAAGTTCACACGTTCTGCTTCTCGGTGGCCTGGGGTTCGCCAGTTCGGATCCCGGGTGCGGCCATGGCACTGCTTGGCAAGCAATGCTGTGGTAGGCGTCCCACATATAAAGTAGAGGAAGATGGGCATGGATGTTAGCTCAGGGCCAGACTTCCTCAGCAAAAAAAAGAGGAGGACTGGCAGTAGTTAGCTCAGGGCTAATCTTCCTCAAAAACAAAAAAGAAAAACAGGGAAGAGAACTTTAGAGTAAGAAGTTGTGAACTTTCCTTCTTCAGAGGTTTTAGAGGATGTGCAGTAGTTTTAGACAAAGCTGTCTGGAAAAAGAGCACTGACCTTGAAACCAAGTGAAATGGTTCTAAGTCAGAAGTCAGAATTCCCATCACTCAGTAGAAGGAACAATGTCGAAAGCGAATCCTACATCTAATCACACCTCTTGCTGCCTCCAGAGTGTGAACGTATTCAATTTCACACCGAAGTTTATAAAATTCTGTACATGTATTACCTTTTTTTATTTAAGCCTTGAAGATATTTATACATTGTAATAGAAAAACAAAAAAGTGAATTTCCCCTCCTGCCTCCAGGAAATCCTCAACATCTAGCTTCTAGAAATCCTGTCTTCTCTCCATTTATGACTGCATTCAAACATTTATTCACGCCGTCAGTTAACGAATATACGCTTTGTTAGTGTGCGGTTTACAAGAGTAAAGCACGCACAAAGCAGAAAAATATTTGTAAAGTCGTCGACTTCCTACTATAAGTCAGTTGTGTTACTTAAAGCTTTCTATTTTCACTGCCTGCGGTGATTTATATCCGTTGTGTTTGCTAAGTTTATTCATCTTCTTCACTCCACTGCTGCCTGACATATACCATTTTAGGAAGAAAATATAAGAGAAAAGTTTTCTCTTTCCATTCTCTGTCTACTTGGAAATCACATCACTGTTTTGTTAGGGGTTCTTTAAGAAGGAATGGACTGGAAAAACGAAGCATTTTAACCTTTTAACCTTTTTGGCCTAGTTGCTTCTTATTCTTTTTTACAAAGTATGTGTTTCTGTTCGTGTATGTGTGTGTTTGATATGACACGACACACCTATAGAATGTGCATAAAACATAATGGTAAAGCCTAATGACTGATTCCTGATTTGTCCTCTTTCCAGACAGTTCAATATTCTCAGAACACCTAAGTCCATGTGCCTCCTCTTAATTTACATGCTGTTGAAGTCATACATTTTTCTCTTCTTTTTTTTTTTTAAAAAAAAAAAGCTTCATTGAGATCATTCACACACCATAAAATTCACCAGTTTAAAGGGTACAATTGAATGGATCTTAGTGTACTCTCAGAATCGTGCAACCAGGGCCGGCCCGGTGGCGCAGTGGTTAAGTTCGCACATTCCACTCCGGTGGCCCGGGGTTCACCGGTTCAGATCCCGAGTGCAGACATGGCACCGCTTGGCACTTCATGCTGTGGTAGGCATCCTGCATATAAAGTAGTGGAGGATGGGCATGGATGTTAGCTCAGGGCCAGCCTTCCTCAGCAAAAAGAGGATTGGCAGCAGTTAGCTCGGGGCTAGTCTTCCTCAAAAAAAAAAAGAATCGTGCAACTATTGCCACAATATAATTTTAGAACATTTTCATGACTCTAAAAAGAAATCCTGTGCTCACCAGCAACCACTCCCCATTACCCCTCTCCCCAGCCCCTGGCAACCCGTAATCTACTTGCTGTCTCTACAGATTTGTAAGCAGGCAATTTTCAACTAGATTTAATCACAGACTGCCATATTTACCATTTAAACTGCATTCTTTTCCTTCCTCTGTCTCTATATTCATTTTCATTCTGTTGGAAGACCAGCCATCAGCATTTCTTTTAGTCCGGGTCTTCGAGTGATAAACTCTTTCCGTTTTTCTTAGGAAAAGTCTGTCTTTCATCTTTACTGAGATGATCCAGTTACCCGGGAGCTGGGCTGGAGTCAGAAGTGGTGGTCAACTTCCAGTTCCTCCTTATTTCTGGGGCGCCTTCTTCAGGGTCCCACTCCCATGCACAGGGTTACCAAGGCACCTCTCCTTCATTGACCTTGGACTCCAAGTGTTTTTTTTTTTAATTGAAGTGTAGTTGACATACAATATTATATTAGTTTCAGGTGTACAACACAGTGATTTGACATTTATATACATTACGAAATGATCACCATGGCAAGTCTAGTAACCATCTGTCACCATACAAAGTTATTACAATATTATTGACTATATTCTCTATGCTGTACATTACATCCCCACGACTTATTTATCTTATAACTGGAAGCTTGTACCTCTTAATTTCCTTCACCTGCTTTGCCCAACCCCCCCATCCCCTTCTCTCTGGCGAACACCAGTTTGTTCTCTGTATCTAAGAGTCTGTTTCTGTTTTGTTTTGTTTGCTCATCTGTTTTGTTTTTTAGATTCCACATATAAGTGAAATCCTACAGCATTTGTCTTTCTTTATCTGACTTACTTCACTTAGCATAATACCTCTAGGTCCATCCATGTTATCACAGATGAACTCCAGGTATATTATCCTTCCTGGGTCCCTGGAGGGTGTCAGTGCTGTGCTCAGTCTCTCACTCACCCTGGGGGCAAAAAGGGCCCCAAGTGTTGGGCTCTCCCTTTATCTTCTCCTAGCTTGACGCTTCTCTGCTGTTAAGGATCTGAGGTAAATGTTGTTGTTGCTTAGTCTGGTTTTCTATGTATCCTCAGAAGGAGAGTCAATTGGAATCATCTAATTCCCCAATATAGGACGGAAAGTCCCTCCCACTCTTTTTATACCCATGACATTCCTATTTTCTCCAGGGTTCATACAGGGACATCAGTTTACTATCTCCTACCTTAGAGTTACAACAAATAAAACAAAGCAAATAAAGTAAAAAGCTTAAGCTCCAGACCTGCACCTTTAAAGGAAAGAGACCCAAGATTTCCTTGAAAATCCTAAAAAAAAGAATAACCTTGGAAAAATAGGTCTTTTGGTTACCTTCCTATTTTTTGCTATGTCGTTTCAAGAGAAACTCAACTTCAAAAGGAAATTTTTAAAAAATCTTTTTTAAAGCAGATTGAGGAAAGGAATAAACATTAGTGATAAAATAGCTGAATAACTTTGCTAGTAATTCCTTTGCAACCATGGGAAAATATAAAAAATTTCCTATGAAGTAATTGCTAAAAATTTATGTCATGTGATGTTAAAGTTTAAAGTTTTGGAGAGAAAAATTATTAAAGTTTCTTGGAGAAGCAATTTGACTGGGCGGTCAAATTAGAAACAACAGAACAGCTCGTGACTCATTGGTGATGGAGACATTCTCTGGCACCGGGAATTGAGACAGTTTATAATTTCCATCCCACACCAGCATGACACAATGATGAACAAAACAAACTACGGTTATCTAGGGTAAATCCAGGTTAAGCTGATAGCCACCTTCTCAGAATGAATGAATGAATGAATGGTCAGGAACTGGGAAGCAGATATCTAATAGTTGCTTGCTTGATAGCAGATTTTTCATTTTTCCATAATGGAGAGAAATAAATGTGAGTGGTTGGGGTATCCAAATTCTGCTACTTCTAGTGAACACAGATTAAATGGAATCCTCCTTTATTCACAAACAAGTAATTTTCAATTTGGGGGCAGACAACGAAACTCAGGATTAGATTTAGCGACGATAAATTATAGCTAAAACTATACATTAGCCATCAGGGCATTTATTTATGCCTAAACTATTGATTTTCTTTATAAATGGCTCTTAATAACATTTTTCATGGATTTTTCACATTTTCTAGGCATCTTATTCATAGAAAGACTCTAATATGGCAATTTAATCCCTTTGTGGTAATTTCACTTATCTGATAATACATTTGCAGAATAGTGAAAACTCTTACGGAAACCTCCTAAAAAGCACCGCAAAATACAAGAGGCATAATCTTCTTAGACCTGCTTAAAAATTTATCAGAAATACATTTATTCAACTAGAAGTGATAACATTGAAAGCTAAAAAATTTAGATATATTTATTTTATATATGAGATATATAAAACATATTCATATATTCAGGTTCATATATATATGAAAACACTTTAACGCTAAACTTTTATTTTTATGGAAAGCATTATTGCTTTAGTACCCATGCCTCCCAGCATCTGTGTTCCAGTGGCTCGAGGAGAGTAGAGAGGTATCAATTCACAGGCCAACCTATCAGCAGAGAGTGGCAGCCTGGAGGGCTGTGTTGAGACGAATTCTAAGATTGCATCTGGAGCTAACGTGCAAGACTATCACACGTGATTAGTCAAGTTTTTATGAGCATAGAAAAGAAGAGGGTTTATGGCACGTTTCCTGGGTTTGCCATCACTGTCACTCATGATATCACCTCTCAGTAGCTGGTATCTGAATTTTCATCCAAGTATGAAGGAAAAACAAAACTGGGGTCTTTCCATAAATACAAATCGGTGAGCAACGACAGCATTGCCAGGACTCTCTGATTCTTAGAAGGTAGGTATAATGCTCCTTCTCTTAAAAAAGGTGGTCGTATGGATAAAACACTCTCCTAATCCTTCAAACTCCATAAGAGGGAAAGAATAAAATCACTGAGCAAATGGGAAATGAAAGAGACAGAGTATGTGAAACAGACTGTGAAGCAAGAATCTGCTTCCACTTTGCCTTCTGTGTAACGGAAAAGGCCACACTATTCAGCGCTAATCCAAGATGTGCAAAGAAGACAAATTACTTAAAAACAACCACCACCACCACACACAAAAAAAACAAAAAAAACACCCTGGCTGTCTCATTCACAGAAACATGGCCAAAAATCAAGATCCAAAAGACATTTTTCATGTTTTTATAAGTTTCAGCGGAGCCTGAAAAGATCCACTTGTTTCCTTCTAGATTAACTAACACATTGAAAAATAGGCCAAGAACTAAGACAGCAGCACAGTGAGAAGAGATGGGAGATTGTTATTTCTCAAGGGAAACCATTTACCTCCAGATATTTCTCAAGGGGAATTGGTGATCTCCAGATATAATCTTTACAGTAGTCCCCGTTTATCCATGGAGGATGAATTCCAAGACCCCCAGTGAATGCTTGAAACTGTGGATAGTATTGAGCCTTGCATATATACTATGCTTTTTCCTATGCATACATACCTATGATAAAGCTTAATTTATAAACTAGGCACAGTAAGAAATTAACAACAATAACTACTAACACAATAGAACAACTATAACAATATCCTGTAATAAAAGTTACTGTAAAGATCTTAGCAACCTCCATATAGGATTTTTTTTCTTTCCTTATTGAGAACTTTCAACTTTTCACTTAAAGGAAGCACTTTACAGCTTCTCTTTGGCATATCTGAATTGCCAGCATCATTAGTCTTGTACTTTGGGGCCATTATTAAGAAAAATAAGGGTTTCTTGAACACAATACCCCTCCAGTCGATCTGGTAATCACAGTGGCTACAAAGTGACTAACAGGTGGGCAGCATATACAGTGTGGATACCTGGACAAAGGGATGATTCACCTGCAGGTGGGACGGGAAGGGAAGGCTGGAGATTTCATCATGCTACTCAGAACGGCGTGCAATTTAAAACTCATAAATTGTTTATTTCTAGAATTTTTCATTTAATGTTTTCGGACCATGGTTGACCATGGTCAACTGAAACTGCAGAGAGTTGAAACCATGATAAGGGGGCTAATAGGGGAACACTGTACTTAGCAAAGAAAAACTGGCAAGGTGGGCTCTCTAACTTCTTTAATAACATAGGATGCAAACAACGTCCTTGGCTTTTGGCAGGTATCTTGTGAGGTCCCTTGTGCCCTGAGACTGCTAATTTTGGCTGTCCCCAGACTTTCTAAAGAGAAGGGGGTGTGGACCTCAGGACCATCTGTGAGGTGAGGTGGAGAATTCCTTAGCAAATTAATTTTTATATTTCAATAAAACAGAAATAAATGTGACACATTCAATTAAACACATTAAAATAAAGTGTTACTCTATGGCATAGAATGTAAAACCCTTAATACTGATGGCCACAATAAATATTTTATACAGACCAACCAAACTTTCAGATTTTTCTCATTGCTTTTCTCTCCTAAAATAGTCGGTTTTGAGCCTCATATCTACAAACCAACAATCACAAATGAGTTTCTGAAGTTAACTCCCCAGAAGCATTTATGCAGTGGCATTAGGTTTTTATGGTTTTCTTTATTCCTTTTTTCCCTCCCTCCCTCTTTCCCTTCCTTCTTTTTTCCCTCCTTTTCACCCCTCCCTGTCTTCCTTCCTTCTTTCTATTTGTTTTGTTTTGTTTTGTTTTGTTTTGTTTTTGTAGGCTTTCTTGAAGACTTTAAATGAGGAAAAAAGAGGAGAGTTTATTTAACATTACAGCTTTGGAGGTGCCTATTAATTCTTCCATTCTTCTTAGGGGGTAGCTATCTAGTTTTTTAAAAGAAAAAATTTTGTATTATAGAAAAATTTGAAAGTAGAAAAATTAGTATTAAGGAGCATTTGGGCACAGTCTCCTCAAGAGTGCTCTCACTTCCAACACCAATTGTAAGTTTAGTGGGCTCCTGAAGCCGTGCTCAGTTTTGATAATTTGCCAGAAAGATTCCCAGAGCTCACTGAACGCTGTTATATTCACAGTTATGGATTATTTCAGCAAAAAGATACAGATGAAAGTGAGCCAAGGAAAGAGGTGCACAGGGCAGAGTCCAAAAGAAGTACCAAACACAGAGAAGCCGTTGTCCTCTCTCCATGAGGTCAGGACACAGCACTCTCTTGCCATTAATGCGTGACAGTTCACACAGAGTACTGGCAGCTGAGGAAACTCGCCTGAGCCTTTGGTGTCCTGATTTTTTACTGGGGCTCATCACATGCTGCCTGCATGACTGACCTTTAGTCATCAGCCCCTCCCAGAGGTCAGGCTAGTTTCCAGTTCCCCTCAGGGGTCAGAACTGACGCTGTGTGGCCCAATGCTCCCATCATAAACCACATTGTGATATGGTACAGTGGCCAAAGCCCCCAGTAAACAAAGACACAGTCGGGATACTCCAGGGGACCAAAGATGATCTCCCAGTAGCCAAGAGCAAAAGCCAGACCTGTCTTTAGGTAAGGTTAATTCTCCACTACACAAGTACAATAACCACCCCCGCCCAAGCTTCTGCCTATACTTATCATTTAAATTCAAAATTATAATACCAATAACAGCCAATCTTGTTTCATCTGATAGTGTGCCAGAGTCAACTCATACTAGTTCACAGGAACTGATTGTTAAATATTTAGCAATTTTGTAAGCTGGTTGTTAAATGCAGCTGTTCTAAAAAATTTGGTTACACAAACTTACAGTTATGCACTGAATAATGACATTTTGCACCACATAATGATGTTTTGCTCAACGATGGACCGCATATACAATGGTGATCCCTTAAGATTAGTACCATACGGACTAGTGTGCAGTCGGCTATCCCATCTAGGTTTGTGTCAGTACACTCTATGATGCTAACACAATGATGAAATCACCTAACAACACATTTCTCAGAACGTATCTCCCTTGTTAAGTGATGCATGACTTTATAATTACATAAATTAGATTAAAAACAAAAGATACTAAATGTTCAAAACTCATCATTTTATGATTATTTTACTATTAATATACTCTTGATCTTATTTACATCTACTGTATCTGTATGATGAAAACTCTATAGAGAGTTATGGTACCGTGCAGCTCTTTCCATCTCCGTGTTCAATGATATCACACTGGCAGCATGAAATCAACCATGGTCAGGATATTTACACCAAGAAATTCAACAAATGCTATGAATCAGGATATTTTTTGATACTCTTTAATTTTGAGAAGCATATTTCTGTGGACCCAACTGTTACTAGAGCCGTGAAGAGTATTTTATAGGCTGTGACAATGTTGGGATACATTTCTAATAAATTATTATTTAAAATTTCTGATAAATAGTACTTCTAGAGCTGATGATTCTGATGGAATAATTTTTCTAAAAAGATTTAACTCCATACAAATCAGTTTGTTGTAAGTCTGAATTTAATTTTAATGTAAATTTATACAATGATATTTTGGTGTTTCCCTTTGACATTTCCTTTAAATTGTGGAGGTTGTAGAAGAAACTAAAAGTGGCTTTTTGATTTGTATATAATTAAAATGTAAAATAAAAATGTATGTAATTAAAATTTCATTCATATGAACATACTGTTTTTCTGTTGTATACGATAATCTTAAAATTTCATTTCTATTTCTAAGACTGTGGACATTTGCTTTGCAATGTTGCTAAAGTTTTCAAAACCAAAGATTCTAAACTCTTTGAAGAAGTCTAGTACTTGATATACTTTATTACAATGTACATGTGTATGCTTTTATCTTGTAGTGATTTGCTGGCAAAGCTTATTGCCTGAGAGCCAGAAACTGCAAGATCACAGATAGTTTTTTATATTCTTTCATGTTAATTCTGTGCAGATGCCACACAGATGGGTTCCATGGATGGAAGGGAAGCCAGTTTACCTCCCTGGAGAGTCTTGCTTCTCTCGTGGGGCTGCAGCCACCACTGCGGCTTCTGCTGGTGCCATTCCTGCCATCAGTCTGGGTACAGTTGTTCCGCAGACCATGTGGCACCCCAGACTGTCCCACACTTGCCCTGGCTGGTGCTGAGCCAGCTTATTAGGGTGCATGTTGCCTTCTACCATAGGCCCACAGGGTGGCGGGGTAGGTAAGTAACAGTGGGCCCTCCAGGACCAGTTCAACTGACCCCATCTCTTATCAATAGAGTGATTAAGGATTGCCTTTCAGAAAATGTGCAAAGTCAAGTAGCCAGAGCATGAGCAGAAGAAGAAATCTTGACCTGAAATGATTATGGAACCAACGATCCTCCTCTCCACAGAATCAAAGGACCAGGACACGACCGCAACTTGAAAGTTGGACTCTTATCAGAACAAGGGGTCCCTCATGCAGGAAGAGCGGCGTTAAAATTCCTTCCCCACCTCATCATAAATGTTTAGAACCCTGTCATTAAAGTTTAAAACTTTATCATAAATGCTTGAAGCCCACCAAGCAAAACTTGTCCATCCAGTGTTTCCAAGTGCCAGCCTGCTCTCCCTAACCTCTTAAATTTCGTCCCAAATCCTGAATCACAGAGACAGATCTGAGGGCACATACCCCCTGTCTCCCTGCAGATCAATCTTACAGAATAAAGCTGATTTCTCCCCCAAAAACTGATGCTGTAATCAATTGGCTGTTTATGCATATTGGGCAAGAGAATCCCAATTTTTTTCCTGGGAACAGGCTTATTCTGATTTTCTTGTCCTTTTCTGTATTTTTTGTATTTTATTCAAGAAAAGGTAATAGTTAATAACTAGACAACAAAATCTATTTTTTTAATGTAAATTATGTTATCAGTTCTTTTCCTGAATTTCTGCCTTTCTAACATTGGATTTGTCCCTTTCTGTGGGGCTTACCTGAACAGGGTGTATTAGGCTGGGAAAGCACAGTGGGCAGTAATTCAGAATTTGTTTTATTAAACTGTCTACTTGCCCTCAATTTATTTTCAGTTGTGTCCTTCTCTCTCTGACATTAACACTCTTATACTACTTTCCTTAACACAGAATAGCATTGAATCAGGAAATGATCGAGCTGCAAAGGAACTGTGTAATTAAAAAGATCATTTACTTATTGGTTTGTCCTTGAGAGGACTCGAGATACCCCACTATTTTAGAGTAAATTAATCCCAAATTCATCATCTGAACTAAACAGAATCGAGATGCCAAGGAACCCAGCTTAATGAAACGCTCTGTGCTCAGAAACCTGGAATCCCACTTAGAGATTTCTTTTATCTCCTCCCCTTTCTATTGTCTCCCCTTTTCCTATTGTCTATTGTCTTCTATTTTCCAGCTCTGGTCCTTTTTCACTTCTCTCCATTGTCATTGTGAATTCGGATAACTTTTCACCTAAAAAAGAAAACACATGAGAAGGGGGTGGGCAGGGCTGTACCTCCTATGCGGGTGATTTGAGGAAGAAAAGGTCTACTCTCGATAAAAATGTGTAATTAGAGTCACTCTCTGGATTAAGACATTGTCTCAAGGAAGCCTCTATTAATTATAGGTAAGGATTGATACATTGGCCTATTATACCTACTATCAGTTCAGCAAGGACAATTTCACTATCCTGTCAGCTGTGAACTTAGAAAGTTAGACTTTTACCGTGTTAACCTTACACAAACACACACACAATCTGAGCAGCTTTGGTCATCCAGCCCAGTCCTTAGCACATTGTAGCCCAAAGTATACCCTTAATATGTTTTATTAAATTGATGTGCAGGTGAAGAGGCAAGGCTGTCATGTGTTCTGTGGGCGGACTGTAGACTCAGGTGTGTGTGCGGTCTGGATATTAAAGCGATCAAGGCTCAAAAAGTTTTGAGGCAAGGATGAAAACATCGATGCTTGGGTTTTTCAGTTTCATTTCTCAGTCACTAATTTTCACCTCACGAAAAAAACACAAAGTGAATGGGATGAAATGCATCGTGACTTGGAATACGTTTGTCTTAATTTATTGAGTTTTCAATGGCTCAGATAGATCTTAAAATTTTTTAAAAATTAATTGGTGTAGGGGCCAGCCCGTGACCGTGACCGAGTGGGTGAGTTCTCGCGCACTGCTTCAGCGGCCCAGGATTTTGCTGGTTTGGGTCCTGGGCGCAGACGTGGTACCGCTCGTTGAGCCATGCTGGCAGCGTCCTACATGCCACAGCCGGAGGGACCCACAACTAAAAGTACAAAACTAAGTACGGGGGGCGGGGTTGGGAGAAAAAGGAAAAATAAACTCTTTAAAAAATAAAAATAAAAATTGGTGTAGTAGAGAGTCACACAAATGCTCAGTCAGTATAAGAACAATTTCTGCCTTTTATTTTACAGTTCTTTTTAGATTAACGAAACTTTTAAGGACTTTGAAAGGTTGGGAATAAAGTAGCGAATTTTGTATTTTAAATTTTCCTATCTGGATATGTCAAATTCTAGGTAACTTCAATAACACACAGCAGTAGAAATTTATACGGCGCCTCAGAGTTACCGAGTTTTCAAACCTGGAGAAATTCTGGTAATCATGACTCCGGGATACCTAATTTATTTACGTATTACAATTAGTACTTTAAAAAAAACCTTTCAGAAAAAACGGGAAGACGGATAGCCAAAGCCAGAGCCCTTAACGCAGTTTTTTTTTTTTTTTTCCAATCGTATTACATCATAGGAACAGTTCAAACACAGCCCAGGAAGCAATAATCAGACCCAAGTGATCTTTAGATGGGAAGAAAAAGTAGTTTGCTCGGCATTTCCCAGATTGTCTTAATAGTTTCAGTAAAAAGTAGAACGAGAAACGTTTCAGCAGCGTGTTCAGCCCCCAGCCCCAAACCAAAATCGAACCCGGGACTTTTCCTAGGCGCGAGCAGAGCGGCGGGTGGTGACGGGAAAGAGCCGGGCGCCTCTGACCGAACCGGGCCGGCGGGCAGGAGCCCTGGGCCGGGGAGGCCCCTCCTATGGGCTTTTGGAAAGCTGCTGGAAGCGCCCTTTCCCCGCGGGCTCCTCCACCCGGAGGCCGCCACTGCAGGACGCAGGCGGGTGGGGGACAGAAAGGCCCGGGAAGGAGACCGCGGGGACGGCGACGGGACGCGAGCGCGGGGGCCGGGCCGAGAGCGTGTCCCCGGGCGACGCCGCTGCTGTTGTCCCGGGTGCTGAAGAGCCGGGAACTTCCCGGGAGCAGCGGCCACTTTCCTCCCTCGGCGCGTGGGGTGGGGGTCCAGGGTGCGCACCTGCTCAGCCCGTCCTGGCCCCGGGCCCGGAGGCGCCGGCCAGATGCGGCCTCCCCGGCCCGGTTCAGGGGGAGGAGGTGGATGGGGGGCGCTGCGCATCGCCGGGCGCCCCAGACCGGACCCCGGGCGCCCCTACCCCGGCCCTCGGGCCGCCCCGCGCCGCGCCCTCCGCTCCACCTGCGCGCGGACTCGGGCCGCCGGGGGACTCGGGCGCCCGCGGGCTGAGGGCGGCGGGAGCCGGGCAGGGGCGCAGGGTGCCGGGTGCGTGGAGAGAGCGGCCAGCGTCCCGGGATTGGGGGGGTGGAGGAAAGAGCGCGCGGGGCATGCGCAGTGGGGCGGAGGAGGTGGCGATGGCCGGGGGAGGCGGGGGGACTGCTGTTTATTTGCAGCTGGGCCAACTCGGCGGCGCAGGCGGCGGCGGAGCGCGGGGCGCCAGCGGCGGGTCCAGCGGCCGCCGCACCATGCCCGAGCCCGCCTCCGGGCAGCCGCCGCGCGCCGCCGGGGCCCCGGCCGGGGAGGATGCCAGACGCCCGGGAGAGGCCAGGGCAGCGGCGGCGGCGGCGGCGCGATGGTGGTGACCAGCTCTGCCCGAGGCGGCGGCGGGGACCGCGCGCCCTCCCGGCAGCGGGGCTGCGGACTCGCGCCGGCCGGGGCTGCGGCGCTGCTGGCCGGGGCGAGCTGCCTGTGCTACGGCCGCTCCCTGCAGGGCGAGTTCGTGCACGACGACGTGTGGGCGATCGTGAACAACCCCGACGTGCGGCCCGGCGCCCCGCTGCGCTGGGGCATCTTCACCAACGACTTCTGGGGCAAGGGCATGGCCGAGAACACCAGCCACAAGTCCTACCGGCCGCTCTGCGTCCTCACCTTCAAGTGAGTCCCTCGCCGCGCGATCGCAGCCGCTGCTGTTTCTCTTTACTCCCTCACCCCGGCTGGGAGAAGTTGCGGGACTGGCTTGGGGGGCTTTTCTTTTCTTGCCGCCCCCTCCCTTCCACGCCTCCCACCTCTCCCGGACGTCCAGGGCACTCTGCTCCGTGGTCCTCGGCTCCGCTTCTCTGGGCTCCCGGGCGGTTGGGGAGGCGCGGTCTGGGGAGTTGGGATCGAGTTTCTCAAGAGTCTGCGCTCTCGGCGGGCTGCCTCTGGGGCAAGGGCTGGGAGGGGGCCGGTAGAGCTGCCTCTTCTCCCCCCACCCCTGCCGCACGGTGTACAGGAGACACCGACGGAGCCCAAGGAGCTCCGGACGGATGGCTGTGGTGGTGATGCTTCCAAGTTGGGAATTTCTCAGAGGCTGTTGGGCAGCTTTGCAGATGCGAAGCGTATCAGTCCCGTAGGGGTCGCGTTCCGCGGAGAGGAGGCGGCAGCGCACTGCCAGGGCTGCGTGGGTTTTGGGGAGGAACAGAGGAGGGAGCAGAGTATCGTCTCCCACCTTGCGCCCGAAGCCTTTCCAATCTGCCAAAAGGACTCTGGATTTAGACTTTAAAAGGTGCAAAGCAAAGGAATGTAGAAAAGTGGGGTCCTCTGGGGATCCTGGCGTCCCAGTCGAAATAGTTTTTCTTTTACAACCCCGGAGGAGTCATGATTCAGCATTTCTGGTGTGGATAAAGTCTAAACGGACCCGAGAGAACGCCAGGTTCTTGTAGGGTGGAGTATTTTCTTGAATTTGAAAGAGGGCTTAGCTTCAGCTGGAAGGAGAGAGGGACTGATAGGAGGGAAGTGCTATCTCGTACATCATGGGCTTGACTCTTGAGCCCTTATAAATTGCCTCAGCATTCAAGCTTATGATATGCCAGATAAAAACTGTTGAAATAATATTGGTTCAATATCATCAGCATTTTAAGCCTTTTCCAATGAGTGTAATATGAACCCGTCTTTATGGTAATGATCATTCGAGACGTGGTAGGCAGCTTGAAAAGCCTGCCCCTGGCAGGGAGGCCAAGGTCTCTTGACAGGTGTCTCTGACGACTTACAAAAGGAAAGCGTAGCAATTGGCAACAATTCATGGGCTTTTGACTTAATTCTTCCATTGAAAGTTTAATGTTTTAAGGAGGGTGGGGAAATTGCACATTTGACTCTAAAGAGAATATTTTATGAATATTTGTCCTCTTGGAAAGTGGTTTTGGTTTTCAGCTGAAAGATAACCTCAGCTACTGAGTTGCTCAGTATTTTTCAAAATGTTTCTTAAAATCTCCTCCGTTGGCACAAATATAAACGTTTATCTTCTAGGGTGACCTGCGTTTTCATTTGTTACAGAGAGGGTTGGTTGATGTTTAATTTAAGGGTGGAAACTCACAGCATGAGATGTGCTGGACTTTTGACAGCCACGGAGACCGTCTTCATCTCTGGTCTGGGCATTTTGCATTTTAAAAAGTCAAGGTCAAATGCCTGTGCCCTAGTTGGTGGAGGGTTGGGGAGAGGGCTTTCACTTCTTGACTTTCTATAATTTCTTTATTCGTGCAGGAGAAGGCATGGGCAGAAGAGAGGGCAGTGGAGGATGGGAGCAGACAGTGAGGCGAGGCCATTGATGAAGAGGCAGGTTACCAGGAGTTTGGCAGAACAGGGGCAAAGGAAAAGGAGAGTTGGGGGCACCAGATGCAACTCTTCCCTGTGGTAATCTGATTATGGAAAGATGCATTGCTCTTTCTATATTGTCTTTTACTGCCTATGTCAGATATACATTTGTTTTTGAGAAGATTGCGTTGCAAATCTAGAGAGCAACACAGCACTAATTACAAAGAGATAGGTGCCTCTTCAGAAAGAGAAAGTTAACTAATCTTTCTGTGCTCGCAGGCATTGGTTTAAATAAGACCTGGAGGCTTTCTTTCCACAGTCACCGGAGTTAAAACTGCATCTTCCAGTGCAATAGCACAAAGCTGGGCATGTGTAAGGGATGACATCGATGATGCTAGACCCACACAGCTCTAAAGATTGTTGCAAGGAAGGACAGAGAATCATTCATTATTAACTGCTCGGTGTGAACCAAGCATTGACCTAGGCACTTCACACAGATTATGTCTTTATGATTTTTATTTTAGGTAATTGGTGAAAACACAAAGTGGCCTTTTAAATATACGCAAACTATCTTAACTGCATGTTAAGTTAGGCTTGTTTGAATAAAAGTCTTTGAGAATTCAAAACCATTCTTATTTATTTTTATTGTGGTAAGAACATTTAACATGAGATTTACCATATTAATTTTTTAAGTGTACAATAAAGTATCATTAACTATAGGCACAATGTTGGACAGCAGATCTCTAGCACTTACTGCTCTTGCATAACTGAAACCGTGTACTTGTTGAACAGCAACCCCACCCCCACCCCACCCTTGGCAACCACCATTCTACTATCTGTTTCTATGAGTTTGACTATTTTAGATACCTCATGTAAGTGCAATCATGCAGTATTTGTCCTTCTGTGACTGGCTTTTTTCACTTAGCATAATATTCTCCAGGTCTGTCTGTGTTATTGCGTATGACAGGACTTCCTCCTTTTTTTTTTTTTTAGATTTTATTTTTCCTTTTTCTCTCCAAAGCCCCCCAGTATATAGTTGTGTATTTTTAGTTGTGGGTCCTTCTAGTTGTGTCATGTGGGATGCCTCCTCAGCATGGCCTCATGAGCAGTGCCATGTCCACGCCCAGGATTCGAACTGGCGAAACCCTGGGCCGCCGAAGCGGAGCACGTGAACTCAACCACTCAGCTATGGGGCCGGCCCCAGGACTTCCTCCTTTTTAAAGGCTGAGTAATATTCCATTGTATATATATACTACTTTTCTTTATCCGTTCATTTGACAATGGGCATTTAGGTTGTGTCTGTATCTTAGTTATTATGAATACAGTGAACATGGGAGTGCGTATATCTCTTCAAGACCCTGCTTTTAATTCTTTTGGATATATACCTGGAAGTGGGATTGCTGGATCATAAGGTAGTTCTATTTTTAATTTTTCTTTTAAAGATTTTATTTTTTTCCTTTTTCTCCTAAAGCTCCTTGGTACATAGTTGTGCATTTTTCAGTTGTGGGTCCTTCCAGCTGTGGCATGTGGGACACCGCCTCAGCATGGTCTGACGAGCAGTGCCATGTCTGTGCCCAGGATTCAAACCGGCGAAACCCTGGGCCACCAAAGCAGAGTGTGTGAACTTAACCGCTCAGCCACGGGGCTGGCCCGTATATTTTTAGTTTTTTGAGCAACCTCCATACTGTTTTTTATAATGCCGGTACAACTTACATTCCCACAACAGTGCACAAGGGCTCCATTTTCTTCACATCCTCACCAATACTTATCTCTTATGTTTTTGATAATTGCCGTTTTAACAGATGCAAGGTGATAACTTGTGGTTTTGATTTGCATTTCCCTGATGATTAGTGATGTTGAGCATCTGTTGTACCTGTTAGCCATTTGTATGTTTTCTTTGGAGAAATGTCTATTCAATTCCTTTGCCCATTTTTGTTTTTTTTTTAAAGCTCCACAGAGGCCAGGATTTTTGTCTTTTTTTTTTTTAAAAGATTTTATTTTTTTCCTTTTTCTCCCCAAAGCCCCCCGGTACATAGTTGTATATTCTTCATTGTGGGTCCTTCTAGTTGTGGCATGTGGGATGCTGCCTCAGCGTGGTTTGGTGAGCAGTGCCATGTCCGCGACCAGGATTGGAACCAATGAAACACTGGGCCGCCTGCAGTGGATTGTGCGAACTTAACCACTCGGCCACGGAGCCAGCCCCTCCTTTGCCCATTTTTTAATCAAGATAGTATTATTATTATTTTTTTTACCTTGAGTTGTAGGAGTTTCTTATACATTTTGGATGTTAATAACATCAGATATATAGTTTGTAAATATTTTCTCCTTTTCCATAGGTTGCCTTTTCACTCTGTTGATTGCCTACTTTGCTGTGCAGAAACTTTTTAGTTTGATGTCATCCCACTTGTCTAATTTTGCTTTTATTGCTCATACTTTTGGTGTCATATCTAAAAAATCATTGCTAAACCTAATATGAAGTTTTTCCTTCTAGGTTTTTCTTCTAGGAGTTTTACAGTTTCGGATCTTAAGTTTAAATTTTTAATACATTTTAAGTTGATTTCTCTGTATGATGTAAGATAAGGGTCTATTTTCATTCTTTTGCGTGTGGATATCCAGTTTTCCCAACACCATTTGTTAAAGAGACTATCCTTTCCTCATTGTGTATTCTTGACCCTTTTGTTGAAGATCATTTAACCATATAGGTATAGGTTAATTTCTGGGCTATCTGTTCTTTTCCATGGGTCTGTATGTTTGTTTTTATGCTAGTACCATACTGTCTTAATTACTGTACCTTTGTAATAGTCTAAAATCAGGAAGTGTGATGCCTCTAGCTTTGTTCTTTCTCAAAATTACTTTGTATATTCAGGATCTTTTGTGGTTCCATGTGAATTTTATGATTTCTTTTCCATTTCTGTAAAAAATGCTATCAGGATTTTGCTATAGAATACATTGAATCTGTAGATGGTTTTGAGTAGTATGGACCGTTTAACAATATTAAGTTTTCCAATCCATGATCATGGGATGTCTGTCCATTGATTTCTCTCCTCTTTAATTTTTTTCATCAATGATTTGTAGTTTTTTTTTTAAAGATTGGCACCTGGGCTAACAACTGTTGCCAATCATTTTTTTTTTCTGCTTTATCTCCCCAAACTCCCCCTGTTCACAGTTGTATATCTTAGTTGCAGGACCTTCTAGTTGTGGGATGTGGGACGCCACCTCAACGTGGCCTGGCGAGTGGTGCCATGTCCGCACCCAGGATCTGAACCCTGGGCCACCGCAGCGGAGCGCATGACCTTAACCACTCGGCCATGGAGCCGGCCCCTGATTTGTAGTTTTGATTGTACAGGTTTTTTACCTTTTTGGTTAAGTTTATTCCTAAGTATTTTATTCTTTTTAATACTATTGTAAATGGGAGTGTTTTTAAAATTTCAGATAGTTTGTTATTAGTTCATAGAAATGCAGCTGATTTTTCTTTGTTGATTTTGTATCCTGTAACTTTACTGAATTTGGATATTAGTTCTAACAGTTTTTTGTTGGAGTCTTTAGCATTTTCTACATATGAGATCATATCATCTGCAAACAGAAAATTTTACTTCTTCCTTTCTGATTTAGATGCCTTTTATTTCTTTTTCTTGCCTGGTTGCTCTGGCTAGGACTTCCAGTACTGTGCTGAATAGAAGTGGCAAGAGTGGGCATCCTCACCTCATTGTTGATCTTAGAGAAATACTATGATGTTAGTTGTGGGCTTTTTGTATATGTCCTTTATTATATTGAGATAAATTCCTTCTAAACCTACTTTGTTGAGAGTTTCACCATGAACGGTTGTTGGGTTTTGTCAGATGTTTTTTCGGCATCTATTGATGTGATTGTGTGATTTTTATCCTCCGTTTTGTTAATGTGGAGTGTAACATTAATTGATTTATGTATGTTGATCCATCCTTGCATCCCAGGGTTGAAACTCACTTGATCATGGTGTATGTTCCTTTTAACGTGCTGTTGAATTTGGTTTGCTAGTGTTTTGTTGAAGACTTCTGCATCTATGTTCATCAGAAATATTGGCCTGTAGTTTTCTTTTTTTGTATTGGCTTTGTCTGGCTTTGCAAATGCTTTATTTTTTTTTAACTTTTAATTTTGAGATAATTGTACATTCCCATGCAGTTGTAAGTAATAATATAGAGATCTCTTATACCCTTCATCTATTTTCCCCCAGTGGTAACATCTTGAATAACTATAGTACAATATCACAACCAGGAAATTGACATTGATACAATCCATAGCTTTTATTCAGATTTTACCAGTTTTACACGTACTATTTTTATTTTTGCTAAGTGTGTCTTTTGTTCTATTCAGTTTTATCACGTGTAGATTTTCAAAATTACCACCATAGTCAAGATGCAGAACAGTTCCATCAAAAGCATCCATCCTACTTCTCTCATATTTATAGACACCTAATTTATAACAAACCCCCTAATCCATAACACCCCCACCCTAATCCATAGCAACCACTAATGTGTTCTCCATGTCTATAATTTTGTCTTTTCAAGAATTTCTATGTAGAATCATGTAGTATGTAACCTGTTGAGACTGGCTTTTTTTTTGCACTTAGCATAATTCCTTGGAGTTTATTCAGGTTGTTGCATATCAATTCTTCATTCATTCTGTTGCTAAGTAGTATTCCATTGAATGGATGTACCACAGGTTAGTCATTCACCCATCCAAGGGCATCTGGGTTGTTTCCAGTTTTTGGCTGTTACAAATAAAGTTGCTATAAACATTCATTTACAGGTTTTTATGTCAACATAAGTTTTTATTTCTTTGGGATAGATGCCCAGGATTGCAATTGCTGGGTCATGTGATGGTTGCATGTTTAGTTTTTTAAGAAACCGACAAACTATTTTCCAGACCTTTCCATCAGTAGTGCATGAGTAATCCAGTTTCTCTGCTCCCTCACTAGGATTTGGGACTGTCACTGTATTTTATTGTAGTCATTCTTATAGATGTGTAGTGACATTCATTGTGATTTTAATTTGCGTTTTCCTAATGGCTGATTGTGTTAAATATCTTTTCGTGTGCTTATTTGCCCTCTTTGTTAAAATATCTCTTCCTGTCTTTTGTCCATTTTCTAAGTGGATTTTTATTTTTTAATGTTGAGTTTTGAGATTTCTTTATATATTGTAGGTTCAAGTCCTTGGTCAGGTGTGTGGTTGGCAAATATATCTCCCACTCTGTAGCTTATCTTTTCATCCTCTCCACAGGGTCTTTCCCAGTGTAAAACTCAATCTTTTTTTTTATTAAAGTAGTTTATTATCTTTGAGTCTTCGAATGAATGTCACCCATACTGAGAACTAGAAATTCCCTTAAGAATAATTAATAAATCAATAAATTAAGTAATGAATAAAAATGTAATGCTTCTTACTATAAAGGTGCTTGCATGTATAGAAAGATGCTAATCAGTTTTTCTCAAATAAGAAATGGGCTGGAAAAAAATTGAAAGAGAGGAGCTGAAGTCGAAATGAGGAAATAGATTTTCACAGTCTCCACTTTTACCAGTTTAGGGGGCAGGGCACAATGGAAACTGAAGGCAGCTTACCAAGATGTGGTGGCTTTGTACTCTGTCGGTTTAGCTCAACTGGAACTGTGTTTCTTGGAAATTCCTTCCCCATATTGTACTGGGTTAGAGTTGACACAAGAGAAATTTCTTCGAGATTTCAAAAGTGAAAGTGAAGTGGCCGTGTCCCCACTCAGAAGGTCAGTGTAGGTTTTGGTGCTGTCACAGCTCATGCCAGTTGTCACAGACGTGCTGGCTAACTTGCCGCTGGTGTGCAAGAGCAGCAGCTCCACTAGAACTCTCCAGAGCTCCTTTAGCTACTTGGAAACGTGGGGCAGGTGTGTGCAGCTCTGTGGGGACCAGTGGCAGCCTCTTTGTAAGCCAGTTGCATCATTAAATTTGGAGCCTTGGAGGCTGTGAGAAGCAGAGGTCATTCTAGTTCCTCCTCGTGGGTTCCAGCTCGACCTTCCTTTCCCCTGCTTCAAGGCCATCCATCCTCCTGTCCTGAATGCCTGCCCTGCTGGCTTTCAACTTCTCTTACGGTCACAGCAGCACAGCCTTACTGAGGCTATTTACCCACCTCCCGCCATTGTGAAAGGTGAAACGTCTGTGGTAAATCCCTTCTGTTCTATCATTCCGGGTGATTCCACTTCTCTGGTCAAACCCTAACTGAGACAAATAGTCATCTCTTTGTGTTCCTTGAAGTGAATTGAGAATTCTAATGAATCTCTGTTTCCAGTCAAATCTTACGTTCGGTGTTTTTGTAAGATCATTTCCAAGGGCACGCAGGAATATTTTTGGACCATTATAGAGCAGAATCAAAACATCTGTGAAAACTTAATCTGCAGCAGTCACCTTTTTTATTTTGCTTCTTTATCCTTCACTGGCCATGACCTGTTTTTACCTCTGGAGTCAGGAGAAACACATTAACTCACCCTGTAGACATTGAATGGACACAGAACCAAACCCCATCATGCCCATAACCCCCACTTGAGAAGTGACCCTGATTGATTTAAAAGGAGTTTAGTTTAGTTTTGTCGTGTGTGAGGAAGGTTGGCCCTGAGCTAACATCTGTTGCCAATCTTTCTCTTTTTGCTTGAGGAAGATTGTCGCTGAACTAATATCTGTGCCAGTCTTCCTCTGTTTTTTGTATGTAGGACACTGCCACAGCATGGCATGACGAGCAGTACATAGGTCTGCACCTGGGATCCAAACCTGCGAACCCCGGGGCCGCCAAAGCAGAGCGTGCAAACTTAACCACCACGCCACCGGGCCCAGGGAGCTTAAAGTTTTGTTTTCTCCGTACCCCCTTCCTCTTAGGAAGAAGCTCTTGTAGGATGGTTAGCAGTGCCATTCCCTATCAGGAAGCAAGCAGAAGCTTCTTTCAACAAGGAAGAACCAGTGGTTTTTCTGTGTTGAAGATGGGGAAACTAAGGCAAATTAGAGGACCTGAAACTCTTCTTTCTCTTCCTGTTTAGGCTATTAGATCCTGGTGTTCTACTAGTTTGCTGTAAAGTGTTATTTTACAGAAGGCTTCTGATGGTAGTATAAACCATAAGAGTAAAAGTAGGTGGTTTAAAATGTCAGAGTTAAAAAATAGAATATCTGAATATGTGCAGCTGTAAGGATTTGCAATGTTTTAATGTTTGCATCTTGAGAGTTTTTGGCAGCACTTTGCATCTTTTAGTCACAAATGATACGCCAACCATGGAAATCAGCCCTCGCCTCTATGCCCCAAACCTAAAGCAAATTGTGGCATGCTCCTTTTGGTTCTCTTCCTTTTGATCTGACCTTTGTGGGAAGTCATTTTGACATAGTCTATTGCTACAAGACTGATGTTTGTTTCTAAGCCTGTGATAGGAGACAAGTGAGAATTCTTTAGGGTGTTTAATTAGATTGTATGGGATGTTCAATGATGGATATAGCCAAGGAAAAATATGATTGGAGGCAATAAAAATTTTATAGAGAAAAAGGAAAAAATGACCTCTGAAAACTTCATGCCAAACTGAGGTCATCTTAGAAACCCCAAGAAAAAGAGCTCATGAGTGTTGCCTGTTAGAATGTGCTTTAGATGTAAGACAGGCTTCAGACTACAGTCTGGTAGTGTAGGAGGGGTGGAAAATGAAAGAAATATTTTTGAATCCTGAGGCTTTTTATAGGTGAGTCCCTGACTGAAGGCTTGGAAATCATCTTCTGAAATAGTCTTTTTTTTTTTTTTTAAATCAACAAATGTCTTTTCTATCTTCCTTTGGAGCCATATTCGTATTTTTCCTAACTTTGAATATATAGTCATCCCACTTAAAATGGTAGGGGGAGGGGGTGAGGAATGCTTGGTCATGCCAAAGTAACGGCAGTGTTCCTTTTCCGAATGATAAGAAGTGGCTTCTGTTCTGCGAGGCCCTGTTTGATCTGACCCCTGGCCACCTCTCTGACCTCTGGTCTGTCAATCACCTCAGTGTATCTATGTCAGCATTCTAGAGTCCCTGTTCCCTGTACAGGCCAGACCCGCTGCTACTGAGGGCCGTCACTTATTGTTTCTTCTTCCTGGAATGCTCTTTCTGGAAGGCTTCCAGATCTGTGCATTGCTTGCTCTCATCGCCTTCAGTCTCTGCTCAAATGTCACTTCATCACAGAGGCCTTTTCTGGCTACCCTATGTACAATATCAGATGCTCCTCCGTGTTCATCCTTACTCTTACTCACATACCCTCTTTGCCTTAGGAGCCCTCATTGCTCTCTGGCATCATATATGTATTGTTGGTTTTTATCCTCTCTCGCTACCGTGTAAGCTCCATGAGGTGGATCTTTAGCACCTAGAACGGTGTCTGGTGTGCAAAGCAGGGGCTCAATAAATGACTGTTGAAAGAATGACTCAGTCCATCATTTCTGTGAATGCTCGACTTTTTCAGGTAAATATTTAGGTAGGGCAACAGGTACAGGTATTTAGGTAGGTACAGGGAAAAGTCTGCGTGACTTATTTCTTGGCTTATATACCTTTTTTCTTCCCCTGTCAAAGAGAAAAGCAGAGGCAGAGAAGGCATTTCCAGTGGGTCCTGCTTCCTGGGAGGTTAAGGGGCAGCTCTGACTGTGAAAGGGGCATGTGTGGCTCTCTGTTGTAGCCTGCTGGGCCTGGGACTCTCCATGGAGAATGAGGATCTTGAGCACTTTTGGATCATTCTTCTCTTGCTTGGCATTTTGAAATGTGATGATTGATGAATGCTTGCTGTAAACTTTAAGGCTGCACATGGCAGCTGTACCTTCTGAGGCAAACTCCAGAATTCCATGGGATTCTCTTCACATCCTGCTCTCAGGGGACTAAACTTCATCCATGCCAGTGTCCTGCTGTCTAAAAGGAATGGTCATTTTTTTTTCCCAGGCAGTGAGGTAGACATGAAATATCATTTCCGGTTGGATCAAATGGAGTATAAGGACCTGAAAATACTTCCTCAAAGGGACTCTAATGACTGTGACTTCCTCTCCTTGAGTGTCGTACAGTAAAGAATTTGTCTGGTCTTTGTCTCAGGTTCCTGGGAGGGAGCTTCTAAGCCTTTGGAATTTCCTGAATGATGAGTGTCTCTGTTGCTCATGGTGGGCCCCTGGGACCACTTGAGTTTATGCTAAGGAGGGGGTGACTCCTGGTGCACCCCCAGATAGTTTCAGAATGGAGACTGGCCATGCTGGAAAGACTGATGATATGACTAGAGAGCTGGACTTTGAGCCACGTGGTATCAGCCCTACCTTTCAACCTCCAGGGTGGGAGGAGGGTGCTAGAGACTGACTTTACTCACATGGCCAGTGATTGAATCAGTCAGTCTATGTCTGCAATTAAAAACTTGACACTGAAGCTTGATTGAACTCCCTTGGTTGGTAGCCATACATCAGTGTGCCAAGAGGGTGATGCGTCGTGAAGACATAGAAGGTGCGTGTTTAGGACCTTCCCAGATGTCTCCCCGTGGGTCTTTTCTTTTGACTGGTTTCGATTTGTATCCTTTGTAATAAAACTGTAATCGTAAGTTTAGTGCTTCCTTGAATTCTCTGAGTCGTTCTTGCAGATTAGCTAATCTGAGGGAGTGATGGGGACCCCCGAATTTGTGGTCATTTGCTCAGATGTGCAGGTGGCGTGAGGCCCATTGAACTTGCATCTGGTATCTGAAGTGAGGGGAGTCTCGTGCAGGACTTTGTCCTCACGTAAACTCCAGGGGGTCAATGTCAGAATTGCGTTGCATCCAGGAGCTCCACCAAACACAAGCCTTTAAAATAAAAAATTTGCTAAAAATTGACCACTCAGTTATAGTTATAACTACTATATTGTATTTGGTGTTGATCTGTTAATTTTTGTTATTTGCTGTCTCTCTGAAGATTTTTCTTCTGGGACTTGCTGCCTTCTAAATATGGTCACTGATCTTCTGGTCCTCAATTTCCTCACCCTTTCTTTGCTGTAGTCACTACTGTGAGTACTTGTGTGACAATAGTGACTATAACTGCCCCTTGTATGGAGTGCGGGCTCCTCCTGACCACCTCCCCTTCTTCTGTTCCCTCCCTATAGCTTCCTCATAGCCACCTGAGGTTGTGATGCCTTCAGCTCAAACCGAAACTATGAATTTTGCGTTTGTCTCAGCGCACCAGACTCCCCTCTGCACTGTTGTTTGCATTGGTGCCTGTGAATCACATCCCTTGGTTCTTTAGACACATTAAGTGATGATGATTTACTGATTTATTCCTGGTGCTGGAGGGAATGCAGAAGAAGAGCAACCAAAATGATTAAGGACCAGAGGGATTTGCCTTAGAGGAAAAATGAGAAGAACCAGATGTTGTTATTTATTGGTTGAATGATCTAAGAAGACTATGGAACCACTTACAAGCATTTGAGAGCTGTAATGATGGCAAGAAGTGGGAAGGAAGAAAAATGAATGGCGATGGAAGAAGACAGGAGAATATACTGTGTGTTTAGTATTGGGCTGTGGGAACTCACCAGGAAAGTGTTGGAGAACGCGTCATTTGAGGCAGCAGAAACACAATAAGGGGTACATTTAAGTTTTTCTTTTCTGTGGTTTGTAGTTCTTATTGGAAAAGAATGTATGTTGTGTTATTGCTGAGAAAACTGGGTTTTCTTGGTAGGCGTAGCAACCATATACAGCCTTTCCTTAAGCTTTGAGATCCGTGTCTCTCATTCTTCTGAGTATCACCTGTCTTGAGTCACTGAGTTGCTTGGGGGCAGATCACTGGGCCCCATTTCAGATCTACTGACTTAGAATATCTTGGGATGGGATCAGAGAATCAATAATTGTAGCTGGCACTCCAGGTGATTCAGAATCCTGGGAGCCACAAGGCCTCAATGCGAGCCCATGTTTAATGAGGTTGAGATGCCAGAGTCTCCCCAGCATAATGTAGAGAAAGGAATTCAAAAGCTAATCAAGATAGGAATGTTGGGATGCGTTTACCACATGCTGCCTGCACACACCTCCCTCCCACCCCTCTCCTGCATTTCCGGAGAGGGCCAGATGATTTTCCCTTCACTGAGACCTTGAAGAATACATTAGTGAAGGAGCCTCTGCAACTTTGACAAGCTCTGTGTTGGCTCTTTTCTGTAGGCCGAGTGTGACGTGGGAGATGCTGTCATTGAGGTGGGCTTTCTGATTTCAGCAGGGTGATGGGAGCCTGGGGTACCAGAGGCCAAGTGGCAGAGCTTAGCTGCCAAAGACAGGTGAGTGCATTTACCATGACAGGCAGCACGGACGCAGAGGTAATCAGAATGTTTTGACCACAGAGATCATTGATGGAGGCTAATTAATCACGTTGTCCCTAGGAATGAAGTAGATGGACAACCCTCTTGAATGTTGCTTGATTTATATACCAGGAAAACTCCAAGTTCAAAACTCCAAAACCTAGACTTGAGTCACCACAGGAGAGAGTCACGACACCTTTATGCAATTTCCATACCTCCGCCACTTGGCTGAGGTAGCTGTTTGACTGAAGTGGAGTTGGGGCCCCTTGAGGAAGGATCCCAGTGTTCTCTAGTAGAAGTCTCTTCCAGAGATACAGGCTCTTTTTGTTTTTCTAAACCAGAGCTATTTTTCAAAGAAGAAAATTAAAAGAGAGTAATGGGCTTTATCGAGAGCTCCAGGCTGTGAGAGTGTGAGGAGATGGAGGGGCAGCCCACGGCTCTTTCTTCTCCCCTCCCACCCCTCTCCTGTGACTTTTTGGTGCCAAACTGTGTGACCCTGTGACCTTTCCTGGGGACCGGTGCCCTGATGGCTGTGAGCTCATTATGGCCCCACCTTTCTGGGCAGTTTTATAAGGACGCAGAGGAGTATAGATGGAGAAGGAGCTATTTGCGTTCATATTTGCCAAAATCTGGAAGGCTTTCAGCCAATCAGAATGACTATTAAGATTATTTCAGAAAAAAACAGGGGCTGGCCCCGTGGCCAAGTGGTTAAGTTCGCGCACTCTGCTTCAGCGGCCCAGGGTTTCGCTGGTTTGGATCCTGGGCGCGGACATGGCACGGCTCATCAGGCCATGCTGAGGCGGCATCCCACATGCCACAGCTAGAAGGACCCACAACTAGAATATACAACTATATACTTGGGGAATTTGGGGAGGAAAAAAGCAGGAAAAAAAAGAAAAGAAAGAAGATTGGCAACAGTTGTTAGCTCAGGTGCCAATCTTTAAAGAAAAAAAAAGAAAAAAACAATTTTCTTATCTCCTGTTGCCTGGCTTAGCTTTAAGTGAGAAATGAAGGGTAAATCCAATAAAATTAGACATTCTTAGAGTTGATCTTTTCCGACTTCCAACTTAACATAAATTTATTTGCTCATTCAGTAAACTTTTATTTAGAATCTACTCTGTACTGAGATGGAAGCAATGATGAAAAGAAAGAAATTAATTTCTTACAGTGCATGAAAATATGTTCATAATATTTGAGGAATATAGTAAAAGCATTTTTAAAAATTGATAAATGCTGAGGCCAGCCTGGTGGCACAGTGTTCAAGTTCGTGTACTCTGCTTCAGCAGCTTGGGGTTCGCTGGTTCGGATCCAGGGTGCAGACCTACCCACTGCTTATCAAGCCATGCTGTGGCAGATGTCTCACATATAAAATAGAGGAAGATGGGTACAGATGTTAGCTCAGGGCCAATCTTCCTCAGCAAAAAGAGGAGGATTGGTAGTGGATGTTGGCTCAGGGCTAATCTTCCTCAAAAAAAAAAAAAATAGATAAATGTCATAATGGAGATATGCTCAGGGTGACGTGGAACCTGTGAGACTGTTCTTTTCAGATGGTATTTAAGATGGGCTTTTACCATGATTCTACACAGACATTTCTGGTTATCCAAACACTGATTCTAGTTTTGAATCTTACTTCTTTCTCTGAGCTGAAGTCTGCCTCCTAGTAGTTGGCAGGCACTGTAGCAAATTGTGAGTTCTTGTACCATCTAAATGGGCACCCAGATATTTCCATGTAGCTAGGGAGGCCCAGAATTGCCAGGTCTTCTAATGTTTCAAGAGAAGCTGGAAATTTTTATATGATATCACCTGTTTTTAAAATATTGGTAAATTCAAAAAGAAAAGGTATACAGGTGAAACAAAATAATTTGCAGGCTGAGCTTGGCCCTTGGACAGCCTGTCTGCAACATTGTTGTTGGATCTTAGTTTCCCCTCTGGGAGCTGCTTAGAGTAAGTCCATGGCTTCAGTATTTCATTCATTCATTCATATGTCTATCCTTTCCTCCATTTGTTGTGTGACAACCATGAACCGGGCATTGTGCTAGACACTGGGGTTATAGCCATAAATATGGCAAAGATCCTTTCCCGTGGAGAACTTTATGTCATTTCTGACTGTCATCTTTCTCTTGGCTGAGCATCCCCCATTTCCTCAAACCTGCTTTCCTGAGACAGCACTTTGAGACTCCCTATGCCCCCAGCATCCTGGAAGGTGCTCCAGTGTTTAAGTAGCACCCTAAGGGGCTGCTGCCCAGCATTGGATACCACCCACCTTCCCTCTCACATCTGCAGCTAGAATACCTCCCTCTTCCCTGTCTCTGCACCTGGTGCATTCTCCCATTGCTAGAATTCTTTCACTAGCTATTAATTATCTGTTTTAAGTGCCTCTCTTTCTCCTTCTATCGTGATAACTTTTTGGTAGCAGGTGCTATGTCTTTTCTTTGTATCTCTGGGCCTGACATCATACCTGATCTGCAGTAGGTCCTCAATAATATCTATTGGAGTGCATTGAAATGAAAAATAGTTTGACTTATGCAGTTCCTTGTCTGTCTGTCTGTCTGGTGGTGGTTTGGTCTCTTTTGACAGCCAGGGTACAATAACTCTTTGAATTTAGATTAAACTAACAGCCCTTGGACAATATACCATGTGTAGAGTTTTAACCTGCGTTGCAGGAGTTTTGTTCCCTTTTATGTCCAAATGTGAGTCTTTACTCTTACCAATATTCTAGCTAATCCTGTTTGAATTAACTAATAATTTCAGGCATTTAAACTCTGTGAATCTCCATCAGTCTCCCAGTACCGTAGCTCTCCTTCCCAGATACAAGCCTTCTGCAGACTTGGTTAGCATACGCTAAAGATTCATTTAAGTCTTTGATGAATATATTCGACAGACCAGAGATAATATCAGAATCCTGTGACATACACTGGAGGTCTCTATCCAAGGAGACATTGATTTATTACTCACCTCTCTTTGTGTTTGCTTCAAATCCATTTTCCTCTATCTTGAATGCAAGGAGATTCTGAGAGAGATTGATAAATGCTTTTGTTAAAATAAAGATGTGATGTGTCTGTTACATCCCCTCTTCTATTAAAATGTGAAGTTAATCAGTTCAGTCCTCTTTTTGTGAACTCATATTGGCCCCCAGAATCAGAGATTCTTTTTCCAGTGCTTACAAATAGGATAAGTTCTAAAATGTTATTATTTCATATCAAACTCACTTGTCTATAGTTTGGAGCATTCCTTCTCCATCTTTTTAGACATTTGGGAAACTCTCCTAACTCTCGATTCTTGATGATTCCTCAAAGCTTAGCTTCATCTTTCAGGTACCATAGGAGGGACTTTCACATCGTTACTGATTACTGCAGTGGTTTCCATTAACAATTTATTTTTATATTTTGGGATCTAATTGAATTCACTTAAAATACCAGGTACTCTGTCCTAACCAATTTCCAGAAATAATAATCTATATGAAGAACACTTACACGTTTTCAGATATGATACATATGGGCCACAAAGATGACTCATGCCTACCATTTTATATCATTTTCGGGAGGAGAAAGGAATATATGTTAAGTACCTCATAAAAGTGTAGTAATATAGCAATAACATCGTCTCTAATGGTGCTTTTTACTTTTCAAGTAGTGGAATAACAAATACTTTGGAAAAATAACAAGTATTTTGTCCTCGTTTTAAAAACAGTTCTATTATATGTAATCCCAAGTTAGGATCTAATGTATAACATCTGTGGAATAGTGAAATCCATCAGGGGTTTAGCTTATTAGATGTCTTGCCTTCTCTTTATTGCCATTTTTATAATTAGCACAGTGAGTTGCATCCTTGTACATTGAAAAGAAAGCTCTTGTTTCTTCCTCTGCTCACCCTCAGAACACTCCTCACACCAGATGTGTGGGTTTATTCCCACATGGAACAATTCTCTGACATCTGCTGGGTGTCCTACGGTTCAATTCACTTCTGATGCGGTCTACCTGGAGTTAGCGTCAGATCCCCCAGTTAAGGGCTCAGTCCTCCAAGACTGCCCCCCATCTCAGGTGCCAGTTGCAAGTACTGGGTCCTTACGTTATTCACACTTATGTCCAACTTGCCTACAAATTGGGGGTTCCCACGAGCCCCTCCTCAGCGTTCAATAATTTGCTGTAATGGCACACAGAACTCAGGGAAACACTTATGTTTACTGGTTTATTATCTAATGAAGGGTAATAAAGGAGACAGATGAATAGCTGGATGAAGAGATGCATAGGGTGAGGTCTGGAGGGTCCTGAGTGCAGGAGCTTCTGTCCCCGTGGATTTGAAGTGCGCCACCCTCCCCACACGTGGATGTGTTCTCCAACCTGGAAGTTCTTCTAACTCCATAGTTCAGGGATTTTTATGCAGGCTTCATCGCATAGGCATGACCGATTGTTAACTCAATCTCTCTCACCTCTCCTCTCCTGGGAGGATGGGGCCTGGGGCTGAAAGTTCCAAGCTTCTAATCATGGCTTGGTCTTTCTGGTGACCTGCCTCCATCCAGGAGCCCACCAAGAGTCACCTCATTGGAACAAAAGACACTTCTATCACCCAGGAAATTCCTAAGAACTGAGGAGCCCTGTGTCAGGAACCAGGGCCGAATACCAAATATTAGAACAAAGATGCTCCTAGTGCTCTTATCACTTAGGAAATTCCAAGGGATTTAAGAGCTCTGTGCCAGGAACCGGAGGCAGAGACCAAATATTAGAGCAAAAAAAGTGCTCCTAGCACCTTTATTCCTTAGGAAATTAGAAAGGTTTTAGGATCTCTGACCAAGAGTTGGGATGAAGACCGAAATATATATTTCTTAGCATATTTTGTGTGTGTGTGTGTGTATAAACACTTTTCTGGTTATTTCCTTATGGAAAATTCCCAGAAGTGGAATTTTTGGTCAAAGAATATGCACTTTTTAAAGCCTTTGATACATATTGACAACCTAGAGACCTGCCGATTTGGACACCCACCTATGGGATGCAGGTTGCCTGTTTCTCTCATTGTCAAGGGTGTGTATCAAGTTTAAATGAATCACTTAGTTGGTCTGGAAAACTCAGCCCAATGAACTGGAAGACAGTGTAAAATCAACATCAGGGGGATTGGCTCTCCGGGGACTGCACCCAAGTTCTCCAAGGATAGGGACTTGGTCTTGCCCTTCTCACGTTTCCACCATCCTGAGCTGTCTGACTTCCAGGCGCTCTCTCACCACGTGAGGGACCTCCTGTGCTGGAATAGGATGCTGTCCTCCCTTCTCCAGCTGGACCTGCCAGTCCCCTAGTTCACTGCCTGTTCCTCTTTCCCTCTGGATGAGTTATTTCACACCAGGACTTTGGGATGTGTGTAGACTCATGGGTTGGCCAACACGCAGCTGGCTTGAATCTAGCGTTGGAGTCCTGGAGTTTCCCACACAGCAGTTCATTTTTCTAGACTTGGTTAGGACTGTGATTAGTTCAGTGGGAGTGAAAATGGAGTCGATTAGTGACTGTGACATTTAGATTCATGTGTCCAAATAAAACTTGAGATGTTTAAAATTCTGTAGGTTAAAGCTGTGCATGAATCAAGCCAAGTATTTAGAATATGCACATGCCATCGCTGAAGTTGACTTTTACATTCTCAATTGTTTTGGCAAAGAGGAGGTGTTTCTGTAAGAGAAGCAGCTCAAGGGCATGAGAATAAAGAACTGGGATTACTGTTTTGATAAAATAGGCTGAAATAAAGATGACTATAGGGAATACCACTTAGGGTGTGTATGCTCCCCCAAAAGAACCCTACCCTATACAACTGTATTTTTTCTCTAACCCCACAGACTCAGTTGGGGACATTATGTCCCGTTATTAAATTTAAGGCAACCTTCCGAAGTCTCTCTGTTCTGCATTTCTATCAGGAAAGTATTTTTAAGATGCCGAACAACAAATTTCTTTTCTCTTTGTGGTTCTCTTTTTAGTTTCTTTGTCATAATCTTAGAATTCAGATTCTGAGATCTGTGGGAATTTATGTTAGATAATAGTTAATCCAGATTCTGAAAAGCAATGCTTTCGCTCATCCTTTTAATTTCAGCTGCAGCTGCTAATGGCATGTAGGCGCCCTGAAGATCTCCTGTGGGGTGGTAATTAACAGCGATTCTGGGTGCATAATCTGGAAATTTGGTTCCTGGTGGCACCATGGATGAGAGGACATGTTGTTCGGGCCTGGTTTGTCCCACACAGTCTCATGGTTTCTTTCTCATCTGCAGCGGCTGTGCTCTGACCCACAGCCCTGTGGACTTGCCTGGGAACACTCAGCTGCTTGGGAAGAGCCAGCAGTGAAAGCAAGAATACTGGGGAACTGGTTTGCATTAGCCACGGACTGAGGGGAAAACAGATTCAGCACCTGTCTGCCTGCCTTCTTAGAGAGACCACAGAATTTTCTGAAATAATGTTGTTTTGGATATGCAGTGATATCTGCAGATAGGAAAATTCTGAGATAGGCAAAAAGTGACACTCAAATTGATAGAGTAACCCAATGTTGGGAGTCATTTAAAAATAACTCATCCAATAGCTTATCTTTCGAAATGATGGATTCCCTCTGCTTTCCTTGTGCTTATGTTCTGTTTGCAGCTAATTCAGTTTTTGTTTTTGTCTTTTTTTTACAGGCTCAACATATTTTTGACTGGCATGAACCCATTCTACTTTCACGCAGTAAATGTAATTTTACACTGCCTCGTGACTCTTGTGCTGATGTACACCTGTGACAAAACTGTCTTCAAGAATCGTGGGCTTGCTTTTGTGACGGCCTTGCTTTTTGCTGTGCATCCTATTCACACTGAGGCGGTGAGTATCATTGGCACACAATGAAATAATGAACCAGAAAAAAACCTCAACTAAACTGATCTTTTTTTCCCCTTTCAAAACCACGTGAACTCAAAGCTCTACTGAAGTGTTTATCTTTATATATAAATCATTCTGCTTGACAGCTTTTCTTTCTGAATATTCAAAAGAAAAGGCCTTTATTGCAGCTCCAGGATTTAATTGCTTTTCTAAATAACCACTGTTATTATTGTAGGTAGTAATAAATGGCCACGGTTCTTTATTTGCAGAAAATTTAAGTTCTAACGTGTTTTAAACACCAAGGGGCATTTTGAAATACTTATGCTGAGTCATTGTTCCTGCTCTACGTATATATTTTACCTTTTCTCACTCTACTTTATAATATTTATGATGCAGAACTCTAAGTGCTAAAGGGGAGACTATGAAAAGTTAGGCTGACATTCTTCAAGTTAGAAAAGCAGATTTAGGAGACTTAAATGTAGTTTTCCAAGTTATTTAGTATGTGGTATAGTTATTTGGTGGGTGGTGATAAATTTGTTTAGAAATTTATTCGAATTATTTATTTAGATAGTTTAGATCTATGGTCCTCTTTACAAAATTGACTTCACCATGCACTGAGATGGCATTATCAAGCTACCTTGTTTCACATCTCAGTAAGCACAGTTGGTTTACTTTTTTATATTGCTAGAGATAGATGAGGACTTACCAAGGGGTCGGGGGTCACCACAGTTTCGAAAGAATTGTTTCCAGAGCTGATATCAGGTTATATCAGGGCCCTTTCCTCCAGTTCAGCTGCCTGGGAACACCTCTGGCTAAAGGTCTCGAGATGGCTCTCCTCTCCCTCCTCCTTCAGTTGCCCTTCTCTTCTTTAAAAAACATAAGGAATGTCTCACATGCATCAGAATCTTAATTGCTCCATGTGTACAGACCTCTAACTTACTTTACAAAGAAACAATTTGATATGTTGGTGTCAGCAAAGCCTCCTTCGATTAAGGTGTCATAAACCGGAAGTATGGTTTCTTCACCTCTTTCTCTATCTTATGCATATTTCTGGGAAGAATACAGCATGGCACTGGAAGTAGGGTCTGGTGACCTGGTTGACGTTCTCAATTCAGATGTGAGATGGTTGTCATGGGGACGCATAATAATATGTTCGTTTGGACTGACGCAAGAAGTCTGATTTGGCCAATTGGTTTGATAATGAGAACTGGTTTTGCCAGTTAGACTCTGTGATGGACATTTTCCACAAACAAAATTATAAATCTATAAGCCCAGGGTTTTGACACAAATATATTTAGAGTGAGTGACAAAAAAAAGAATCATTTTATAAAACAAATTACATTGTTAGAGGTAATTTTCACAGCCCCTTCTGAGTGTTTTAGACTAAACAGGTGCCTGTAAGTGCAACACTGTGAGCCGTGAGCAGTAGTTCTTTGGAAAGTCTTGGTAAAGCCTTCTTGTACTTTTGACAAACTGTGAAAGCAAATGACTGTGTTGACAGGTAACTCTAGCGATGGGTGTGCTTAAATTATTTGCTTTCAACCAAGTTAAAGGAGGACTTGATTGAGTTGTCAGCTGGTAGATCACTAAACATTGTGTCAGATGATAGAGCGCTATGATTTTGCAGATAACTTTGGTGTTCAGAGAGCTAAGTCACTGCTACAACATGGCTACTTCTCTTCTCACTTATTTATGTGAAGAGTCTATAAAGATGAAAGCTAGGAATAGAATTGATGCTACATGCTTTCTTATTCTAACAAAAAGTGATATTCAGCCATAGATAACTGAACTTATTAAAAAGAAACCTGCCATACCAGTGTTATTAAGAGGCATGTTTTTATATTTAATAGTTATTTATCATTTTTTCTAATTTATGATGTATTGAACAATTGTGTATTAATACTAATTGGAATAATAATACAACATTGAAAATTTAACATTTAGAAGCTTATCACAGGAAATTAAAATAATAAATTTAATAATGTGTGTATTTTTATTACAGAGAGACAAGATGATAAATAGAATGTTTCTAAGCATAACTGTATAATATGTTAAGGAAAAATGCCAAGGGGGAAATAAAATGGAAATATGAGTTCAAGGGGAAAGGGTGTAAAATGTCTGCCAGTTAAAGAAGAGCCGGTTCATGTTTGTGTAAATGGAAAGTGACGTGCTTCAAATTGCTGTGGTACATTTTAGACTCCATTTAGTACATGTAAAAAGTAACGTTATGGCCTTATTTTAAATTGTCAGTATTTACAATGCATGGGAAGTTAGATCCTTTCAAATATTTAAAATTATGATGAAAAATTTTAGATGTGAATTTTAAAAGATGGCAGAGATACATAAGTTTTTAATATTCTTTTTGGATATCACGTGAAGAGAAATAATCAAGGACTGCTACTCTAGCCATGTAGAATATATGATGCTGGGTCGATGGCAATGTTGTAATCTAAGCCCATAGACAATATTACATTTCTGACAATTTTTAAATCGTCACAGTTGAAGCACAGTTGAAAATCTGTGCTTAGAGCGTCTTGGGGAATATTTTACAAGAAAGAGCAAATGAGTAGGACAGTAACAGTCTGAATCCTATGCTTGCAGAGAGGGAGAGCATAAAATGCAGGTAACCTTGGATAATGTGATCATGAGCTGATAGAGTTAGGTTGAATTCTAAGAAAAAAGGAAAATTCTATTAGCAAATGACCTTTAAGAAAGGTTTTCAACAAGCTTTTGTACTAATTGAAAAAAAAATCCATGGTAACACAATTATAGGGGCAAAGGAGTCTGAGAGCTGGACATTTATTTAGGGAAAAATGTTAGAGAAACTGCGTTCACAAGGAGATGAGAGAGGTGTAAGAAAGAGGCAAAGAAATATGACCTACGTAACAATCTATACTACAGAGTAAAATCAAGAGACTGTTACTTAATTATAGGTATTAGTTCAGGTTTCTAAGGAGGAGGACAGAGAAATAGAAAAAAGAGATGTGCATTGTAGAAGACAGTGATAAATTATTTAAAAAAAGAAAAATAGACCACAGAGTCAGGGGAGAGGGAGTTAGTGGGATATTCTCCCCCTTGTAAAACGAGAACAAAAATGGGACTGTAATTTCTCCCAGGAAGGATGGAGGATTTACATTTTGGGGGGGAGAGGTTTAATTTAAACATGCTGATGTGATTGAGGATTTTCTCTCTCAATTATGTAATCAACAAATAGTTGATGACTTCTTGCTTGGTGCAGACACTCTGCTAGGTGCCAAGGGGGTATGTGGGTGGATAGTGGGGTCCCTACTCACATTTGTTCTCAAGCTCCTAGAAAAGCCAAGATCATACATATAAATACATAGAAAACAAAGCAATATGTGGTAATAAAACAAGAATCCCAGTGGAGGGTTAAGTTATTTCCTATTTAAGTAGACAGGAGCAAGTTCATTTATTTATTCAATCTTTCAACAAATTTTTGAGTAACTATAATATAGTCACTCAGTGAAGAAGGTAGACCCAGACCTTTCCTCATGGAAGGCCTTGTGATTTTGGGAAGAGTTTCCTGACAGTATATTTCTTGGGAAATTTGTATGTTTTTCTGAATCATGAATCATGAGAAAAATCAGTAGATAAATTGGGAAGATGGGGAAAATCTGTAATTCTCCTATGAGAATTAAAACTTGACAATCATCATAGAGACATTACTGGTCTGAAGGAATGCGCTTATGTCCAGTCAAAAGCAAGAGCAGGAAATGCTGACACATGGAGTTGAAGGTTAAGGTCACTGTTTCCAGAACCAGAACAGAGCACATAGAAGAGAATTGGTCAGTCTGGCTAATCAGTCAGTCTGACTTTCAGCCATTGCCATGTATTAAGTATGTGTTGCTGGCCCCATCTGACACTAATGGAACTCATTCTTGCAGATAAAATAATTCATAACATATAGTATACTTTATACAAATCCTATGATTGGTATTCCAAGAAATAACAAGGTTTGGGGACAAATTGTCCTTAATTGGCAATTTCCACATGTGATTCTGTTGAGCTGGCTAGGAGATCTGAATGTTACATTATTTAAATTCTATCCTGTTATGTTCACTGATTTTTTCTACTGTTAGAATATTGGTTAGAGGAGACAGTTCCCAAGTTACAACTACCCCATTGGTGATGGAAACCTGCAACTTGAAACAGAAATACATGCTGTCTATCTGCATGTGTTTTTGGTCAAGTCCTTTTGTGCTTCCCAGCACCCTGAGTTCAGCTTACACTGCCATGGAATCAAGCTCAAGGGCCTCCAACTTAACATTCATCTTTGCTTCCCATTGCCCACTCTCGCTCCCTTTTCATTTACTCTGTGCTCTTTGTCACTTTATGCCTTCCCTTCCAGAAACACCCCACATGTTTAAGACCTCTCCTACTTCTGCCTGGAATGCTTCTGCATTCCCGCTCTGGCCCAGGATTCATATTTGCCTGTCTGGAGCTTCCTGAAGGCCTGCTTGCCTGTCCTTTAAGTTTCAGTGTATAAGCCCAGCCTGCCCATGAAGCCTTCCCAGATCCCACAGTCTCAACATTAGTCCCTTTCGTCTTCTCATGGCGATGGTCTCTCCTCTTTATGATACGTGCAGTTTCCTTATATCATATTTTTTGACTCCCTACCAGATGTTAAACTCCTCGAGGCAAGTTATATCCCTCCAGCTGGCACAAAACCTGGCAAAGGGGAGGCCCTTGGAAAATGCATGTTGACTGGAATAAATCATGCAATTACTGAACATGATGATATTGACTAATTGAATTGGTGAATGACTGAAGTAGACATAGAGTAGTTGATGACAAGCACCTTGTTTTTAAGACATCTGGCGCTTTTGCCCCAGTGACCCCAGCTCAACCAGGATATAGAGTAGGTGTTCAATGAGTGCTTGGTGGTTTTTAACTGGCAGCAGAGTCTGTCAGTGTGAGCACTAACATTTCAACACCTCCTCTGAGCTTCTGCTCCAAGGGAAACTACATTCTTTATATCTGGGCACATCCAGCTGGCACATTCTCCTGCTGCTGCTGCTGTTTCCCAGCAGCACTAACCAGCCGCAATTCGAGAAGTTGGGCTGCAGGCGCCTTTAACGCATTAGTTATGCTCGCCTAGCTTGTGATTGCCTCATTCCAACTTGCTACACCCAATATCGGCTTGCATGTCTTGCTGTTGTCCAAGTTGGCCACATCACTTGTGCTGTGATGAGTGTGCCCCTGGGCCCAGATGCCTGGCCTTATGCCAAGACTTTGTTGCTGGCGAGCTGGCCTCTCTGTTTAACCTTTCAGAGGTCTTGCAGGTGTTGCCGAGTTCAGTGCTCAAAGAGTCGGCAGTGTAGACTGAGCAGATCTGGGCTTCACAAGTGAACCATGTGCAGTTGTTGCTTTACAGACTGTGAGTCTGAGCTGAGCCTTGATGCTGAGGTGACATCACATTGTCACTGCCTACCGCCCTTGAGTCATGCAGTCTTCGTGAGTGGCACTCAAGTTCCTTAGAGATTAATGGATCAATGAACAGTGTGTGGTCTGAGCAGCCCCATTAGGGAATAGCTTTCACCTCTGTACTGCCAATGACATTCTTTGGCCTTGTCCAGATTTCTCTTGGTATATATTGGACTAGAATTTTTCTCAATATGTGACTTGCTATCAGCCCATATATGGGTATATAATTGAATTACTTTTTATTTTGATTTTTAATTAATAGATATATTAGATTGTCTAATAAAGTTAAATTAAAATATCATACATGTAAACCTTTGAGTAAAAGGATGACTTCAGTAAGCCACACAAGAAAACCTGTGGCAGTGCTGAGGCACACTCTCTTTCTCTCCAGAAGGAAGCAGTACACCAATGTTGAGGGGCACTTCATATATATCATCTCATTAATTACATTATTAATTTACATTGATTACATTATTCCAGTAACATGAGGCATTACGCTCATTTTAAAGATGACAAAACCAAATCTCAGAAATTAAAGATAACGCAATTGAGTCCCACTCAGATGGCAAGAGAAGGAATCTGTATTCAAGCCTTGGATGGTCTAGCTCCGTGCGTGTGTCATTGCCTCTCCTTTATGACTGCAAAGGGTGCTCATTATGTGGGGGCATTTATAGGTAAATTTCTCAGAAAACTATTTTCTGCTATTAATTGTTGATGGATTCGCTAACATACCATGGACTCCCGGTCCTCTGTGATTTGGGTGGTGGTGTTTTCTGTGCCTGAAATGTGATCTCTGTTCATTTCCCTTGTGAACCCCTTCTCATCTTTAAGATCCAGCTCAGACATGACCTTTTGTTTGAAGCATTCTTTGACCCATACCCTATTTTTTTTTAAAGATTTTATTTTTCCTTTTTCTCCCCAAAGCCCCCCGGTACATAGGTGTATATTCTTCGTTGTGGGTCCTTCTAGTTGTGGCATGTGGGACGCTGCCTCAGCGTGGTTTGATGAGCAGTGCCATGTCCGCGCCCAGGATTCGAACCAACGAAACACTGGGCCGCCTGCAGCGGAGCGCGCGAACTTAACCACTCGGCCACGGGGCCAGCCCCTCCATACCCTATTTTTTTCTTTACAGTTTTATTTCTTGGATTTCAAAAAATTAAGAGAAATATGCACCCTTTTCAAGTAGTAAAATAATACAAAGATTTATGAATAGATTCTGCCCTCCACCCCTCCTCCATTTCAGTCCCTTTCTGAAGTAACACATTGGAAAAAAAATAATTTTAAACTTAAAAAGTATAATGACCATATACTCTTTATCCAGATTCACCATTTTTTAACATTTTCTGCATTTGTTGTATCATTCTTCCTCTCTCTCTCCCTCAGTGTATAAGAATATCATTTGTTTTCTGAAGGACTTGAGAGTGGGGTGCATAATTCATGCCCCTTTACACCTTAATAATTTAGTTGTATATTTTCTACAACCAAGGCCATTAGTCATCGTTTCTCTTTAGTCTCCTTAAGGTTACAACAGTTACCAATCTTCGTTGTCTTTCTATAATATAATTTATAGCTTTAAAAATAATTTAAAATTTATATTAGAATGTATATAATATAAAATGTTATTAATATATTTATTATAATATTGCAATTGGTAATGTTATATAATATATGCTATATTATAAAATTATAATTGTGTAATACATATAATTTATCACATATGACTTACATGTATATTAAAACTTTATAATATATAAAAATAATATGAATATATTATATGTAAATACATGATATGGAGATATGTAAAAATATAAAATATATAAAAACGTGAATTCATATAGAGTACATTATGTAAGTATAATATATTGTATCTATAATATATAATAATATATGCAATTATATTATGATATATTAGATTATATTATGTGCAGTTATATTATGATAGATTATAATATGAATTGTAATATAATTAGTAAATCATGATATAAATTAGAAGGTATTAAAATATAATAAAATTTAAATGTTATAAAATAGGAATATTAGAATTATTATACTTTATTAATATAAAATATATATTTATTTATGTATTTTCATATACCAGCCCTCATCTCGGGTTTGTCTGGCATTTTCCCGTGATTATGTTCAGATTATGTATCCCTGGCTGGAGTACTGCTCCAGTGATGCTGTGTCCTTCCTTCTCAGGGTAGCACGTGCAGAGCCTGCCACATCCGTTTGCCCTTTATTGGTGAGGTTAAGTTTGATTCCCCAGTCAAGGTGTAATGCAATGTAATGCATTCTCTCCATAGTATAGTTTTTCTTTTTCTTTTTCTTTTTCCAGCTAGTAAGTAATTGGTGAGGAAATGGTTTGAAGCCCTGCGAATACTCTGCACCTCATCAAGCCTTCACACCCCAGATTTAGCATCTATTCATGTCTTGTGATGTTTCTTGCCCAATCCAATCTTTACTCTTCTGGAAGCAAAGTGGCTATTTTCCAACTGTGCTACTCCGTCTGCATTCATTAACTGGCTTTTTAATGTAAGGAAGAGCTCTCCGTTCTACCCATTCACTTGCTTACTGTCTGCATGTGTGAACTTATATATGCATTCATTCACTTATTCATTCATCCATCCGTATATTTATTATCACTGTGCACTCATGGATGTCTGTTTTTTTCAATGGTTTATAATTTATTACTGTCCTATTTATTTTGATGTTCAAATCGTCTCATATTTGGTCAGTGGGAGCTCCCTGTCACTGGCTTCTCTGTCCTTTTGACATGTACCTGTCATTTTTTGAGCACTTTCTTACTTTCTAACATGAGAAGATGATCCTAGACCCTCTTGTATCTCCTCAGCTTCAGCCCTGGAGTCAGCTACCTCTCCAGGGAGCCCATGTTCTCTTTAGTGGCGGGATGGCTTGTGGTTAGTGCCAGGATGACTCTTTACTCCTGGAGTGTCTTACTTTTAGGCCCTTTCAATGACAGAGCTAAGAAACACACACATGCACATACACTCACATATAGTGATCATGAGTTCATACTCTGAAGAATTACTGATTCTTCAACTTACTTTTTTCTAGTATTCTGTAAACATCCTCTGCTCCGTTAGCACTCCAGTACCCAAAGACTAGCATAGTATCTAACATTCAGTCATTGTTAAAAGTATTTTTGAATAAACCAATAAATGAATAATCTTTGATGCTGTGAGTGGACCTTCTATAGTCGAAAGGTTAAAAATAAAGTTAAACATGAAAATCTTGCCCTTTTTTTCCTCTTTTCCTCCTTCTAGAAACTTACTGTTAAATATATATGATAACCAGAGGTGGTTCATATGTCATGTATCAAAGTTTGAAGAACAATATATCTTCTATCTTATTATACCTTTCATTCCCTTAAAAATGAATACATTTCCATAATGGTTCTCTGCATGTAATTTTCTGAGGTTTTTATTTTTTATTTTTTCACGCTTCCTAGGTGGCTGGAATTGTTGGCAGAGCTGACGTGTTAGCGTGCCTGCTGTTCCTGTTGGCCTTTCTCTCCTACAATAGGTATGTGGGGCTGAGAGTGCCATTCTGTGTGACTACAGTCATGCTGTCTCCTGGGAATTTCTGCCGTGTGTGTGTGTGTGTGTGTGTGTGTGTCTGTGTGTACACTTTGAGTATCTGCCTGAGAGAGAGGGGAGCTTCCTGGCAGTCAGATACTCAGTGAGCTTCCAAGAGACCTGGGATAGGAAACTGCTCCTTACCAAATACTAGGCTCTTCTCTCTTCCAGCCACATTCTGAACCATGTCATAGACTTTTAGCAGAAGCACTGCTCTCCCAGTGCTGGGATGGCAAGCTCTTGCTTCTTGATTCCTCTTACTTGTAGTTTCTTACTGAGACTGGAATTTGGAATCTTAGCTCTGAGCCAGAATATACTGGGTGTAGTCCTCTCTTCTGTTTCCTATGATTTGTGTCATTTCTCCTTTTCATTTTGGTTATAAATTTTTTCCCTCTGTATTATCCTCGCTAAAGTAGCTCAGAGCTTAAAATAATAAGGCTGAGTTGAAAGTAGTATTTCCCAACTGTGGTTTTCCAATTTACACATCCTTTCATCAGTATACAGAAGCTCCTTGCTTTGGGAGACTGAAAAGCAATAAAACAGTTTCCCATTATATTGCCCCTTCCCTCACCCCCCCCCCGCCCCGCCCCTCACAGATTCTCTCCTGGGTTGTGACATATCCACATAGGGAAAGGGGCAGGTTGAAAAGAGAGTGTGAATGGGGGCAGATGGCTCAGCACAGCCCAGGAAAAGGGGGTTGGTGAGCCATGTTGCCCTATTTCGTGGAGGAATGCCTCATTAGGGATTTGTGAATCTTGACTTTTGGATTGGTTCATTGACCTATAATCTCACGAAGCCCAGTGATTCTGAAGAAGACTGTTCTAAACTAGCGGTTCTTAATATGGGGCAAATTTACCCCTCACCCCGGAACATTTGGCAATGTTTGGAGATATTTTTGCTTGTCACAACTGGAAAGGCGCTACTGGCATTTAACGAGTAGAGGCCAAGGATCCTACAGTGTACAGGACAGGCTTTACAACAAAGAATCCTCTTGCCCCATCTGCCAATAGTGCTGAAATTGAGAAACCCTGTTATAAACCAGTTTAGAACTTGGATCAAGAATGAAGTGAATTCCGTCTTACGAGGTTTTGGTTTAAGGAGTGGAGCCTCTTCTTAGTATAGTACCAGTCCTGTGATGCTGGCTTTGTGACCTCCCACTGCATTGCTAGTCATATAAAACGGTGTTGTGAAAATCTTGAAAATATAGACCCATATTTAACAATTGTTTCCTGTTTCCTCTGGTGTCAGAACAAGATTAATAATTGCTTTTTAGTTTAAACTTGTTCTTTCAGGCTTTTTCTGTGTGGTTGATATATTTAGGAACATGATTCAGCCTGCAACATATCCATATCTGTATGATAATGAGCCATTGTACTACAGATTTCTGTTGCACACGCCATTCTCATTTTTAGCAATTTAAGCTATTGACCAGCTTCAGAGAAAAAGCTTATCTACTGCAGATTTGGTGTATAATTTTAGGCGATTGTTCCAGACATAACAATAAGGGTAAGATGACACAACTACAGAAATGTTGGCCTTTGCCCTTCAAAGAAGTAGGAGTGGCTGGGTGTGGCACCTGTTGAAGGAACAGCGATGTTTCGTGGTGTCGGGCTGATTCTATTCTGTGAGGTGAAAAAAGACTTTACAGTGCTGGAGGGTTTTTGAAAATTCCTGCTGGAAATAATACTGAGAAAAAAATAAACTTTACCTAATGCATCCTCGTGGAACATAAATTTAAAGATGCAGATTAGCCAGAAGAAAAGAAAAAGGCTAAAACATCTGTATTTTCATCACGGAGAGAAATGATGATTATATTTTGGTATATATCTCTCCACCGATTTCTTTGTTTTGTGTACAGAAGCATAGAAAACAGCTTCACTAAAATAATGATAATGATGCTAAACACTTGGCATGTAATGTCATTTATTGAATCCTCCCTACAACACTGCGATCCCGTTTCACACATAAGGAAACTGAGGCACAGAGAGGCAAAGGAACTTGCCCCTTATTATCCTGTGAGTTACCTGCAGAGTTGTGATTGGAACCCAGGAAACCTAGCTCCAGAGTTCATGCATATGGCTTAGTAATCTGTATTATTCACTTAAAATATATTCACTTAAGTATCTTTCCATGTCACTAAATACATCTCTATGGTGGCACTTTCAATGGCTTTTTAGTGTTCAGTTCTTATGCCCCATAGTTTACCATCATTTATATAGACCTTAAATACCAAATTCAGTATTGCTGGGCATTTTTGTTTTCCAACTTTTCAATTTTAGATAATTCTATGATGAGCATTCTTGAGGAAATCTTGGCTCACCGACTTACTTAGAATACAATGAAATTGATGTTAGACCTTATCTTTAAAAGGTGATATTTCTTAGCCACCCACATTTCTTCTTAGATTAAAAGAAACTCGATCTTGCTTTTCAGGAGTGTGGACCAGTGTTGTGTTGGGGAATGTTTCCCTCCCACGGCTTCTCCCTTCTTCTTGCTGCTCAGTTTGTTTCTGGGGACCTGCGCAATGCTGGTGAAAGAGACAGGCATCACCGTGTTCGGTGTGTGCTTGGTCTATGATCTCTTTTCGCTATCCCACAAGCAAGAGAAATCGTAAGTCATTTTAAATTTTGGATATCAAGCAGTGCAGGTACAGAGAAGAATTACTTAAATCAGTAGTTTTTAAGCTTTCATTAAAAAAATAGAAGTATAACATTTTGTTAAATGTAAGCTCACCTTAAACTGTAATATAATAAAGTTATTTCATTAAGATAAATGCATTATATATGTTCAAACTCTTCACACTTTTATAAAAATGAATGAGGATTATAACGTTTTTGTGAGCCCGGAATTTGGAATTGAAAAGTGTCTATGCTAATTGCAGGTTTATATAGCTAGATTGTTTTGGTTGCATACTACTGAGAAATCTTGATTCACAGAGGAGTGGTTGCAAATGGTTAACAGTTTGTTAACAGCTTGCTTTGAGTCTCTTCATTCCAGTTGAGTGTTATCCATCAAAGAACACAGGAGTCTGTTTACTTGCTCGAGGGGTGGTGCTGTTACCTAAGAGTTTTGGGAGGCATCTTTTGAGATTCCACACAGAGCCAGCCTAAACCATACAAGATCTCTCTCACATTGTATTCAAATTAAAGAGCAAATTTATTTAGTTGCCCTTTTCCATTTAAAAATTTTAAGGCACATTCATTTAAGGCACATTCAGTTTTAGATGATAAGAGTGATTAAGGCGTATTAAAAGTTCAAGCAATACTATAATTTTCTGCCTCTATCAAATCCATAATTACTAACCGTTTGACATGCAGACCCCATTTTTCAGTAGTTATTAGGCCCTTACTTTTGAACTTTGAAAAAAATGTGGTTGATTTCTTCTCCTGCCTTGTCCGATGAAGAATTTTATCTTTAAAAAAAATCCTGCCTTTTTATCCCATTCCCTACCTCCTTATGCTTCTTGACATAAAGATAAGAGCAGCGCTGTTGAGTGGCAACAAGCTGAGATGAGTCATTAAGTTCTGATCACCTTCCTGCCTGGGTGTACTTGGAGATAATTTAAATAGATTTTAGTGCTCTGTTGGCGCTCGGTAAATCTCAGAGGCGTGTATAAAGAAGGAGGCCAGTTATCATTTTGACCCAAGCTCGTGCCAAGAAAGCTGTGAGCCAGAGGACCTCCCCTTGGCTTGTATGAGAATGACTTTCCTGTGTCCTCTCAACCGACGGGAGTAATCACATTGCCTTCTTTACTTTCTAGAGAGCAACCTATCAACCTCTCTTGCTTCCCACTTCCTTCTTGCATCCTCGTCTGCCACCTAACATCTTTCTCAACGACAGCAGAAGGATGTGACAACTGACTGCAGGCCCTCCCCTTTGGTCCAGTCCAGAGCTATTTTAACCTCATCATTAAGGTCCTGTCTCCTCTGGTCTTGGGACTCTCCAGCCCACTATTGCCCACACTCCTTTCTTCTTCATCTGGGCCCTTTTGAGCTAGGCTTTTTTCAAAGGGAGTAATTGTCTCTTTGATTCCTTTACTAATCGTTCTTGACCTTCTTTGTACTAAACTGCTACAAGTCCTGTGTTAGGAATAATACTGCTGACATGTAGCTCAGAAGCTGGATGGCTCATAGACTGTAATTTTTTTTTTTTTTTTTTTTTTAGTAACTTTCAGCTGTCATAGCCAGCAGCTCTGCCTCAGTGGAGACTCATTCTTTCCTTCATCCTTTTATCCACCCATTTCGACACATGCTCATTCTGTGCCTGGTCAAAAACAAGACAGATAAGATTCCTTCCCCCATGGAGCATATATGATATGGGGGGAAACAGACATCACATAAGTAATCTCATGAGGAACTGATTACAGAAGGAACTGAGAGCACGTGATGGGAAGACCTGGCCAATAATGGTTAATATCTCTGGAGTGCACGCCATGTGCCAGGCGCAGTGCCATGCCATCTACAGGTGTGAAGTCAATGCTCACAACAGTTGTTACTTTGCTTTACAGAGGAGAAAAGAGAGGCATAGAAAGTAACCTCTCCAAAGTCATCCAACCCCAGGTGGAGCCAGAACTTGGACCCTTGTCTGTGTGACTCCAGAGCCACAGGGTTACCCCTCGGTGCTCTACCTCCATGAAAGACACACAGGACGGGGATCTGGAGACCTCCCAGGGTCTGGGCTCACAGTGGTATCCTGAGACTAGCTCAGAGGGTCTGAGGGTAGTGGAGGTCATAATCCCTTTGTGAATCTCACAAAATTGTGTCTCCATTTCCTAGAATAATGTACATACTCATAGGTTTTCACAAACTCTTCGGGGTCTACCCCCCCCCCCCCACTTTATCTGCTAATTTAGAGTAAACATCTAAATTGTTCTTGAGGTCTTTCATTGTATGGTCCAGGCAGCAGGAAAGAAATGACAGAAACAAGCATTGGAAGCATTTTCCTACGTGAAGAACAATTTATTCCTAAATTTTCAGATTGGGCCACATGAGTGGAGTGTCATTTCTTTTATTGGACATCACCTTTAGGAAGAAACATTTTCAGTGAAAGATCAGCTCCTGAAAGTTAAATTTCTTTTTGCTTTTCTTTCTTTTTATAACATTAGGATATAATTTCCAACATGCAGAGAATAACATTCCCCGATCCCAGTCCTCACCCTCTCTCTGTAGAAGTAACCACCATCCTGAATTTGGCACTTTTCATTCCTATGATTGTTTGCGTGCCATTGCTTCATGTGTATATACCAGTGAATGTCAAATAATATTGTTTTACATGCTTGCAAACTTTATATAAATGGCATCACTTGCTTTTCATTTAACATTGGACTTTTGAGATAGATCAATGTTGATACATGTAACTCTAGTTCATTTATTTTAACTGATGTATAGTATTTAATTATCACAATTTATCCATTTTCCTGGATTTGGAATTACTTTCCCGCTTTTTGTTATAAACTGTGCTGCAGTGGGTTTTTATGTGCACATACATGTCAGTTTTTCTAGGGCACGGCCATAGAAGTGGAGTTGCTGGGACCACAGAGAGATGCTTGTTCAGTGTTACATGCTGAGACATTGCTCTGGAAATGATTGTAGCAGTGTATGAGAATTCCCTCTGTTTCACATTCTTACCATCACTTGGTAGTATCAGACTTTATTTTTTTTCTCTTTTTGGTGAGGAAGATTGTCCCTGAGCTAACATCTGTGCCAGTCTTGCTCTATTTTGTATGTGGGACATCGTCATAGCACGGCTTGATGAGCGGTGTGCAGCTCTGTGCCCAGGATCCTAACCTGTGCACCCTGGGCCACTGAAGTAGAGTGCGTGAACTTGACCGTTACACCACCCAGGTGGCCCCAGTATCAGACTTTTAAATTTTTCCCCAGCTAGTGGTTATGAGTTATACCTCAGAGGATTCATGAAAGAAAAATGTGAGAGTACGTTGGGTGGATCAGCTATGAACGGTATTTTATAAGATCGTAATAATGTAAATCCCAAATACCACTTCAACCAAATTATGAGAATTCAAATCATATTTATTATGAGAGAAATGTATTTGGAGGGTGAGGGATGAAGAGAGAGAGTGTGTGTGTGTGTGTTGGTGACCATGTAAGAGGGACTGGGTCCTAGTCTTCTATAGTAGGAAGTCAATATGATAAGTTCTAAAACTGAAAAAAAAGATATAAGTATGTAATTTTGCAAATATTGTGGTAAATACCAGAAACGGAAGAGCTAAAAGACTTGAGAATGGTTGCTTCCAAGGAGCAGGACTTGGGGATGGAACAGGGGACTGCTGTTTCTTGTTGCAAGCCTTGTCATTCTGTTTGACTTTGTTTCCCCTCAATTCCGTGCACAATTAGGAGCAATGGGGTCATCCCTCATCGCAGCCCGCAGCAGCCCCGGAGCCCCCAGCCCTCCTCACTGCCAGCGCACCCTCTCCGGGAGAACGGGAAGCAGCAGCGGTTCCCTCACAAAGGAGCTTGGGGTGGCTGCCACTCCCCATTGCCACCAGAACCCAAGAGCAGTGGATTCCCGGTGTCTCCTCGAGCTGTGTGGTCCATGATGAGGTACTGGGCTGGGCTCCTCGCCTGTGCGCGTTTTCACCATCCCGCATCACCTCTTACAAAGTAGGATGACTGGCGAAGGGAAGCCCTGCGTTGGTTCTTTGTGACCTCCCACTCTCCCTCCCTCCCTTCTTTCCTGCTCTCTCTCCCGCTTCCTTTCTTTTCTCCCTCCTTCCCTTCCTTCCTTCTATTAGATCAGATAAGAAGGGAGTAGCTAGCAGAAGCAAGTAGGAGCCCTGCTGTCTGCTGTTACTTGGGAGCAGGGGGTGAGTTGTGTAGCTGTGAAGCCTCAGTTAAGAAGAGCAGACATTTTACTGCTTCCCTGGTGGAAGAGCCCTGCATCGGAGAGGAGGCGCCCTCAGTTTTCTGGGGGAGGAACGCGCTCTGCCCTCCCCCTGCGCTGCCTCTCCCTGCACCCTGTGTGTGATGGGAATTTATCACAGCACAAGGGTGGGAGGAAGCCCAGGAGACTCTGCCTTTCACAAATGTTTCTGAGGATGCAGGAAAATCTTCACAGCATGCTATTTTCTTTCTTTTTTTAATATTTTGACCTAGCCATGAAAATTAACATGTGTTTATCAGAATAGGTGCTCACTAAATTAGATTGCCTCTAAAATAGCTCAAGCCATGGGAAAGTCAGAATTTAATAAAGATGGAAATTCAGTTCATATGATTAGCGCTTTACCACTTCCGATTGCTGTTCCTATTACTCTGTGCAGTCCTGGAAAACTCCCTGTTCAGGGTCTTTGTTTCCAATTATTACCTCCTTTGCCTGTCTTTTGCATCTTTCTCCATTCATCTGTTCACCAACAAATGTCTGCTGAGCATCCACCATGTGCTAGGCACTGTTCTAGGCCCCAGGGATGTCCTGGTGAATAAGGAAGACAACGTCTTTGCTCTTGTGTGGCTTCCCTTTCTGTGGAGCAAGACAGACACTGAATAATGAACAATGAGTGAACAGTGTGATGGAGAGTGATGGGTCTGTCTGGCCTGGGCAAATTCGGATTGGTTGGTGAGGGAAGGCCTCCTGAATCCTCGTGAATGAGAGAAAGAACCAGCCGTGCAAAGCTCTGCAAAGATCTGGGCAGAGGCTTCCAGACTTGGGGTCATGAGCGAGTGGGGATGGGAAAGGGTGCAGTCAGTGGGTGGGCAGGCCCGAATGCTGAAGGACCATGTTGGCCATAGAAGCAAGTTTGGATTTTATTCTGAGTGGAATGGGAAGACTTTGGAGCTTTTTTTTTTTTTTTAAGTGTGGAGAGAAATGATTACATTTCTTTTTGAAAATGTTCACACTGGCTTTTTGTAGGGCGTGATGTTAGGGGGCAGGAGTGGAACAGGGAGAGGGGCTAGGAGGCCCCTACATCAGAGTGAGAAAGAACGGGGCTTGGCCAAGGGTGATAGAGACTGGGAGGAAGAGATGTGGTGGATTTGGGGTATCTTTCAGATACAGATCCAACAGGACTTACTGATGTTTGGGGTGAGGGGGTGAGGGAAAGGAAGAAAACAAGAGTTTTTGGATTTCTGGCTTAAAAAGTTGGGTGGATGTTGGTGTCAGTTACTGAGGTGAAAGGCTAGGGGAGAAATAGATTTTCTGAGAGTTGGGGGAAGATAAAATCGCCATAATGCATAAAATTCCTGAGGAAGAAAGAAGAGAGATAAATAGTCAAAACACTGAGGAAATCTTAACGTTGTAGAAGGCTGTGGAGGAAAAGAAGACAAAACATTTAGGGAACTTGTAAATTTTTTAAAGGAAGGCAAAGGAGGAGAAAAAGAGAAATTAATAGAGCATTGAAGACTTTCAAGGTGGGACAGAAGTCAGGCTATAGAGACCTTGAATTCCGTGAGGACAGGGACCTTGTCACTCACATTTGTAGCCCCAATTCCTTTTATTCTGTCTGTCTATTTGTAGTTGCTCAAACATTTGTGAAATGAGTAAATTAATGAGTGGATGGTAAGGAAGTGTTGGAATTAAGCATAGATGTAACGTTTTTAGTGAATTTGATACTGAAGGAATGGGGGAAAAAGGATGTTCACTGGAGGGATAAGTTTTTGTTTTCATTTTTATTTTAAATTTAGTGAACCTGTGTGTGTATACGTAGATAACTTGTAGAGAGGAGAGGCAAAAGATGATGGAACAGAAAGGAATAAGATGAAATAGGAATACCAGTGATGTGCTGATAAATGTTTAATAACTGGCTCTCCCAAGAAAGGAAATCCTGACTTGTAGTGCTTACCAATTTCCATGTAAATACTCCAGCCATGGCTGTTTTCAAGCTACAAATGTGACATCACTGAACGTGGAGTTGGGAGAGATGTGCAGTGGCCCATTGTCATGCAGTATTTCCACTACCAAGAGACAATAGACATAAATAACCTCAAGAGCATAGACAACAATAAAATGAAGTAAGCTAATTAGGAAGTGATGAGCTTTGAGGATTTATTACCTTTGTTTTTAATATGATTTACGGTCATACATCACTTAATGATGGGCTACATTCTGAGAAATGTGTGGTTAGGTGATTTTGTTGTTGTGCGAACGTCACAGAGTATATTTACACAAACCTAGATGGTATAGCTTACTGCACACCTAGGCTGTATGGTATTAATCTTATGGGACCACCATTGTATATGCAGTTTGTCGTTGACCGAAAGTCGTTGTGCAGTGCATGACTGTATTTAATTTTAAGTTTATATAATTTAATTTTCAAGAATGGCTGTTTTTAATAATGGGCTTGCAAAATTCATGAAAATTTACTAGTCATTTCTTGCAAGCCAGTGTGAACCAGCTCCAGCACACCAGTGAAGAAGGTCCTGCTGGGGCAAGAAAATTTTGTATCTGTTATCCATCTACTGTGTACCAGGCAGTGGGCAAGCACTTCCCATATGTTATCCCATGCAACTGTCACAATATCCGTTTAGGGTAGATGTTATAGTTCCCATTGCCAGGAGGAAATGGAAGATCTCAGAGGTTAATAAACCTTGTCCATATTTACCTAGTTCGTAAGTGGTAAGATCAAGATTGGGGCTCCAGCTGCTTGATCCCTAAACGTGTGCTTTGACCATTTGCCATGCTCTAAAGTCCAGAGTCCCGGGCAAGGACCTAGCTTTAGGGAGGCATTCTCTGTGGAGCTGGCCTCCCTGTTGAACTCTCATGGGTAGGAAGATTCTTGCAATCATCCTTGGGTCCACAAATGAGGCCCCTCTTGCCTTCTTTATAGGGGATTGGCGCTAATATGTTGAATTAGATGACATGCTTTTGTAGCTTATACTTTGGTGTTTTTTTTTTTTTTTTACCCAGAGCACCAGGCTATGTATTTTAGAAAAAAATGATGCCCAGAGAGCCGTATACAGCACAGAATCTTACTAAGTTAACATGTTTGTGGGCAAGAAGGACCATTTTCCCTCCTTGGAAAGATAGCTTGTCATATATTTTCCCTCTTGGAGAGGAATGGTGTTATATATTTGGGTATAAATTTGATTCGTGTTAAAATTACTTTTGAAAAGTATGCTTGAACTTTTGTCAGAAGGTGATGAGGTAAAGCAAATCAGAGTTCGAAGAGGCAGTGTTTCCCTGGTTCTTAAGATCTCTGCAGACAGCATTTAAACACGGCTCCTTCGCCTCCTTGATCCTGGACAAGTTATTTTATCTCTATGAGCCTCGATTTTCTCATCTAATAGGAACAGTAGCACCTTATCCTCAGATTCGTTGTCAGAACTAAAAGCAGTACTACGTGTAATAAACATGTGAATAGGTTCCTGGCACACAGTGGACATTCAGCACGTGGCAGCAAGCAGCATTGTTATTAGAAGGTTAGTGTTATGAATATTATTATTCCTGTGTGGCTTTGTGAACCCCAGGATGCATCGTGAAATGGTGATCCTCCAGGATGCAGGCAGGGAATGAGGAGTTCCTGTGGGATTTTTTTCTTGGTTGAACTTAGAGACTGTTTGCTAGTACATATTTGTATTGTATGCATGGCATTAGGCTGACAAAAAATTGGGCTAAACACTACCAGTTCAAATGTTTTCAGAAGTTAGCAAGCACAGGCACAAATCCTCAACCCAGGGAAAAATCCTACTGCAAGTCATTTATTTAGCCTCCTGTTTTTCTGTGATTTGGCGATTGGCTTATAGGTAGAAAGTGCAATAAAAAACCTAGGACCTAGAATATACACTCTGGAATGAGATAAAATTTCAGTTGGTATTACCTTTTTACTGAATTACTCCTTGTGAAATGAGAAATGTTTTGTATGTAAACATTCCTTCTCCCTACCCTCCTTATTACATCAAGTTCATTCACACATGGGCACACTTTCCCTTTCACATTAGAAAGCTCAGTGAATTCTACATGAAATCCTATCTTCATAACTCATATCTATATGTATAATTGTATGTAGTCATTTTTTATTTATATGCTGGAATGATTTCATGTTTAAATGACGATTACAATGGGCGTTGAAGACAGTTTTTGACTCAATAAATTCTTGCTCATTTCCTCTTTTTTCTGCTACCTTCCAAGGTCTCTCATGGATCACTCATTCATTCAACAGTATTTTCTGAGCACCCACAATGGGCCAGGCACCATTTTTGGTGCTAGGAACGTGGCAGTGAAATAACAAAGCCTTCCCCTCATGGAGCTCAGTTGGATGATGATCATGGTGTTTTTACTTAATAGAAGCTCATTTTCTACTTTTGTGGGCAAGACACTGGTTAGATTTTTCACTTCAGTGGGTCTTAAAAGTTTTTCTTCTAAATCCCTTGCACGTAGGCATGCAAATCAAGAAACTAAGACAGGTTTAGGACTAGGGAACACTTTGGTACTAAAGTGAAATCGTGAGGCAATTAAATTCAGGGACTTGGGGAGGCGTATACATATTTTGACCTTCACTGATGGAATGAGTAACTGATCTTTTAAGTGTTTTAATGCTAATGCTTTATTTCTGTAGACCTTGCATTACACTCTTTTTCCCCAAAGTGAGAAATGCTGTGCAGATTAAACTCCTGAGGTGGGATTTTGAACTTTTCTGCTACACTTATGATCCTGGGAGTAGGGCAGAAGTGTTTCAGGTCATTATTAGCAGCCTCTTATCAGCTTTGAGAGAAACTTAGTGAGCTAGTGAAGTGAGAATTGCAGGTGATAAGAAAAAAATCTGTTGAAAGCCTATATACTGATGAATAACTGAGTTCTCTTGTGCCCCTCTTTTCCCCAACCAACCATTTTACACACTTTTCCCATGGACTGATCTCAGATGAGCCATTTTCAATCTCATTCAGCTGCTGCTTTCAAAAATGAAATGACCCAATGAAAGAGGTGTGGAATTAACCAATAGGTTTCCGCAGAAAATACATCCGGCAGTTAAAAGTGACGTTTGTGGGTTCATCATCATAAACCCCTCCACTACTTTAAAATCTCTTAATGCAAGTGTAAACCTCAATGATGAATCCACGTTAAGAACACAAACCACCTCATGGAAGTAGATATTAATTAAGATCTCATTTTAAACAGACTTTGCAAATTCTTTAGTTGCTGCTGATCAGTTTTCCTCACTTTCTTTGCTTTGTTTAAAGAAGAGCTGGGCCTCATTTTGCTATGGAATTCTCTCTCTTCTTCCATGGCATAAATACATTGGTCTTTAGATGTAGTTCTTAGATGGCTGCATCCAGATCCCTGTGACTTATTTGTGGGAGGTAGGTGCATGATGGTGGTGAACCCAAGAAAGCAGTAACTTTCAGGCTGCATTTTATGATGACACTGACCAAACCAACTAGCATAATTATTGTTAAAATTATTTATTATTAAGCAACTTTATCACTGTTTACATGATCCTATCATTTGGATACAATATCCGAATGATATCCTCTTCTGATCTTTGTCCCATACATGCCCCAAGCCTTTTCATAGCTTGTCCATTTCTTTTGAATATAGTGAATTGACAATAGCTTTTGCCAGGACCCTGTCCCCTTCATTGTTACTGAACTGCAGACATGCTTAGTAAATACGAAGGCACTGGAGAAGGGAGGTGGGTAATTGCTGCAGGCATTTGTCCTCCACTGGAGAAGGAAATATTTTATTGGGAAGGGTGAACAAATGGTTGTGGTTTGCTTTAGGAATGATGGAAATATTGGGAAATTTATTTTAAAAAGTAAAAATTTAAATAAAAAAGTTATTTTCAAAAATCGCTTGTGTCAATGAGAGTTACCAGGCGTCTTAATTATGAACTATATTTATTGGGATAGTGTCATCAATGTGCCTTTAATGTTCTTTGGTGGATTGATACCCAGCCTGTGCTCCCAAGTTCCTTAAAAGTAGCTTTTCCCAAATATGGAACTTACCAGAAAAATCTTCTCTTCTGATAGAGAATTAGAAGAGAGTTTTTTTTTTTTTTTCTATTTCCTAACCATTAGTTGAGAGTGATGTTATTCCTTCTGAACCAGCCCAAGGGTATGTGGTGAAGCAAGAATTACTTTGATGGGTTTGTCTGAAAGCTTATTGAAATCCGCTTTGGTTCTTGAACTGAGTTCAGCACTAAAATGGATCATTTCAATAAAGTGTTCCTTGGCTTCATTCAGAACTGAGCACTAAAAGCTTCTTCCAAATAAATCACAAGCTAAGGAGGCGAAATTTCTATTAATTTATGGATAGCAGTTGGTAGAGTTTCTAACTGCTCACAGCCCCTCGTTATTCTGCTTAACCTTGATTGGGTACCGATTCTTGGCAATCTTCGATCCTCTGTGAATTTCAGTCAATGGATGATAAGTTCTTTCCTTTTCAGTGTAGAGCAATCAAGCTTAGGGATCTGCCTTCCAACTGGATGCACAGGGACATATGTTGAAAGAGAAAACCATCAGAATGTAGGCATTTCTTGCTGGCGTGCAGTTTTGTCACTGCCACACTTGGCTCTTAGAAGATCTCAGGCTTCATGCTTTTCCATCAGTTCAACAGTCACCATATGGAATACTCAACCTCTGTCTTGCATGGCTAGGTGACTTCGAGGTCACAGGACATCTCTCCCCTCTTTTGCAGAATACAGCTAGTGCTCTTAGGGTGTTGGAGGGAGTTTGGTCCTGATTTCTTTGCTCTTTTTGTTAATACTACTGTCATCCAGCTTAATTTTTTTTCTATTTCTCTTTTTTAATGTAGCCTGCTGAGAGGTTGTGGAGTGATTGTAATAAAAGCAGTATCAGTTCATCTTAGCATTGTAAACACTCAGGGTGTATATAAATAATTCTTTCACGGGAACATTATTCTACGCCAGGCAATAAATCATGGTAGCTTCAGATAATTTGGGGGGATTTCTAGTTTGTTACTCTGAAAATTGTCTGCCACATGTTTTGATCTGGTGCTGTTTTGTAGATTGAATGTGACAGAGTCTTAAAAATATACCTGCTTGAAAAAAAAACATTTTTAAAAATTCAGCAAGAGTTTGGAGGGACATTTTGTCCAGCAGAAGGAAAAAGAATTGTGGAAAAATAAATGATTTGAAGATTCTCTTATGATTCAGAAGCAAGCATCACGATCATGATTTTCATCAGTATCAACATTGTGGGTACCACTGTAGCCCCCATGGAGTGGGCAGTTACCAATCACCAGGAATCATGTTACAGGATTTAGGTCCAGCCTACAATTTTAATTCTTACGAAAACTTATGAGGTGGACAGTGTACCTAGCAGTAAAGAGCATGGACTCATACCAGAGCGCCTGGGTCTAATTCCGCTCCACTGTTTACCAGGTATATGATCTTTGGCAAAGTACTTCAACTCTCTGTTTCCCCAGTGTCGATGGCTGCAATACCAGGCATTCTGAGGAAAATAGGAGTTAACACATGTAAAGAACTTAACATAGCTTTTAATTGTGGCTTTTCATAAATGGTAGTCCTAGGATTTAGCTTTCCCCACCACCATGCTTATTTTTGCCAAAGCCCATATAGAAGAGTTACTGTTTAGAAATCTTTTCTTTATAGCATTTGCCTTTTCTTTGCTGCATTTATGAAAGAAAGTCATATAGTCTTGATTTGACTTGTTTATGATATCTAGTTATTTTCTCTCTTTTTATGAGCTTACAATATTTTAGAGGGAAATGATTGTAAAGGAAAAATATTCTTGTAGCAATGATGGAAAGTTCATTGAAGTTTAGCAGGAGAATAGAATGCCTCTGTTAACACTTATTCTTACCAGTGAATGCTATCCTCTATAAGTTGTCTCAAAAGATATGCTTAGAGTTATTCTTAGTTTCTGAGACTAATAGTTGACCTTTTTATTAAAATTTTTTGATGTATTTAGAATGAGTATTGAATAAAACACGACTTTAAGAAACAAATCATTAGGTCAAAAATCAAATAATAAAGACTTAATTTGCTAGTTTTTCAGATGGTTTATAACCGTATAGGAAGATGTATGTCATGTTGTAGATTTATGAGTGTTTAATGCTATTCATATTATTCAAACCATGATCTTTATTACTTTATATATAATCTAGAAAATGCATATTGATTTTGAAATCACCCTTAGCAGCAGTTTCCATGAGGAGCCTGGCATTAAAGATTTGCTCTTAACGATTTGACCTCTGAAAGTATTGGTAAAGTGTTTAAAGGGAACATAAGTATGGATATTTTAGGGGATGAAGGCAATTCATATATCATAATTCAGAAAAAAATAAAACAACCAAAGCCAAGCAACCAGCTAGAGTTGAATGTAGGTGAGGAATAATGTTTATGTCTTAACGTTAAGAGTTAGACATGCCCTCAACACCTAATGAATAACCAGTACATTTCAGTTTTTGGGTGGGAGAGCTTTTGGTTCCTGACAGTTAAGTCTTTATCATAGATTTTTTTTCATACTTTGCATTTGGCTCTCTTAAGTAATTTTCCTTTGTGACTGTGAAAGGAGTGTAACTTTGTGAAAGGAATACTGTAATTATGATAAAAAAGTTTTGATTAAAAAAAGGTGCATATTTAGTTATAAAACTGTAGTTTTGGTTTTCATGCAAGTCAGTGAGAGACTGTGCACATATCCTCAATGCAATTTGTTTTTCTCTTCTTTACAGCACATAATTTATAGCCGCAAAGAATAGGTAAACCTTTCAGGTAAGTCAAGATTGGGTACCAATCTCCAGATATTTTTAAGCAGAAAGTACAGGTGTGATAATGCTTGATGTCTAAGAAAACATCATGTCTTGAACAGTAAAGCGCTCGTCATTGTCTCTACTGCTATTAATGAAAAATCTGAACAAGGTAGTGTTGCTGATTATTTTTTTGAAAGAGAAGAGCTATTTTCTGGGTTATGCTGGATGTAAAGAAACGAGAGGCAACGTGGGGCAGTGTGAGGAGCCATGACCTGGTTGGTGGGAAAACTGTGTTCTAATCTGATTCTGATTTGCTGTGGTCCTTGGGCCAGTTATTTTACTTCCATGTATTTCTGTTTTTCTTATCCATGAAGTGATGCAAGGGAGACAAGATGGGGTGGTCTCATGTCATTTGATACTCTTTCTAAGGTCTATTGTGGTCAAACTCTCATGAAACTGTGCTGCACTTTTCCTCTTCTTTCTTAGTCACTGTACTCCCTTGGCATATGTGGAGTTTGAAGTTGTGTGGGAATTGGAGGTTGACCCTAAAATGAGATGCCATAATGAGTCTCTCTTAAGTGACTAAAGATTGGGTGGGACATTTTGATAATGGGCATTTTGTTATTTTCTCATTTCTTTTTCCATCCTGGATTCTTGACTGCCTGAGTCTTTGGAACTTAAATGTATTGATGGAAATTGTTGATATTAAAACAAAGATTAAATTTTACCTTCTACATATTTTGCCTTCAATCATCATAGACATCGTAGATGCTGTGCATTTGCGAACTGACTCCTGTTGACTCTTCAGAAATGGTTTGTTGATTCATTTGATTAATAAACATTTATTAAACACTTACTATTTACAGATATCTTAGGGATCATTTTCTTGCAAAGAACAAAGCTTTTTAAAAACTTCTTTAAGCAAATTGAGGTATTTATTAGAAGGATAGACTAGACTCTAACAGCACCCCTGGCATGGGCGTTGAGCTTGGTTTCTGGACACAGGGACTGCCAAAGTTAAAACATTTATTTTTTGCCTCTTTGGGGCTTCATGGTACCTCTTTTGCCTTTGTAAAATCCATGTTGTTCCCCTTTTCCCCTCTTTTTAAAGACTGACTTTTCTTAATTTGGTAAGTGTAGGGCTGCCTCAATCGTAGCTTAAGATAGCCTCTCAGTTCAATTCTCTGTAAAGGATGGACTACAATGACTGTGTCCTGACTCCAAATTCTGGAAAAAGAGACTCTAATTGGCCCAACATGGATTAGCTTTCATCCCCTTGGGGAAGTCACACAAGTAAAAAGAGACTCATAGGAGTGGCAAGTGCAATGATGGGTGTGTATACATTGAGTTGTGGGATACACAGGAAAGGATAGCTTAGCCAGCCTGGGAAGTGTGCCTTAAGCTGAGTCTTAAGGGGTGAGACAATGAACTGAAGAAGGGCGGGCCGGTCCCCCCAGGCAGAAAGCACAGCATGAGGGAGGACACAGAAGTGTGCACCTGTGAAGTGTGCGTTTGTGTGTGTGTGTAACTACAAGCAGCTCAGGACACCGTAATGGGAGACAAAGCTGAGAAGCCAGCCCTGTCATGGAAGAACTTGGGAGAGATGCCAAGGGACATGGATTCCTGTAGGTGAAGGGGACCAAGTGCAAGGGGATGCTAATGTTTGTTTTAGATTCGTATCGAGGAAAAGTCTGATCATAAAGCCAGATGGAATATTATTTAAGTGTGAGGACTAAAAAATTGAAACCATTTGGTATTAATTATTATATTTTTGAGAATGAAGAAGCAGTAGTTCTAAGATTTTTATCATAATCGAATCTTTATATTTGTGAAAGCTTAGTATTTTATCTTTGTTTTTAAAGATTGCATCTCATATAAAATTTTCTTTATACATTTTTGTAATTTTGGAAGAATTCTCGTATGTAAGAAAAGCTAATAGGAGATGTGAGAGTGCATTTGCCCATGATAGGAAGAAGCTATGGGTTTATCCATACCTGTTAATTGAATTAAGCCTTTTCAATTTCTGGTTTTCTTGCAAAGAACAGAAATTAATGGAAACTTCACGGAGGTGCTAATCCCTTCCTATTATGCATTCAGCATGCTAAGTTTATAATTTTGATTTCCAGTTTCCGATTAAAATCATCATTTCTTCTTAGATGTATTGTGTCCAAGCAGCTGTTGTATTTTGTATTGGCACACATAATTGCTTTTCTATTTGGCAAAGAAAATGAGCAGATGCAAAATAAATGTCTTTTTCCGGCATGATCAATTGGAAGCTTTGCAACCTAGTGTTGACTACATTTTCTTAAGTGACGTGGCAAGTGCAGCTCCATGTCAGACTGCGGCTGTTAACTTCCAGGAATTCACTTTGGCCGAGATAAATTCTGACCAAGTCTGTATATCAGACTCATAGTTTTAGAGCTTGAATATAAGAAACAGAGTTTTGTTTTCACATAAGGAAAATGGTATGTTGACTTGAAGGCCTCTATTGATGCAATTTTCCCCAGAAGTGATTCTAGAATTTCCTCCCTTGTTTACCTTTAATATTGATGGAGCCATGGGGTGCTCACTGGTGAGTCACACGAAGTGGATTTAAGTCCCAGATTTCTCATTTAGTAGCAGTATAAACTTGGATTGATTGCCGCATCTGTAAAATATGAATAATTAGTAATAATTATAAATGGCATGAAGTAAGTGAAGAGTTTAGCATGGGGCCCAGTACAGCACAAGCACCCAATTGCACTTATTGTGCGCTAACCTGAAGATGTCCAGTCTTTCTGCAGTTGGGCATGAAAGAGATAAGCTGTCTGTCTAGTATATCTGTGGTGCTACTTTTCAATGTCTTGAGAGTTTTGGCTTAATTATTCATTACCTCTTTCCCATTGGGAGGGAAAAGGAAGCCAAAATGGAATGCCTATTATAAGCCAGGAGATGACTGTGGATCAACTCATTTAACTGTGACCGTGTCCATGGGAAGTAGGTCTTCCCGCCACAGTTACATATGTGAAAGGCAAGGCTCAGGAAGGGTACATAATTTGCACAGCATTACCCAGATAGAAAATGGAAGATCTAGGATTTAAACCCACATGCATCTCATTCCGCTATATAGGCTGCCCCAGGCTGTAGAGGGCCAAGTCCTTTATAATGTTTGCCGGAAAGATTTATGAGAAACTTCTAGAACGGACTGTTGTGGGGAATGAAGTATCCTGAGAGCATCAATCTGTTCCTCTTTTCTCTGCATCTCACAGAGTCTGTGTGGCTTTACCCCATTTTACATGTTGGATGCTGATGCTCTGCTTGGCTCTTGGCCGTGTCATCATCACTCTGAAGATCAGGGGGATTTCTCTGTGTAGAGCACCCAGCTCAGCACTTTTTAGAAGGACATTCTTCATCTTAAAGTGAAATACTGGGTAGGATGTGTCACATTTCATCTGTAAGCAGTCGTTAAATACCATTTTTCAGAAGTTCTCTAAAGTGACAGTGAGCTAGCTGTTCAGTGATCGATGCAATCCTTGCCCCCAGATTATTGCATCTGCTGAGTTTTATGTTGGATAGTTGTGTTGCTCTGCAGTGACATGTCTTTACGTGTGACATTTCTGAAAGATGGATTATGTGTTTGTGTGTGTGAGAGTGTGTGTGGGAGAGGTAGTATTGCTTTGTGGACTTTTGATTAGAACTCAATGCATATCTGTGAAAGCATTCACTGTGGGCATGTCAAAGCAATGTTTCATTGTGGTCATGGGGTACACTTAGTCAGTCATTTTTTTTTAACTTTTTGGAGCAGTTTTAGGTTCATAGCCAAGTCGAGAGGAAGGTACAGAGCTTTCCCATATACCCCTTACCCGACATATGCGTAGCCTCCCCCATTATAAACATCACTTACTGGAATGGTACCTTTGTTACCAAGGATGAGCCTATACTGACACATCGTATCTCCCACAGGTCATAGTTTACATCAGGTTCATTCTTGGTGATGTACATTCTAGGGGGTTGCATAAATGTATAAAAGCATGTATCCATCATTATAATATCATACAGAGTATCTTCACTGCCCTGAAAGTCCTCTGCGCTCTGCCTGTTAATCTCTCCCCTCTTCCCCAACCCCTGGCAATCAGTGATCTTTTTACTATCTCCATAGTTTTGCCTTTTCCAGGATGTCGTATAGTTGAAATCATATAGTATGTAGCCTTTTTAGGTCAGCTTTTTTCACTTAGTAATATGCATTTAAGGTTCCTCCATGTTTTTTTCATGGCTTGACAGCTCATTTCTTTTTAGTGCTGAATAACATTCCTTTGTCTGGATGCACCACAGTTTATTTATCCATTCACCTACTAAAGGACATCTTGGTTGCTTCCAAATTTTGGCAGTTATGAATAAAGCTGCTATAAATATCTGTGTGCAGGTTTTTGTGTGGATGTGAGTTTTTAACTCCTTTGGATAAACACCAAGGAGTGCAATTGCTGGGTCATATAGTGAGAGTATATTTACTTTTGTAAGAAATTGCCAAGCCGTCTTTCGAAGTGGCTGTACATTTTGTATTCCCATCAACAATGAATGAGAGTTTCTATTGCTCCACATCCTCATCAGCATTTGGTGTTGTCAGTGTTTTGGATTTGGGCCACTTTAATAGGTGTGTAGAGGTGTCTTGTTGTTTTAATTTTCATTTCCCTGTTAACATAATGATGTAGACGCAGAGCATCTTTTCATATGCTTATTTGCCATCTGTATGTTTTGTTTGGTGAGGTCTCTGTTAAGCTCTTTGGCCCATTTTTAAATTGGATTGTTTGTTTTCTTATTGTTGAGATTTAAGAATTCTCTGTATATTTTGGATATGAGTCCTCTATCAGATGTGTCTTTTGCAAATATTTTCTCCCAGTCTGTGTCTTGTCTTTTCATTCTTTTGATGTTATTTTTTCACAGGGCAGTTTTTAATTTTAATGAAGTCCAGATTACCAATTATTTCCTTCATGGGTCATGCCTTTGGTGTTTTATCTAAAAAGTCATCACCATACCCAAAGTCGTTTAGGTTTTCTCCTATGTTATCCACGAGTTTTGTAGTTTTCTGTTGTACATTTAAGTCGGTGATCCATTTTGAATTAATTTTTGTGGAGAGTGTAAGGTCTGTATCTAGATTCACTTTTTTGCATATGGGTATCCAGTTGTTCCAGCATAATTTGTTGAAAAAACTCTTTGCTCCATTGTATTACCTTTGTTCTTTTGTCAAAAATCAGTTGACGATATTTGCAGGTCTATTTCTGGGCTCTCTATTCTGGTCCATTGATCTATTTGTCCATTCTTTCACCAATATTATACTGTCTTGATCACTGTAGCTTTATAGCTAAGTCTTGAGAATAGTGTTAGTCCTCTAATTTTATTTTTCTCCTTCAACGTCATGTTGAGTATTCTGTATCTTTTGCCTCTCCATAAACTTTAGGATTAGTTTGTCAATGTCCACAAAATAACTTGCTGAGATTTAGATTGGGATTCCATTGCATCTATAGATGAAATTGGGAAGAACTGACGTCTTGATGATATTGAGTTTTCCTGTCCATAGACATGGAATCTCTCTCTATTTAGTTCTTTTGATTTGGTTCATCAGAGTTTTGCAGTTTTCCTCATATAGATCTTGTACATATTTTGTTAGATTTATAACAAAGTATTTCATTTTTTGGGGTGCTAATGTAAATAGTATTGTGTTTTTAATTTAAAATTCCGCTTGTTCATTGATGGTATATAGAAAGCAATTGACTTTTGTATATTAACCTGGTGATTATGCTATGATTACCTATTAGTTCTGGGAGGTTTTTTTGGTTGATTCCTTTGGATTTTCTACATAAACGATGATGTCTGTTTCTCATGTCATTAGTTTTTTATTTTGATTTTTTAGGAAGACAATTTAAGTAAGGAAAAGTCTGCTTTTTATGGTGTGAGACATTTAAAATATTCAAGTGAGAATGAATAAATCATATAACATGCACTTGTATTACATTTGGTCATATTTATTTCCACCCTCTTTTTCTTTTGCTTTCCTTAAGGATTGAAACAGTGTTGGTACAGCTGCAGTGTACTTTAACATTGCCTTGGGTGCCATTCACTTTGCTGTCTCCTCAGGGGCAATGACTGTCCTAGGTTTTGTATATATAGGCTATTTTCTGTTACCATATTTATGTATCCCACCTCAATTATGCTTCAGCCTCTGGTTAATCTCCTCATACAGTGAATTTCCATGTAGAAAATGGATTGGAAGATCTGTGTGACTGGAAGGAAAAGGTACCCATAGGAATCTCCAGATTTCACTTTACCTTGATCTCCTTAACCTTTAGTCTATAATAGACCTGAGGACTATCTTTGGATCTGGAATTATTTAGAAAGCTCTAATCTGAAAAAGCCCTAAATTACATGAGGCTAACTCAGAGATTTATTTTCTTTTCTCCTGCTTTCTTGTCCCCTGGAACAACATCTGCTGTACACCTGACCTCAGCCCAGCATAAGTGGATACAGCTCTTCTGGCCCCTGACCTTGAGACCCTCTGATTCTCTGGTCCATCTGAGCCAACAGGGACTCTTAGCAATACTTACCTCACCTTTTGAGGCTTTGCACCTGAATTACAAGTGTACTCTACTTTCTTCCGTGCCCATCAACTTTTATGCTAGAGTGTTTATGAAATATCATCACTTCAATGAATGTATTTCACAAATACTTATTAAACACCTGCTAAATGGTGAGGTGACAGTTTTCTTATTGGATATAATACTGAATTCCAATAACTAATCCTCCAGAATATATTGAGTATAATTAGTAATAATAGCAAACATTTATTATTTACTATATTCACACACTATTTTAAGAGATTTGCATATGTTAACTCACTTAATCCTCGTAACAGCTCTATAATTAGATGCCGTTATTATCCACATTTTACTGATGCGTCGATGGAGACCCAGGGAGGCTAAGTAACTTGCCTTGCATGAGGCAGCTAATAAGCTAATCACACCCCTGCAGCCTGGCTTCTGAGTCTTTGCTCTTAAAACCAACTCACTATATATTTCCTCTACAAAGAGAAAGCTGGTTTTGGTGAGAAATCTTGTAACTTCGAAACATGATCAGGTTGTCAGTTTAAGGATGGCTCCTCCTCACAGAACACTGAGGGTTATATGTCTTCATGGGGGTCCAGACTTGTCATCTCTGCTCACCTCATCCAGGCTCAGCTTAGTTCTGGAGTTTATTGGGAAGATATGATTGATTGTTTAACTAATAGATATTTTTAACTAGCCTGGGATAGGCTAATTCTTATGACAGAAGTGGAATACTGTTGAGAAGCAGAACTCACACAAACAGATCTACCAAATTATGCTCTGTGTTTACACAGAGCTGGAATAGCCCCAGAGGTCCCAGGTAATCCCCTTAATCATAGTACAGTTTAAAGTGGAAATAGATGTCTGGAGACAGAACGATTCATGCCTCTCAGAAATATCTACCGTAACGGCATCTGTTGTAAAAAGCAAAGAAGATAATAAAAACTCCAAATAACCAATTACTGGAATTAAGATAAAATTAACTTACATTAAAAAAAATGAGCTTTATGAAAAATTGCTAGTGGCAGTCCAATGTGAAAAGCATGGGAAATATTATATATTCCTAAAATCTTTTGCTCAGATATTTCCATAATGTGATTCATTATATGTGTGTGTGTGTGTGTGTGTGTGTGTGTGTGTACATTCTGTGTGTGTATATATATATTCTGTTTGGTTTGTAGAACTGTCAAGATAACTTATGATCTTCTGGCTTATTGGCTCAGACACCCATCTGCTTGTTGAGGCAGCCCAAAGGAAGGGCATGCCAAATGGGAGGAAATGCAAAGAGAAAGACTGATATTCTGGACAGGGGTTCATCCATATGAAAAAGACTTAGGTCTCCTAGAACCCATTTGAAAAAATCAGAGCAGTTATTCTTCAGGTTAGAAAAGGCATGAGGCAAACTCAACAGGGTGTTCAGAAGAAATAAATCACCTCTGTGGATATCACACTTGAACTTTCCTGAAGTTTAAGAGACATTTGAAAATGCGAGAAGACAAAAGGCAGTGTTGGATTATAAAAGAATGAATCATAGGTTAAATAGATACCTTTTGTCTGTTCAGTGAGAAAGCAGATGTACCAACATATATTTTAGGGCACATTAAGTTCCTGGGTGGAGTGAAAGAGAACCGGGGATCATTGCATTATGAAAAGGTACCAAGACTCCAGGAATAATATCAGAAGCAAGTTATTTTCTCCAGTGAAGTGTTGGGGATATGTCTTCAAAGAAAAATAAGTAAACAGCTTCATGTGCATTAATGTTCTGTGGAAACTGCAGTGAAAAAAATGGCCGTGTGTTGTCAAAACAAAGAGATGGGAAGCTTCCCAGGAAAAATAATAGAGTGAGCGGAGCAATATTGAAACAGGTGAGGAAAAGAACATGATGTGTTGAGTACAGAAAAATGATTTATGGCGCAGAAATGGAGGGGGAGCCTGATAAGGAGTGAATAGAGAAGGAGCTCATAAGAAATTCAAGCTCACAATGAGGCATAAAGCCAGCCTGATTGCAAATTTTGTCAGGTTGCTGCTAGGAGAGAGAGAAGGCAGAATGTGTTCAGAAGATGGAAATTTTTATCGAAATGTGTTAATTCTGGAAGAAAAAGAGACATGAGTATGGTAACAGCTGGGACCTTAGCCTAACTCTTGAGACCTCTCTATGCCATCAAAATGGCTATTAGTGTTTGGCATTAGGGATAAAAATATGTGATAATAAGTAAACAAGTTCCTAGAGGATATTAAGGATTTTCCTTTAATTATTGCTATGTCAGCCAAAGACATTCTCCCAAGTGATTCCGTGAGCTCGGTGGGCCCTGGGCCTGGCAAAGCTGACACTGGTCAGTGTAGTTATCCTCTTGGGGTTCTGAGAAGGCGGGAAAGAGAGAGTGAAGTGGTGCTGGAGTCAGACGACCTGGTTCGGGTGCAGCTCTCCCGCTCATGCTGTCTGAGATTTGGCAAATTAGTTAATCTATTTATGCCTCAGCTTCCTCTGTAAAATGTGAGTAATAATAAGCATGTACCTCACAGAGTTATTTCCAGAGTTAGCTAGATAATAATTAGTGCCTAGCATTCTGTGTTAAATGATGTGCTCATTGCTTTTTCTTTACTTACCTCCTTTAAGCCTCATAAAATCATACCCAGGTTAGTTTTATTATTTCCGTGTTTTACATGTAAGAAAATTGAGCTCGGAGAAAATAGCTTGTTGGGAGTAACACACGTGGTCAGCATTTGAATCCAGGTCTTGACGTCTGTGTTCGCTGTACTGTGAAGCTTAGCATCTATAAGAGCAGATACTGGACCATTACTGGGAACCTGCAGCTGAGCACTGAGGTGGTAGCTTGGTTCTGGAGATCCTTGGGTATAATGGAATGATGTGTCTGGGTAGCAAGTTAGTTCAAATCCGTGTTGTTGGATTGACTTTGAACTGTATTGAGAAAGCTGCCTAAAGGGGATGTAGGAAGAGTGGCCTCCTGCCTCTGGTCAGGACAATGGGCATTGTTTGCCAGATGAGCAATTCATCATGTCGCTCTACACCAAGACCCCTTTAATGGTGATGCAACAAGATCCAGACCCCTCAGTGTGGCTAATAATAGGAACAAGCAAAAAAATATTTTTTCTTTATCCCTTGACATGTGCTAAGCACTGTGATAAGAGCTTTATTCTTTATTGCTTAGAGAATCTCTTTGAGCTAGGTGCTGTTATTATGGACATTTTATGGGCATGGAAACCCAGGGTGGCAGGTAGCAGAACCAGGTTTAGAACAGGATTTGTCTGGCCTTGGAGGCCATCTGAATTTCCCATAGTGCCTTTCTCTTTGCTTTCATAGACGGATTGGCTTCCAGCCCATCTGTTTATCTTCATCTCCCAGTGCTTTCCTACTGGAAGTGCTTACTACTGGAAGCTTGCTCCAGCCAAATGGCTCTCCTCATTTCCACTGAAATGCAACTTGTGTTTCTGGTTGCCATCGTTTTCCTTTCTTGTCATTCACCACCATCCCTTCTCCTTTTCCACTCACTCAATAATTTCTTCCTGCCTTTGAATACTCCTTCCTGAGCATGCAGCCCAGTCTGGTTGTCTCTTGTCCTCAGGCCCGTTGCACTTGGTATTGCTTTATTGATTTTGCAACTATCACTTGTGACCATGTATTTGTAACTTTTATTATGTGTACCTTTTTCAAAATGATTGTAAAGCCTCTGTGGTGTGTCTTTTTTTTTTTTTTTTAACTCCCAACAAAGTTTAACACCATCTCTTACACATAATTTATACTGAGTAAATATTCTTCAATTGGCTAATTTTAGGAAAAGAATATTCTGATAAAATGAAATAATCATGGTACCCATCCTAATTTATGGGAATTAGAATAAAATTGCTTGAATGTTGTAGTAGAGAAAAAGGAAAGAGCAGAAGAAAACAGTAGCCAAGAAAAACTGTATAGTAATGGAAATAATATTCTGGAACCTCATGGGAATTGATATTCCGGTTTAGGAGAATTAGGTCAGCTGTGTGCCAGAAATCTTTAAATGTGTAACAAAAAGCAGCAGCTCAAGTGACTGGAAAAATCTGTGTACATTTGTATAGCCATAGAGCAGTCTTCCATTTATTTCTCTTTTTTTTTGTATTTTAATGGATTCAGAACATGAATATTTTTTATATATTGATATTATTTGGTTGTCTTCTTTCAAGTAAATGAGAAAATAAAACTAATATTAGATTCAGAAACTTTTCTATACTTTTTTGTAGTACTTGGTTTAAAGGGAGCAGTTTCTAAATATTTTCCTTATTTATTTGTTCCCAGAATATAAACTTTACTCTCTGCTGCTTTGCTAATATGTTGTTAAGAATTCACTTTGCTAGACTTGTAGACTATTGTTCAGCCCATTTCTTTGTTGAATTAAGTTCTGTTTTAGTAAGAAATAGAGTTTTCTGACAGAAAACTGCAGAAAATAGATTTTCATTATTTACTAGTTGCCAGCCCTGGTGGTCTTGGGGTTAAGATTCGCTGCGCTCACTGCTGCGGCACTGGTTCGGTTCCCAGTGAGGGACCCACACCATCTGTCTGTCGGTTGTCATATGGTGGTGGCTGCTTATTGCTGTGATGCTGAAAGCTACGCCACTGGGATTTCACATACCACCAGGGTCGCCCATGGTGGACAGGTTTCGGCGGAGCTTCCGGTAAGACAGATTAGGAAGGAGGACCTGGCTACTCACTTCCGAAAAAACTGACCATGAAAACCCTGTGAATAATAGCTGAGTATTGTCTGATACAGCACTGGAGGGTGAGAGGATGACCCAAAAGATACAGCAGGGTTCTGCTCTGTTGTACACAGGATCACTAGGAATCGGAATCATCTGGACAGTGCTAACAACAAATTCACTACTTGCTTTTTCCTCCAAATTCCAATTCATGACCTTCCTCAAGAATATGTAGAATCCACTCCTGTTTCATTGAGTGTTATAGAGATGCTTAATACTAACAAATTGTAACAAAAATACCAACAAAGTGAGAGCCTTCCCCCTTTTTGAACAAATACTTAGTGGAATTTCTCATTGTGATCCTTCTCCTCTTTATATCCCAAATAAATCAGTACTAAGTTGACCATTAAGATTTTGGAACCTAAGAACTATTACTACAGATTTACCAGACCTTGCTCAAATTGAGTAGAGCTGGAGGAAGAGCAGGTGAAAACCTTTATTAGCATCAGGAAGTAATTACATCATCTTAGTGCCGATACCCACCATCCTCAGCTGCAGATGGCAATGCTGTCATCCTCTGGTGATTCGTCTCAGAGATGGTTCTCATTGCAGAGTTTCTGCCTGCTTGCAGTTAAATTTGACGTTTAGGGGAAGGGAGAGCGGGAGAAGAGAATCGATAGCGTCTCCTGCTCTCTAAGGCATGGGTATTATTTTGATGAAACTTCCAAGCAGATGTGGAAAGATGATTTTGCAAAGCCTCAAGCTCAGAATTTTAAGTGGCACATATAACTAATAAGACATTTAGCTTTATCCATCTGTCTCCTACGAAATGTGGCTGTTTTCCACAAAATACGTTTTTTGAAAGAAAGCACCAGCAGGATATTAGTGTGCGGGATCCTTCTTTGGCAGATGATGGGAGTTATGTTACTTAAAGTGATTTGATCTGACAGAGAAGCTGCAAAACTCACCTTCCTATGTTTATTTTTAAATCTCACTTTCTCAGGGAAAATATTTTCAAAGGCTTTGATTTTATTAAGTGAAAATAGGTAGATTTGGATTCAAATCCATATAGCACTTGTTTCAGCTGTGCCCTTCCACAAGGCTCCACTTCACTGTGTGGCTTATTCCCCTGCCCTTTGTCTTAGTCCTTGTAGGCATGTCTGCTGTATGTGACCAGCAGACTCTTGGCACACCCTGTGGCAAACACTTTTGATACAGGATTAAGGAAAATTGTAATGAAAAGAGGAAATTATATTTCTCCATTTAGAAGTGTGTCTTCTCTGTGCCAAACATAGCTTTAGGTCCAGAATGTAAGTTCCACATGCACAGGGATTTTGTCATTTTTATGTCTATATTTTAAACAACTATCACAGTGTCTGGCAGAGTTGACTCGCAGGAATATTTATTGGATGAATGGAAAGAGACAGTGTGTTGGTCAGAGTAACAAGAGCTAAGAGATGGCACATTCAAATTAGGATCATAGGACAAGGGTTATTTGCAAAGGGACTGTTTATGCAAGTGAGGGCAGTAACAGTGGAGGAGCCATTATCACCCAGAACCTAGGATGAGAGAATCTTGCAGGAAAGGTCACCTTGAAGGAGGAGCCTTTAGTTGGGGGTACCAACCCACCTGAGGTGACCTGACAGGGAGGGAGTCTGGGCAATAAATACCCTGATCCCCCTTTCTTCTTAATGCAGGGCTCCCCATGGTGAACTAGAGGGTAGGGCAGCTCCTTGATGTAGACCATATGGGCCAACAGCAGAGATCTGGAATATACAGATGAAATTCCCTGCCACTAAGGAGCTCCCAATCTATCAGGGAGACGGAGGAGTAAGCAGACGTTTTAACATAGTTAGAATAATAATTAAAAATTATTGAATACCCTCACAGGAACCCTATGAGAGGTGAGGTATTGCGATCATTTTTACAGAAGGAAACTGGTAGAGAGTTTAAGGAATTTACCTCGGGTCCCATGGCTAGTAAGTGAAAGAGTTGAGATTGGGACCCAGGAAATTGGTCTCTAGATGAGCTTTGCTGGATTGGAAGACTTTAACAGTGTGGTATAGAGCCGTGCTTTCTGTGCAGACCTTAATGTGTGTGGGAATGTTCTGGGGATCTTGTTTAAAAATAGTTCGTGGTTCATTTGACCTGTGATGGGTCTTGAGAGTCTCCATTTCTACCAAATGCTGTGGATCTGCTTTGTGTAGCAAGAGGTCAAGGACCTGGAGTTAGAAAAGTGGAGTCCAAGTCCTAAGGATAAGACTCCGGGGAGCTCAGTTCGGTTCATCTCTTTGCTGTTCCTGTTCCCCATGTGTGATATGAGTAGGCTGGATGAGTTTTAAGGCCCAGCCAAGCTTGCAAAACCTGCACCCCCTGATTGCAGAGGTGGGAGGCTCCTTTCCGCCGTCGTTGGTGCAGTTCTCCTGGACAGGACTGTCTAGGAGGCCCTAGGGGGGGATCTGGTGTGGGCAGCCTCCTTCCCACGGGCTGGGCTCAGATGACAACATTGAGCTTCTGGATGGACAGGGGCTGCTCTGTTATCAGCTGTTTCCTTCCAAAACTGCGAGGTCGCCCAGCATCTGGCGCTGCTCCCTTTGCCTCGTGGGTTCTCATTCCCGGTCACCGCTTATTAGGGGGCTGGATCTAAAGCTAGAGCCTGATACTCAAGGTACCACCCTGTGTCATTGATGCTGTGCCCTGTAATTTCAGCCCCAAACTGTAATATGCCTGTGAAGAAACCTCTAGCATCTTAATAAGTTTTCTTCTTTTAAAAGGGTATCTCCTATTGAACATGCAGACGATATTTAACACCATGTTGCTTATAGTTTTTAAATTCTTTTCCTTTTGCAATAACTGGAGAATTCTGTCGCTGCCAAGAGCAAGAGCACCTGCAAATGGAGTGGTCAACCCTCTTACTACTAAACATTCAAAACAATTGTCAGCGTTTTGCTCCCTGAGGCTCCCACGCTTCCTACCTGTGATTTGGGGCTCCTGTTGATGGTAATCCATAGTTGTATATATAGTATGCAAAATCTCAGACTTCACGTTTTAGAAAAACAGTGCAGGTCCACAATACTGGGCCTTGCTTTTTCTTCCCCTTTTTTGCTTTCATCATGCAGTGCTATAGCACACGCTCAATAAATCACGCCTTGAATTTTTCCAGATGCAGAGCTCCTGCAATATTATGTGTATGGTTTCCTTGCCGTATTTTGACATTTTGGGTGATTTAATTGCATTTGATGATGCTCTCAGCCTAAGAGGGCTGGAGCAGCAGCATTATCCCCCTGCTGTGCTCGGCACTGCTTTCTGGAAGGTTGTGGAGAAGGATGTTGCTGTCCTGTTGCCATGTTTACCTGATTCATTATCTCTTAACTACATCTAGCATTACTTGTAAGTCATGTAGGTATTTGGGATAATCTTTTATGTGTCCATTTAATTTCTCAATATAAACAAGTCTATAACTGTAGAATAATCTCTATATTGGCAGTGTTGCCTTACTTGGCTTTCTGATTTTTTTCTGGTCTGTTCTAAGGAATGCTTTTATTATGTGCTGTTGATACCCAGTGGTTCTTCCTGTCGTGGTTGGAGAGCATCATGTAGGTATGGCCAGCACTTAACCATGGATGGAATTTTTGGATTGTTAAAGCATAAGAGGTATGGTAGTGTCAGATATTGTTATAAAGCTTGTGATGAGTGTGGAGAGAAGACAGGGAGTATTCCAGAACAGTTGAAGAGAGGCTACGGCTGGCCGCTCTCCCGGGGGAATACAGTTGGGCTGTACCTCTGTTTATATGCTTGTTGGCCACATGGCTTATTTCCTCTTGAGGTCACAGAATCAGGTGTAGGTGGAAGAAGGCTTTAGTAAGAATCTAGGGAGAGTTTCTCCGGGATTATATTAAGATTGGGAGGTGGCATGGATTCTCGGTTACTAAGGGAGTAAATACTGTGTTTGAATGTGCCTGGTGTGTACAAAGAGCAGTTTTCATGTTAACTGCTTGTGTCTTATAATAAAGCTATCAAGTACAGCTGGTGAGCAGGTTTGAGACTTTGAACAGGCAGAGATGAGGGTGGAAATCTGGGATGTTTTCAGGAGACAGTCTGCTTCTCCTCCCCCTCCTTAACTGCATCTCTGGCTCAGTAGCCCACAGTGCAGGCTGCAGCTCTCCCGGGCTTGGGGGTTGGGTGGTGTCCTCTGGGACTGCATTGTTGTTTCCCAGAGCAGTGTTAGACAGACCAGAACATGGTGTCTGTTTTTTAATTCTGCTCAGGCCAAATACTTGGCAACCAGCTCCGTCAGGCTGTGGAATCCTGGGCCTAGGTGGGTCTGTATATAAAAGCTTAGGTCTTAAAAAGTTGAGACGCCAGAATGGAATTCTTCCAGCAGGCATCCTGTTCTTTGGATTCACAAGCACTCCTTTGAAATATCCTTGGCAGAGGAAAAAAATAAAGTTTCGAATTTGAAGATTGGATTTTAACACTTGGGGGTCGTCAATGTCATCGTTTTCCCCCCGGGAAGTCAACTCCGGTGCTGACTTTGAGATGCTGTTTACAGAAGATTGAATACTGTAGCAGATGATAGATTATTGTGAAATAGCAGATCAACTAAATATCTTTCCCGAAATGACAAGAACTTTATTACTGGAGCATCTTGTCTCTTTAGGGCATATAATTAATTATGAATCAGGCATAAATAATGTATTTCATAGTACTTTTGTCATTTATCTGGGTTCTGTGTTTTATAAACACAATTATTCACTGGTAGTGTTTCAATTCTGCCTTTATTACATGATAATCTGATAATTCAAAATGAGAAATTACTGCATTAAGAACTTGGCAGAGATACAGCCCAGTTTTATAATAAATTTTAGATTATTTGTAGTAAAAAAATGTGAACTATGTGGCACTTGAGCTCATGTTTGTTGGTTCACTTTTATATCATCTTCCTGGTTGTTTTACTTTAAAAGTTGAATTTTGATTAGATAAAGAATTTTGTTAAAATTCATATAAAGTTTAAAGAATTGATAGTACAGGCATTCCTATGAATCGGGTGTCCTTCCCCCAACACATTCTCTTCCCAACTTCCTCAGAGATAATGTTAGCCTGAATTTTGGGTTTACTTTTCCCTTTCTTTTCTTTATGGTTTTACCACGTGTTTTTATCCCTAAACAATAAATTTGTGTAAATTGCATCATACAATGTATATTATTTGATTACTTGGCTTTTTCGCCCAACATTATGTTCCTGAGATTAATCCTTGCTATTGCTGGTAGCTAGAGTCTATTTATGTACATTACTGTATAATATTCTGTATAATGCTGTTTAAACTGTGTAATGACTCTACCACTATTTGTCTAGAATATGATAGAAAGAAATTTGGGTTTCCAGTTTTTCCTATTGCAAATAGTACTTTTGTAAACATTCTTTACATGTCTGCAAATATATGTACATGGATTTGCCTAGGTTGTATTCCTGTAAATGACATTTTTTAGGTCATAGGGCATACGTATCTTCATCACTATTAATTAGGCCAATTTTTTCCCCAAGTTGGTTGTAACAGTATAGACTCCATTCAGCAGAGCATATATAGTCATAATGCTCCATATCGTTGTCAATACTTGATGTTGTCACACTTTCGCATTTTGCCAAATTGATGTGTGTGCAATATTGTCTCACTGTGTTTTAATTTTTTCCTCTAAGTACTAATGAGATTATCCATATATTTATGTGATTATTTTTGGCCACTAGGTTTTTTTGTTTTGTTTTCTGTGAAGTGCCTTTTCAAGTCTTTTGCCAACTTTTTTCTACAGGGTGGTTAATATTAATGTGGTACAATTTACCAATCTTTTCCTTTATGGTTTGTACCTTTTATGCAAAACTTCTATTCTGAAGAAACAGAAAAAATGTTCTCTATCCTGAGGTCATGAAGATGTTCTCCTATGTTGTTTTCTAAACATTTCTGAAACCTAATTTTGACTTTTATATTGTCTTCACTTTACCTTAGTCTTCTTTCCTTTCTTGTTTTTCATGTGAATAACCAAGTATCTCAGTATGATTTGTTGAAAAGTCCAGCCCTTTACCATTGATCTACAGGGGCAGGACTGTCATAAATTAAATTTCTTCGTATGTGTGTATCTGTTTCTGATTTCTCTGTTTTTTTTTTTTTTTTGTCTTCCCAAAGCTTTACTACCTAATCTTAATTATTGTAGCCTTAATAATGCCAAAATAGCTGCTCTGTAGCTCTTGTTTATAGTTGGCTTTGTTAATTTTACGAACCTTTGCTGTTCCATTAAAGTTTTAGAATTTTTTGACTGGAATTATATTGAGACTATAGATCAATTTTGGGAGAATTGACATCTTAATGATGTTTTCTTATCCATTAACTGGTATACTTATCCAGTTATTGAGATCTTCTTAGTGTCTTTACATAATGTTTTATAATTTTCTATGTAAAGCTCTTCTCTCCCTAGGCTCCTTGTTTTTTGATACTCCTATAAAAGGTGTTGTTTAAAAATTACATTTGCCAACTTTTGATGCTAGTGTATAGAAATAAAACTGATTTTTGTATCTTCGTTTTTGTATATCACTTTTTGTATTTAGCCCCAATGCTAAACTCTCTAGTTCTAATAGTTCATATGTAGACTCTTTTGGGTCTTGTACATGTACAATCATATTATCTCCCAGTTGCTTCTTCCTCTATAATCTTTAGAATTTTTACTTATTTTCCCAGTCTTAGGGCTCTGTCTCAGACCTACAATACACTATTGAATAGAAATGGTGAAAGAGGGCATCACTGTCGTTTCCTGATTTTTCAGAGATTGTAGTATTGATTACCAACTTAATTGTATTGTGGTCATGGAGTATGGTTTGTAACATACAAATTCTTTAAAATTTATGTAGACTTATTTTATGGCCCAATATGTCATCAACAATTATAAAAGCTTTATGTATTTTCTTTATTTGTGGGTGCAAATGACTGCATATTATATTCTACAAAGAATTGTCTTGAGACCTTGGGGGGACCCCCAACACTCTTTCAAGGGGTCCATGAGCTCAAAACTGTTTTTATAATAATACTAAGACTTAATTTGCCGTTTTCTCTCTCACTCTCATGAGTGTGTGGTGGAGTTTTCCAGAGGCTACATGGTGTGATATTGCAACAAAATGAATGCAAAAGATGATATTAGATTGCAAGTCATCTATTAAGCCAGATATTAAAGAGATTTGCAAAAATGAAAAAAAAGTCCCTTTATCTAAAACTAAATTTTTTTTGGTTTTGAAAATATAGTTACTTTTCATAAAAGGTATGTATGCTAACATATAATGGGCTTATTATTATTTTAAATTATTAATCGAAATATTTTCTTAAATTCTTAATTTTAATTTCTTATATAGTAGATATCAACAGAAATAACTCATATAAACAAAAGCTTTTTAGGATTCTCAGTAATTTTTCGGAATGTAAAGGAGGTCTGAGACCGACATTTTTGGGATGCACTGGTTTACGGGATCAAGCTTCTTCCTGTGTTATTCAACTCTTTTATGTTATTATTGACTTTTCTTTTGGTTGTTTTGATCTATCAGTTGCTGAAAGAAGTGTGTTAGAATTTCTCCCACTAAGGTGGATTTGTTTGTTTCTCCTTGGTGTGCTGTCAGTTTTGCTCTCTATATGTTCAAGCTGTGCTGTTGGGAATAAGCACATCAGAAATGTAATCTCTTCTTGATGATGTAAATCCTTTATTGTCTTGTAGTAATAGTTTTGGTCTTAAGGTATATTATGTCTAAAATTATTATAGCTACACTGGCTTTATTTGGGTTAGTGTTTGCCTGATATATTTTTCTATCTTTTCAAACTTTTAGTCCTTATATTTCAGGTGTGATTCTTGTAAACAAATCTAAAAGTTATTCAATGTGTCAAGAAATAGTCACCCTCTCATGACATAATGTTGTTATTGTATTTTATTTCCATCTTTCTTGTTTTTATGAATTTCTCTGTCTACACACACACACACACACACACACCCCCCACATAAACAGATGCACATACGTCCCTCCAGTGTTTGATTGTCAGTTCTTTATTTCTTGTTGACCTCAGTCCTCCTTATAATCACTTTTCCACCTGAAAAATATTTCTTAGGATTTCCTAAGTAAGTGTATGATGGTAGCATACCTGTTTAGTTTTGTTTATTTAAACTGTCTTTATTTCACTTGAATTTTTTTTTTTGGTTAGGGAGAGTGGCCCTGAGCTAACATCTGTGCCAATCTTTTCTCTACTTTGTACATGCGATGCCACCACAGCATGGCTGGATGAGCAGTGTGTAGGTCTGTGTCTGGGATCTGAACTGGTGAACCCCGGACCACCGAGGTGGAGCAGGCTAACTCAACCACTACACCACCAGACCAGCCTCTATTTCACTTTAATTTTTGAAAGACAATTTTTATCTATGTATTTTATATATGTATATTTATCCATACATCCATTTTTCTGGATTGACAGTTCTTTTTTTCCTCAGCAGATGGAAGATAATATTCTGACTTCCAGTTTGCATTGTTGGTTTCAAGATATCACCCGTCAGTCTGTTGCTTCTTTGTAATATAATCTGTGTTTTCCTTTTGACTGATGTAAGATTTTTCCTTTGGTCATCTGCATTTTCATCTTGGTAGTTGAGATGTGGGTTTCTTTTTACTTATCCTGCTTGAGATATGTTAGGAGTCCTGAACCTGTCGACTGGGCTTTTCACCAGTCTGGAAAATTTGTAGCCATTATCTATTTAAATATTGCCTCTACTTCATTTTTTCTTATCTTTCCTTCTGCATCTCCCATTGAAGTGTGTTCAACTTTCTCACTCTTTCCTCCATTTCTATTCACCTTGCTTTCATTCTTTTGGTCTCTTTGTATTCTGGGTAATTTAATTAGGCATAATTCCACTTCACCAATTCTTTTGTCATTTTGATTTGTTGTGTTTCTGACCTGTCCATGGAGTTTAACATTTCAGTTATACTTTAAAAAAAAAACAAAACATTTTATTGAGATATAATTGACATATAAAAAGGTGTACATATTTAATGTATAATTCAGTGAGTTTGGGGATAAGTATATACCTGTGAAACCATCACCACCATCAAGGCCATAGACCTATCTATCTCCTCCCAAAATTTCCTCCCGCCTCCTTTATTATAATTATTATTTTTTCGTGGTAAGAACACAACATAACATCTATCCTCTTTGCAGATTTTAAGTATACTATACATTCTGTTATACTTTTTATTTCTAGATGTTCTCTTTGATTTTTATTCAAATCTTCTTAGTCTTTAATATTCTTTCCCTTCGTATTCATATTTACAGATCCTATAGACATTACCAAGCGAGAAAATGTAAAATACTTGAGAGCACACACCTTGGGCCATCTGGCACCATATTTATTGGAGGAAATTCACAGAAGCAGGAGTTCATGTAGGTGTGCT